>NC_057814.1:391223193-391554119 GCF_018294505.1 Triticum aestivum | reverse complement strand
GGCGGCGGGTTGGTTGGGCTGCCGGGGGGGTGCGGCGGCGGCTTATAAAGGGGCCGGCCCAAGGTCTCCTGGCCGGGTACGGCCCGAAGTCGGTTTCACTTTTTTTAAATAATTCTGATGTGCAGAAAAAGAAAGAAAATAAATACTAAACGGACTCCAAAAATCCCGAAATAAATTTTCCCCGTCCTCTAAAAATAGGCCGGACAAGGTGAACACTTATTTGGGCCTAAAATGCAATTTTGAAAAACGCATATTTTTCCTAATTAAAATAAAATAGCGACAAAACTGCGAATAAAAATATTATTTGATTTTAATATTAAATCTCTGATATTTCTTTATTTTGAGGAAGTCATTTTATCCTCTCTCTTTTATTTTTAATAAAAGAAATATTTCAGAGAAAAATAATTAAAATCAAAGATCCTCTTGTCAAAATTCGAGAAAAACTCGAATATGAAAATAACGAAATCCCCAACTCTCTCCGTGGGTCCTTGAGTTACGTAGAATTTCTAGGATCAACCAAAATGCAATAAAATATGATATGCAATGATGATCTAATGTATAACATTCCAAATTGAAATTTTGGGATGTTACAGACCTACCCCCCTTAAGATGAATCTCGCCCTCGAGATTCGGGTTGGCTAGAAAATAGGTGAGAGTGATCCTTCCGTAGGTCTTCCTCTCGTTCCCAGGTGGCTTCATCTTCTGTATGGTGACTCCACTGAACTTTGCAGAACTTGATTACTTTATTGCGTGTAACTCGGCTGGAAAACTTGAGTATCTTGACGGGTTTCTCCTCATATGTCAAGTCACTATCCAACCGTATCGCTTCCAGCGGCACTGTATCTCTCAGAGGAATATCAGCCATCTCTGCGTGGCACTTCTTCAACTGAGAAACATGGAACACATCGTGAACTCCGGACAATCCTTCGGGTAATTCCAACTTGTAGGCCACTTCTCCCATACGTTCCAAAACTCTGTATGGTCCCATAAAACGTGGCGCTAACTTTCCCTTAACTCCAAAGCGCTTCACTCCTCGAAGTGGGGATACACGAAGATACACTCTGTCTCCGACTTCTTAAACTGTCTCCTTGCGTTTAGAATCTGCATAACTCTTCTGCCTGGACTAGGCTACCTTGAGTCTATCGCGAATCGGCTTAACCTTCTCTTCAGACTCTTTAATCAAATCGGATCCAAACAACTATCGGTCTCCAACTTCGTCCCACAACAACGGTGTTCCGCACCTCCTTCCGTACAGTGCTTAGAAAGGGGCCATCTTCAAACTGGCTTGATAGCTGTTGTTGTAAGAGAACTTTGCATACGGCAGGTTATCGTCCCAACTAGATCCATAGTCTAGCGCACAAGCTCTCAACATGTCCTCCAGAATCTGATTGACTCTTTCAGTCTGTCCATCCGTCTGCGGGTGAAAAGTTGTACTGAATTCTAGCCTGGTTCCCAAAGTTTCATGCAACTGATTCCAAAACTTTGAGGTAAACTGGGTTCCTCTATCTGATACAATGGTCCTCGGAACTCCATGCAGACATACGATCCTGGTCATGTATATCTTTGCCAACTTAGCACTGGTGTAAGTGGTCTTCACTGGGATGAAATGGGCTACCTTCGTCAAACGATCGACTACAACCCATATCGAGTCATAGCCTGAACGAGTCCTGGGTAATCCTGTGATAAAGTCCATGCCTAGTTTATCCCACTTCCATTCGGGTATCAGCAATGGTTGTAGCAATCCGGCTGGCTTATGATGCTCTGCCTTCACTCTCTGACATACATCACAAACTGCTACATACTCTGCAATATCCTTTTTCATTCCGGTCCACCAAAAACTATCCTTCAAATCCAGATACATCTTGGTATTTCCTGGGTGAATCGAATATGGCGAATCATGGGCCTCTTGCAGAATCAACTTCCTGATCTCCTGATCATTTGGCACATATACACGGTCCTCAAACCATAAGGTATCGTGCTCATCCTCACGAAATCCTTTAGCCTTTCCTTTACTCATCCTTTCTTTTATCTCGGCAATCTCCTTGTCCGTCTTCTGAGCTTCTCTTATCTTATCCATCAAGGTGGACTGAATCTCCAAAGCTGCTACATAACCTCTTGGAACTATCTCCAAATATAGCTCGCAAAGGTCTTCTGCTAACTCCTTGGGTAACTCTCCGGTCATGAGTGTGTTGACATGACTTTTTCGGCTCAACGCATCGGCTACTACATTAGCCTTTCCGGGATGATAATGCATTCTCATATCATAATCCTTTATTAGCTCTAACCATCTCCTCTGCCTGAGATTCAAATCCTTCTGCATGAATATATACTTCAAACTCTTGTGATCCGTGTATACCTCATAATGGTTTCCGATGAGAAAATGTCTCCATGTCTTCAACGCATGCACTACGGCTGCTAACTCCAAATCATGTGTAGCATAATTTAACTCATGGGGTTTAAGTTGTCGTGAGGCATATGAAACAACTCTTCCCTCCTGCATAAGTACGGCTCCAAGTCCTCGACGAGAAGCATCGCATTACACTTCGTAATCCTTGCGTTGATCTGGCAGAATCAACACTGGTGATGTAGCGTCTCTTCAACTCCTGAAAACTGGCCTCACATTCCTCAGTCCAATTGAATTTGGTGTCCTTCTTCAACAACTCCGTCATGGGCTTTGCAATCTTTGAGAAATTCTCAATGAACCTCCGGTAATATCCTGCGAGTCTAAGAAAACTCCGAATTTCTCCAACAGACGTGGGTGACTCCCAATTTGTCACAGTGACAACTTTGGTGGGGTCTACTGCTATTCCTTCTCCGGATATAACATGTCCAAGGAATCCAACTTCCTTCAACCAAAACTCACACTTGCTGAACTTGGCATATAGCTGATGTTCTCTGAGCTTACCAAGTACCAAACGCAAAAGCTCTTTATGTTCCTCTTCGTTCTTCGAGTAGACCAGAATGTCATCAATGAACACCACAACGAACTTATCCAAAAATTCCATAAACACTTTGTTCATCATGTTCATAAAATAGGCAGGTGCGTTAGTCAGACCAAATGACATAACGGTATACTCATATGGCCCGCACCTCATTGTAAAAGTTGTCTTAGATATGTCCTGCTCTCGAATCATCAGCTGGCGATACCCTGATCGCAAATCGATCTTGGAAAACACCTTTGCTCCTTGCAGCTGGTCAAACAAATCATTGATCATCGGCAGTGGGTACTTGTTCTTGATCGTCACCTCATTCAATCCTCGATAATCAACAACCATCCTCAACGATCCATCCTTTTTGTCCACTAGAAGTACTAGGGATCCCCAAGGTGACGAACTTGGGCGGATATAACCTTTATCCAGTAACTCCTTAATCTGCTTCTTAATTTCCTCCAAATCCTTTGCGGGCATTCTGTACGGACTCTTAGATATTGGCTCTGCCTGGCAAAAGCTCAATCAAAAACTCAATGTCTCTATCCGGTGGCATGCCTGGCAACTCTTCTGGAAATACATCCGGAAAATCCTTCACCACTTGTACTTCCTCCTGTACAACTCCTGATAAGGAATTTACTTGAGTCCTATTCGGCACATGCCGAGATACATACTTGATCCTTCTTCCTTCTGGGGTGGTAAGCAAAATCGACTTACTGGCGCAGTCAATGTTCCCTCCATACTTCGATAACCAATCCATGCCTAATATCACATCCAGTCCTTGTGACTCTAATACTATTAGGTCCGAGGGAAACAAGTAGTTACCAATCCTTAATGGTAACTGATCACACCATAGGCTAGCCATATACTCTGCTCCTGGCGAGGTTACTAACATGGGTGACCTAAGGGCTTGGGTTGACATCTTAAACTTATCCATGAATCCCCTTGATATGTATGAATGCGATGCACCAGTATCAAAAAGTACGACTGCAGTAAATGACTTAACCAAAAACTTACCTATTACTGCATATGGCTGGGCTTCAACCTCCTCCACGTTAACGTGGTTCACTTGTCCCCTGTTGAAAGGGTTGGGCTTCTTCCCAGAGCTTCCATTGCCATTTCCATCCTTGGCTTCAGGACATTCATTAGCGTAATGTCCGGTTTTCTGGCATTTGTAGCAAGTCACGTGGCTTAGATCCTTCTTGGCGGGTGTTGCCGGGTTGGAACGGTTCTGTCCGCTACTTCCTCCATTACCATTACCATTCTTGGGGCCACTATGATTGTGCGAAATTCCTCCATTATGAGTGTGGCCTCCATGGTTATGAACAAGTCCTCCTGAGTTCGGGTGTAACGGGGTCTCTGCTGGGCTCCAGAATTGTACTTCCCTTGTCCATACTTCCTTTTGCGGCTGTCAATCTGCTGCTGCTTCCCTTCAAGCATGAGAGCTCTATCCACCAACTCCTGATAGTTATTGAAATTTGCCACCATCAATTGCATGCTCAGCTCATCATTCAGTCCTTCCAGAAACTTCTCCTTCTTAGTTGCATCTGTAGCGACGTCATCTGGGGCATAACGTGCAAACTTACTAAACTCATCCACATATTGGCTAACAGTGCGCCCTCCTTGGCGTAAGTTGCGAAACTCACGCTTCTTCATGGCCATAGCTCCTGCAGAAACATGGGCAGTGCAAAAAGGCTACTGGAATTGGTCCCATGTCACAGTGTCAATAGGGTAAGTGACTATGAAATTCTCCCACCAAGATGTTGCGGGTCCATCAAGCTGATGTGCGGCAAAATGCACTCTCTCCGCATCTATGCATCCTGCAGTGGTCAACTCCCTTTCAATCTTGCGAAGCCAATCATCTGCAACAATCGGCTCGGTGCTACTGGAGAACACCGGCAGATTCAGCCTAAGAAAACGGGCTAAGTGGTCAACTGGTGGGGGTGGTGGTGGGTTGTTGTTGTTGTTGTTCCCCTGGTTCTAGGTTCTGAACTAGTATCTGCATCAATGCATTCTTCTGCTGGATCAACTGAGTGAGCTCCGGTGGGAAAGCAAATCCATTGTCGCGTCTCGGAAGCATCTGCTGGGTTTAGAAAAGATGAGAAAACAGAATAGAATGAGGTCTAGAGGGGAAAACACTACCCATATGCACATGAGAAAAACACAAACATATCACTCAATCAAATCAAACAAGGGCATACAATCGGTCTAGAACTATCGTTACAAAAGTGTTTGGACTATGCTATATACATAGTGGAATACTACTACTGATTTGGTGGTCTACTAGAAAAATTGATCGGTCGAAGACTCCATGATATCTGCTCCAGCTCCATCAACATAGTCATCATCGCTATCATCAGGGTCCGAGTCGGTGTCGTCGATGATGATGTAGTTCTCCGGGCAAGTGGAACTGTCATCTTCTCCTCCTAGCGCAGGGTCTCCCATGAAAACTCCTAGCTTCCTGGTCAGGTCGTCATTCTTCTCCACTAGTACGACGATTTCCTCCATATAATCCTCGCGTGTAGCCTTGAGTTCTTCCTCCAGTTCCGTGATCCTTGTCATTGCTTTCTTCAGATCCGCCATGCCTGCGCACATCTGGTTCTCTTGGCGTTGAATGTGCTGGTTTAACTCCTGGATGAAAGAGGCAATCAATCTATCCTTCCTGGTGCTGATCATCTCCCATTGCTCATCTCGGTGCCCACAAATCTGATAAATAGTATCCTTGAGATCATTGTGGTAAACTTCTCCAATGCGTCCCATGGTGATGTGAGCTGCCATACTCTTTCCTAGACTCCAGGTTGGGGCATCGAAGGAAAACTCTATGGGCTCAGTGACTGGCGTGAATGTCCTTCCTGGAACTTGAACTTGAATCATCCAGCGCTCCTCTTCTGGTAAAGTGGCGTTGTAAGTCCCAGTGAAGCTTGGTACTCCGATGTTCAGGTACCTAGTGACTTCCTTCAAGTGGCATCCAAATGGGGTGTCTTCATCCGGTTGCATGAACTTGATCCTTGCATCCGCCATCCTAAAGAGTAGAAAATGGAGAGGAGTTAGAAATGAGAAGAGAGTAGTGATCTAGGGCTTTAGCTTAGTGGTCGTGTCCTACAGTCAGCGTGTGCTCTGATACCATCTTTGTAGCGACCAGACCTCAAACAGTATGATCTCTGTGCATAAGTGTCATCCCTGGATCGGTAATGTTGACACACACAGTACTTGAAGGATTTATAACAGAGTAGCAATCACACACTTATTACATCGAATGTGTCAAAAGAGAACTTATTACAGTAAATATGGCTTAAGGCCATCTAAAACGATAACAGCGGAAGGCTTGGAAGATAAAGTGAGTCCATCAATTCCAACGGCATCACTGAGTGAAAGACCACGACCTAAGGCTCCTTACTCGCCGTCTGAAAAGTCTGCAACATGATACGTTGCAGCCCGAAAACGGGTCAGCACATGGAATATGCTGGCAATGTAACACAAGAGGGTAATGAACAGAATAATGCTATCACTACATGCATATATGGCTAGTGGAGGCTGTAGGGTTAATATGTTTTGTGAAAAGCCAATTTTTCCCTACTGCAAAGGAATATATTTTATTTAACTACAAAGTTTGTTGAAAACATTGAGAAGGTAAACCCCCTCTCAATCCCAATTAAAAGTAATCATTAACAACCCATCAACTTAAATTAAGTAGTGATGAGATCAACATGATAATCCAAGAACCAGATACTCAAGATGTCCATAACCGGGGACAGGGCTAACCATGATTAGTATGTACACTCTGCAGAGGTTTGCGCACTTTTCCCCACAAGATTCGATCTCCTCCGTTGAATTTCTCGCACTACATGGTGTTTGAGAAAGGGATGACCGAGACACAGTCTTTCAGAAGCGTTAGCACCTTACGATGGGTAGACCGTACCACCTACATCCCCTACATCTGCTAGTCTACCACTGTAAGAGTTCACATGACTTAATCAACTATGCTAGAGCCCATAATAGCTTGTGGCTGCACACGGAAGTTTCTAGTATGAAAAATCTCATGATCCCTTTGAGCCTGGGTGGCAGTCCATAGGAGAATCACACGGTACCCCGGGATTTCCAAAAAATACAGGCAATCACTGGGTTCCCCAGGTGCCTCAATCCACCCAGATGTGTATTTAAGTTGCCACCTTAAGTTTAACCATTAATTAACAATCTCACATATATCATGAAAACACTCAAACCCAATCCACGTCTACGAGCATAGCATAGCAATATAAGCATAACATAGAAGTAACTCCCAGGGTTTGATAATAAACAGGTGAATAGGTACTACCTCAGCTACTTCCCAACCCACAATTTAATTCAGATCCTAACCATGCAATTGTTTGAGGATTGATCTAATGCAATAAAACAGGGTAGTAAAGAGGTATGATCAAAGTGTTACTTGCCTTGCTGATGATCCGCGAAACCTAGAGACTCGTAGTAGCACGCTTCGCACTCCGGGTACTCTATCGCAAACAAACAAGCATACAATAATCAATCAAGCAAGGGCACGGGTAAAACTCAAATAAGAGATCTAACCAGAAATTTCAACTTAAGAACTCCGGTTTGCAAAAAGAATCAAATCAAACGAAGCAACAAAACTCAAACGGCGAAAGAAACAAGCTTTGTTTACTAATCTGAACTAAAGTCAAGTTTTACAGTAGCAAAACTTGTTTAAGTTGGCTAAACAGAAGAGGGTTTCGAGACGAAACTCTAGGCGCTTGAATCGCCTCATTCCGATAAACGAGCGAAAAGTTATACTAGAACAAAATCGGATCAGAAATCGCGATCGAAAATAATCGCGGAAAATCCGAGAAAAAGAAAAACTGATGAACAGGCTAACGAACGAACGTTCGCTGTCTGCGACTAAACGGTGAAAACGGTTCGTTAAAACGAATGAACGGACGAACGTTTGCTAAATAACTAAACCAATAAAAATAAACCGAACCGATCTAAACAAAAATGAAAATAGGGTTTACGAAATAAAACCGATCGGTTTTTTTAAACAAACCGGCGGCTACCTCGAACTCCGGCGGGCGGCGGCGCGGCGGCTCCGGTGGCGGTGGTCGGCGGCGACGGGCGGCGGGGCGGCGGTGCGGGGCGGCAGCGGCGGCGTGCGGCGGCGCGGGCGGCAGCGGCGCGGCGGCGGCGGGGTTAGGGTTAAGGTTTGGGCGGCGGCGGGCTGGTTGGGCTGCGGGGGGTGCTGCGGCGGCTTATAAAGGGGCCGGCCCGATGTCTCCTGGCCGGGTACGGCCCGAAGTCGGTTTGACTTTTTTTAAATAATTCCGACGTGCAGAAAAAGAAAAAAAAAGAAATACTAAACCAACTCCAAAAATCCCGAAATAAATTTTCCCCGTGCTCTAAAAATAGGCCGGACAAGATGAACATTTATTTGGGCCTAAAATGCAGTTTTAAAAAACGCATATTTTTCCTAATTCAAATAAAATAGCGACAAAACTCTGAATAAAAATCTTATTTGATTTTAATATTAAATCTCTGATATTTCTTTATTTTGAGGAAGTCATTTTATCCTCTCTCTTTTATTTTTAATAAAAGACATATTTCAGAGAAAAATAATTAAAATCAAAGATCCTCTTTTCAAAATTCGAGAAAAACTCGAATAAGAAAATAACGAAATCCCCAACTCTCTCCGTGGGTCCTTGAGTTGCGTAGAATTTCTAGGATCAATCAAAATGTAATAAAATATGATATGCAATGATGATCTAATGTATAACATTCCAAATTGAAAATTTGGGATGTTACATGGATGTTTATGCTGAAAAGAAGAAAGACCATAACACGATGGCCAACATGTACAGAGAGATCCCAGATGATGCTTTGGAGACTCATAAGTTTGGATCTGTCCACTTCTTGTTGTCTGGTCTGCCTACCATCAATTGGATCCTAAGGCACACATTGCTACCCAAGTCAGGTGATCACAAGATGATAAGAGGACATGCTATCAACTTGCTACATTTGTTTGATGTACCTCAAAAGTTCAAAGTCATGAGTCTGATTGTGGAGACAATCAAAAGGACAGCAGCTGATCAGAAGAGAACTTGTGGGTATGCCCCACAAATTCAGGAGCTCATCAACTCCAAGATGGGCACAGGCAAATATCTATTGGATAAGGAGCACCTGCCCATCTACCCTGAATTTGAAGACAACACTGTTGTCATGAATGAAAATGAACCATCATCAGCTCAAGCACATGAGAAGAGAGAGAAGGCAAGGGCAGAGAAAGCTACAAAGATGCCAACTGTTGAAGAGGCATCTCAAGTGTTCTTGAAATCCAAACAAGATCAACTTGGATATCTGATCCAATCCACTTTGAGGAGTGAGAAGGGCTTGGCCACCCTGACTCAAAACCAGGAGAGTTTGGAGAGGATCATTGAGCAGAAATTCTATGATCTGGATGTCAAGGTAACTGAGATCCAAACTGCAGTTGAGCAGCTACAGGAGGAAGCAGAGGAGAAGAAGGGCAAGTCTACTACAGATGCTTTTGCTAGAGTGCCCAGGGGACAGAGATCTGCTGCAGTGCCAGTCACAGATACTCGAGCTACAGCATCAGCTCCAGCAGCTACAGCTCCAGTGCCACCTCCAGCAGCCACTCCACCAGCTCCAGCTACATCAACAGAAGCTTTCGTCCTTGGAGTCATCTCTACACCACCTACCGAAGATCAAGCCTGAGAGTCGTTTAGCACTATGCATTTTTGAACTTTTTGGCAACTTGTTGCCAAAGAGGGAGAAAAATGTATATATCATAGGCTTCGAGAGAGAGTGTTGTTTTTTATCTCTCTTGCTATTTTGGTTGAAACTTTTTATTGTGTGCTTGTGAGATACTTGTTTGATCATGTGTTTGATCATATGCTACCCTTAATGCTTGTTGGATGATATTATCTCTTATATCCTTATATGATCATTCACTTGCTTGGTGATGAGTGCATGCTTTTAACTTCTATCATTTTGAGGGCTCCACCAAGATGTATGTGGCACGGAGGAGTAACCCATGATCCTAATCAATTGTGCATTTGCATTCAAAAGCAAATTTTAAATAATGCACAAATTTAGGGGGAGCTCTTGCTTATCACATACTTCTCAAAGCGACGATGTTTTTCAATCTGATTATCATTTGTCGAAGCTTTGATCTATATGTTGTCATCAATTACCAAAAAGGGGGAGATTGAAAGTGCAACTATCCCTGGGTGGTTTTGGTAATTCCTAACAACATTAGCTCATTGAGCTAATGCTATTTCAAGATAAATATTTCAGGAAAGCTCAATGATTGGCATGGCATGGATTAGAAAGTGGACCCCTCAAAATGCTAAGGACAAAGGATTGGCTCAAGCTCAAAGCTCAGGACTCTGCATTTTTCATTTTAAGTGATCCAAGATCACATTGAGTCCATAGGAAAAGCCAATACTATCAAGAGGGGGTGAGGTGTTGCTTAATGAGTTTCTTGCTCAAAGTGCTTAGTGATATGCTCCAAAAACCCTCAACTACTTTCTCACATCCACATATGTCCCAAACCAAAAGTCAAACTCGGCCCCACCGAAATTGTCTATCCAGCGCCACCGAGTTCAATTGATATAGCCACTGCCAGAAACCTAGTCTTTTCGGTCTCACCGATAGGGATCTCGGTCTCACCGAGATGGGACTGTAATCTCTCTGTTTCCCTTCATAACGTTTCGGTCAAACCGAGATGAGCGATCGGTCCCACTAAGATTGCAATGCAAACTCTCTGTTTCCCTTTCGTAACGTTTCGGTCTAACCGAGATGAGCGAATCGGTCCCACCGAGTTTCCCTGACCAACTTTCTGTTTGTCTATTACCAAAATCGGTCTCACCGAGTTTGTGTAATCGGTCTCACCAAGATTACGTTATGCCCTAACCCTAACAAAATCGGTCTCACCGAGTTGATGTGTCGGTCCCACCAAAAATCCTAACGGTCACATTATGAACTAAATCGGTCTGACCGAGTTCTCTGATTCGGTCCCACCGAGTTTGGTGATTTGTGTGTAACGGTTAGATTTTGTGTGGAGGCTATATATACCCCTCCACCCACTCTTCATTCGTGGAGAGAGCCATCAGAACATGCCTACACTTCCAACATACATTTTCTGAGAGAGAACCACCTACACTTGTGTTGAGGTCAAGATATTCCATTCCAAACAGATAAATCTTGATCTCTAGCCTTCCCCAAGTTGCTTTCCACTCAAATCATCTTTCCACCAAATCCAATCCTATGAGAGAGAGTCGAGTGTTTGGGAGACTATCATTTGAAGCACAAGAGCAAGGAGTTCATCATCATCAACACACCATTTGTTACTTCTTGGAGAGTGGTGTCTCCTAGATTGGCTAGGTGTCACTTGGGAGCCTCCGTCAAGATTGTGGAGTTGAACCAAGGGGTTTGTAAGGGCAAGGAGATCGCCTACTTCGTGAAGATCTACCCAAGTGAGGCAAGTCCTTCGTGGGCGACGGCCATGGTGGGATAGACAAGGTTGCTTCTTCGTGGACCCTTCGTGGGTGGAGCCCTCCATGGACTCACGCAACCATTACCCTTCGTGGGTTGAAGTCTCCATCAACGTGGATGTACGATAGCACCACCTATCGGAACCACGGATAAAAAATCTCCGTGTCAACATTGCGTTTGCTCCCTCAATCTCCTCCCTTTACCTTCATATGCAATTGTTTTACTTTCCGCTGCTACACTCTTAGAATTGCATGTGTAGGTTGATTGCTTGACTTGTGCTAAGTTGCTAAAATCTGCCAAGAACTAAAATTGGGAAAAGGCTAGATTTTTAATTGGTCAAGTAGTCTAATCACCCCCCTCTAGACATACTTTCGATCCTACAACATGTCAGTGAGACAACACACCTGCGGTTAAGTCACTGAAGCAGCGTCCGCATTAACGCCCGACGCGACCTCTCACTGGCGCCGGCATTGCAGCAGCGCGACGGCCGAGAGAGCGCCACCCACGCGGCATCCCGGTGCAAGCGACTGCTCCGCGTTAATGACACCACGGCTGCCGACGAACCTACTCCGGTGCCAGCCATCCATCCGTCTGCCGCGGCTCATTGCCATTCGCCCGCTATATTAACTTGAGCCCCAGCTCCCAGCCATAGCCAAAGACCCACACTCATTCTCCTCCGGCCCCTTCCTTCTGTTGGCACCACTCCAACCATGGCCTCCGGGCACTCCAAAGCTCTCTTGGACGCACTGTCGCAGGAGCAGACGAAGGACATCGGTGGCTCCACTCCGGGTGCGCTCCAAAGCTCTCTTGGACGTACTCTCACAGGAGCAGACGAAGGAGATCGCCGGCTCCCCTCCTGGCCGCCCTCCGCCGCCACGACCATGAAGCCGGCGCGTGTGCGCGGGCGTAGCCGGCAGCAAGGAAGAGTAGTACACGGTAGGTTGCCACCGCTCTGGTCCCAGGAAGGCCACCGCTCCTCCACTCATTCGACACCAAGCTTGGTGGGATAAAAATCGGCAGCCGATTAGCCGCTTGACGGCGACGTGGAGGCGGAAATCTTCATAACCTTGTGCTCCGAAGGAGGAGGTTATCGAGGCGGATAAGGAGGAGGCAAAGGCAATGGCCGGCTTTCTCGGGTTCATGGCCGGACATGGTGGTCGGGGCCCGGCGATCATTTAGATTAGGTTTACAGTAGGTTTTAGTACGGTTTGTGCGAAATATGTAATGAATTTCGTCCAATTTATAGGAAAGGTTCTCCAAATGTAATGAATTTCATCCGGTCAATTTGAAATTTGCTTTGTTTGCACGAATTTCGTCCGGTTAGTTCATATAGTTGTCGAAAGGTATGCGGGCAGCATTGGATGGCATCCATCAGTGTCCTCGGACAGATGCCGGTGTAAATTTGAGGGCCAGTGGTGGAGATGCCCTAACTATCATGCTATAATCGCTAGCAGTGCTCCATTATTTCGCAGGGAACAGTTATCCCTCGATCAAATCAGATCCGCCGTGTTTCGCACTCCTCCCACGTAAGAGTGTAGACTCTTGCTTACATAAAAATGGAGCAAGTGGACGGCACTGTAGCACGTCATGTCACTCGAACTAGCCCGCTAACGCGCGTGAAAGCACCGCCCTCGTCATTTTGTTCTGGATTTCTATCAATCGATCACACGAAAATGTTACGCTTTGCAAGTTCAAAAGGAAAAGGCGGCACACCTACAACTCGTACGCATCGCGTTCACGTTGCACCCCCGACAGTCCGGCTCGCACGCCGCTCACCAGAGGGGACACGCGTTGTCTTGCATTTTCACTGACATGTGGGACTGCAATTGAATAAACCGTTGATAGCCAAAATCTAATCGCTCGGCGGGCGTTGGCTAAGAGGAGAGAGACGGGGGAGGGAGAAGAGATCGCCCGCCTGCCGTGCACGGACTCCAAGAAATATGTGGTGATAATGTGAGGTGGGCCATGCGGGAGTCCGCACCGCTTCCAAGCCCGCTTCTTACCGCCCTGGCCCACCAGAACCCCTCCCCCACCCCACCACCTCCCCGCGCGCGCTCCCCCCTTAGAGGCCAGCTGCCCGCATTCATAGCAAGTAGTACCAGTAAAATTCTGGGCTATAAAGGGCATGTACAATGGTTGATAAGATAGTCTTATCATAAGTCTTGCATGTAATTTAGAGATGACAAAAAAACATGTGTACAATGGATCATCTCTTAGCCTTATCTTCAATAACTAGTTATTCCTAAAAACATGGTGAAACATATTGTGCTAAGAGATCATCTCTTGTCTTCTCGACAAGCCCACTTATGTGGAGGAGAGAGAGGCATTGACAAAGTCAAGGACTGGGATCTGCAGGAGCCCGTCTCTACACGTGCTCCTAGGTATAAAAAAACTAATTCTGGAAAAAGAGGCCTAAAAAACAATTGTGTCTAAAAAAAGAAAGGTAAAAAACATTTGAGAGGAAATAGATAGAGAGAGTGAGAAAAAGTTGTAACCTTATAGTCAACACTATGGTAGTATTACATGAGGAAGGAGGGAGTGGTGCACATGCCAACTTCACTGGGCTGCCGTGTTTCACACTCCTCCATCGTAACAGTGGAGACAATAGGTTTCATCAAAAATAAACAATGAATACTCGTTGCTCGTCCACTATATCGGAAAGAATACTTTCATTCGCCGACATGTGGGACGTCGACCATCCTGGTCCACCTGCCATGCACAAAATTATCCTGGTCCACCTGGCATGCACAAAGTTAGTCGGACGAAGGAACCATCATGACTTCGTTGAATTCCGCTTCTTCATGAAAACTTACTCTACCCACAGTACTACTACCACACGCGAAGACTGGACGACACTGTACCACGTCATATCACTAAAACTCACTAGACCAAACTAGCCCGCCTAGGATTTGTACTCCCTCCGTTTCAAAGTTAATAGTACAAAGTTGACTCATCTATTTTGGAACGGAGGGACGTCTCTGTACTGCTATGATTTTGTGCTGTACGCCTCTGTACTTTTGCTATGATTTTCCTACCCTATGAACCAACTGAGGCCTAAATGTATCCGTGTCGACTATTGTCTGATGGATCGCTAAGCCTACAATTTTAGTAGCTTGGGCTATTGGCCGATCAACGACGGATCAGTATAAGCATACCACGAGCTCATCAGCCCCAACATTTCTCTTCGGTGAGTGTTTTGCAAGTACTATAGCTTGCACAGTAGCTAGCCTACTAACACTAAGAATCATCAAATAAGCCCTGCTGATATGATAAACAGTTCAAACTTACATCTAAGCATGCCATATATTACATCAAAAGCTGGTGAGGATACATCTGTTTCCATAACTCGGAGAGGGTTCGCATGATTCACTATCAAACAAAAGTAGCAAGTACCGCCCACACAAGACAGTGCACTAGCCCTAAGATGGTTTGATAACACGCATCATTCTGGTAATTAAACACTGGGCAATGCAAACTACCCTGAAGGATTAGCGCGACCAACTATTTCTTGTCATTGATCTCTCGGGCAATGACCACAGCACGGATAGTGGCATGGGAATCGATCTCTGGGGCAATGTCCATAGGACTGACCGCGACATCGGAATCGATCTCTGGGGCGATGTCCACAGGATTGACCGCGACATCGGAATCGATCTCTGGGGTGATGTCCACAGGATGGATAGCAGCATCGGAATCGATCTCCGGGGCGATGCCAATAGGACGGACCGCGACATCAGAAACGATCTCTGAGGCGTTGTCCACAGGACGGGCCGTGACATCGGAATCATCAAGGACGTCCACCAGCACCTGCACAACCCTAACATATTAGCAAGCACATTGCAAATAATCAAAAACCACAACTTTCGGTAATAAGCCATTATTTTTTACCTTGTGCAGCTCACCGGGGGATCCCATGCCTCCGGGGGCCATCTCCTCGTCCTCGATGGGGGCCATCACCTTGCCAGGGGAATACTGCTTCTCGACGGCGACTATCCCCTCAAACTCGGCCTTGAGCCTCGCATAGGTGGCCATCAGAGTTTCTGGAGTAGGCACGGTGGGGCCCTTGCTGTTCTTCCAACTTTCTTTGAGGAGTTCGTCCGCCAACGTCGTCAACTCTTTGGCCAGTGCTTGTTTCTAGGAGTTCTTCGTCTCCATGGGTTAGCCCGCCAACATGGTCAACTCGTTGGTCGGTGCTCGCTTCCTGGAGATCGCTGTCTCCAGTGGGTTGTCCACCGGCAACTCTTTGCCTAGTGCTCCAGGATCCATCAATGAACTGACAAACAAAAAGCAATCGAAAGGAAACCACAATCGCAATGAAAACGGGAAAAGAATAGGCTGTGAGAATCGGTCGGTGCTTCGCAAAAAGAAGATTCTTGGAATGAAAATATAGCAGCATCACTGATTCGCTCACCTTTCCTTCGTCGGTACATAAGAAAAATGGCAGAAGTGAGTAGCCTGGAGTGAGGTTTTCTTTAAGAAAGGGGAGAAAGGGCTTCAACGAGCATTCCAGTGAAATGATGGTTGCTTCGTCCAGTCCAACTTCGAGGCCACTTTACCACTGCTGGTAAAGGTGTGGGTTTTGTGATATGACGTGTCATGACGGCCACACCGGGGTGACCGGTGAGTTTCTACTGTAGCACCTCGCTGTGATTTGGTGGATGGCACGCGGGCCCGGATGCTTTGATGTCCCGCATGTAGATAGAGCGGCTAGTCATATAGGAGTGGTCAATATTGTGCACCGCGACCAAGGCGGAGAGGAAAATGAGAGAACTATGTAATTGATGCATGAGTTTAATTAGGGTAGTTTTGTAAAGTACGAGATGCATTCCTCCAATCGCAAAATGCCTTGGTTGATGAGATTTGAGATTTGAGCCCTATAAACCGGAAGGGAGGTTTGAGGTTTGAGATTTGAGATACTGCACGCGGTGTAGTCTAGTCACTTGTTGGAATCTCTAGAAAGACTTATACCACATGATTCTTTGCTTCTTCTTACTACTACGTACTACTTCGCTGACATGTGGGACAGCCAGCAGCATCCGGTCGACGTAATACGTGTCATGCACCAGATTAGAGTGCGGAACGAAAGGGGGGCATCACCCCGATCGTACCGCCTGGCGCTGTTTGGATACTCTAACTCGGTTAAAGGTTAGAGTTAGATTCTAATCCTGAACTAACCTTGAAGTAACTCTAGCGAAAGAGGTGTTTGGATGAGAGGGTTAGATGGAGCGCGGATACGGCGAGGTGCCTTCATGGGCGGTGTGAGAGGGAGGGAGGGAGGGAGAGGACGGGAAGCTTCTAGGAAGTGGGGAGGGATCTGCTGCGGGGAGAGCGAGAGAAAAATGTGTTTTTTAGTGTCCCGAGAAGAACTAACCCAAATAAGCACCTCTTGGGTGGGTTAGATTTTTTTGGGTTAGTTGAGTTCAAACTAACCCAAACTAACTCTAACACATGGATCCAAACAGTAACCCAAACTAACCCTCCTGTTTGGATATTTTTGGGTTAGTTGAGTTCAAACTAACCCAAACTAACTCTAACACATCGATCCAAATAGTAACGCGCCGTCAAATCGCACAGCCCGACCTTTCCAGCAGTAAGTAAGTTGAATCCGCTACTCCCTCACCCTCCTCGCCTCTCTGTCAAACCGCCTACGCGAAAACTGCCGCGCGTACTGCCCGGGAAAAGCCCCGCCCTCAACTTCTAACTACGCGAAAATAGTTCGAGCTTGTTCGTTCTATACAAATACTAGTACTGTATGTTTATTCACCCGTGGGGTTGTTCAATGAATGGAGGGCCGGGGAGCACAAGTGAACAATACTACTACTAGTAGTAGTAAGTAGGAGTCGTATAGG
The DNA here is from genome assembly GCF_018294505.1 of Triticum aestivum. Classification (NCBI taxonomy): domain Eukaryota; kingdom Viridiplantae; phylum Streptophyta; class Magnoliopsida; order Poales; family Poaceae; genus Triticum; species Triticum aestivum. The sequence goes on along the minus strand of NC_057814.1, from coordinate 391,536,847 downwards.
TAGTCACCTTAAATAGAGAGTTTCTTTTCTTTAATGCCACATACACAAATTGAAACGCAGAGAAAAAGATAATCACTCCACTATATATGTACGCAGGGGCCTGAGCGCTTGCTTTACTAGGATTGCTCTCTTCATTCTCTCATCATCTCCAGATATAAACAAGACGGCGGTAGCGACATTTTCTCCCTACTCACCGCTGGTCACAGATCTGGCCGGATCCCTTCGGCTGGTGTGTGTAGAGGACTAGGTGCATCGTTCACACGGTCATCGCCGGCGAGGGAGGAAACCCACAGCTGCCGGAGGGGCCCGATCCTCTGCCCGTGTCGTTCTCTCCGACACAGCGCCGGCTCGGGAGGTCCTCCAACCCTTCTTCCTCCCTGCCGTATTGTCCGCAGATCCGACCTGCCGCCGCCGACATCCCGATGACCCTCAGGTATAAGTTCTTCGAAAGCGGCCTTGCTCTACTGCCCCAGCTCCCCACGTGTCTCCATGTGCATCTTTTTCTACTCCCATCAGCTCTTCCAAAGCCACCTAAATTTTTAGTATTATTAGAGGTAAAGCTACTTCACGCATTCGAATCTAGGGCTTTGTTCAAACAACGAAGAAAGGGGGGAAAGTTGTAGCATGAATCTAGGACTTGATTCAAAGAGGAAATAATATGGTGAAAGTAGTAGAGACCGGATACCCAACCGGTCTCTTGGTTGAAAAGGGAAATAATGGGAAAACGCAGTACAAACTGGATAAGGAACAGATCTATTATTGGTTGAAAAAAGGATAGAAAGTGGTGGCTGGTGGACAAGTCAACAGAGTATGTCCAGGATTAGATTTGTTGCCCTCACATAGTAAAAGGTCTCCAGGATTAGAATTGCTGCCCTCACATAGTAAAAGGTCTCAGGATTAGATTTGCTGCCCTCACATAGTAAAAGGTCTCCAGGATTAGATTTGCTGCCCTCACATAGTAAAAGGTCTCCAGGATTAGATTTGCTGCCCTCACATAGTAAAAGGTCTCCAGGATTAGATTTGCTGCCCTCACATAGTACAAGGTCTCCAGGATTAGGTTTGCTGCCCTCACATAGTAAAAGGTCTCCGGGATTAGATTTGCTGCCCTCACATAGCATGAACAAACTCGGCATCACCACTTTATGCCTCCTTGTAGGTACATTGTGCTGATGCGTCCACTGTCGCATGTCCTTATACCAACCTTTTATTGTTGTTAATGTAAGGGCGCATGTAAAATGAAGCGATCATACTGTTACCTTAGGGACATGTCTAACCAGTGTTATTGTTAATCTAATGCCTCCAGTGATAAGATGCAATTAAACTGTGTTACAAATGGCACTCCTGCTGTTTTCCCCAGTATGATAAGTAAGTTGCTCCTTTATGCTGCCGAGTGTCCTGGTGTCCCCACGGTCCCATGCCCTTAAACCAACTCTTTAGCTGTTGTTGATTTACTGTATCTGGTAAACAAGCAATGCCACCATTAAAGTAATCCCATATTTGAGGAATATCATTGTTGATCGTAATGCTTCTGGTAACATGAAGCATTGCTGATGTTTTAAAATTTCTAATGTCCTTGCGTGATTGCCATGAACATAATTAAGATGCTTCTTTTCATTTCGTATATGTTTCGTATATTCTTATTGACCAGCAACTGTTTACTTTCTATCTTTTTGTGCAGATAGGGATATCCATTTCACCTTGTTGCTATTGTGACCTTTTGGTGAACTGCACAAAACACTTTTTTGGAATGAGTGTCTTGTGCAGTTCAACTAAAATGTCACGTGGGCAACATCTCTCAATTTTTGTGGAACTGCACAAAATGGTGATTGGAGTTTCCAAAATCTCCGTCAAGTTCTGCTGGTAATCTCGTGCAACATTTTATTAGCCTTTGCAAGATGAGCCATCACTGTCACCACAATGGCACTTTGTTTTAGTGGAACTGCACAAAAGGATAAGAAAATTATAGTTGCACCTTACATGAGCCGGACAGCCAACCTTAATGTTCCTCAATTTTAGTGCAACTACTAAAGAATAACCTGCCAGCTCACTAGAGCAAGTACTTCTTGCTAGCTGAATGATGCAATATTTGCTTCACTTCAGGTGAACTGCAGAAAAAGGCGCATGAATTGAATCATGGAACTCCATGCAGGCCTCATCCGAGTGGAGCTGCAGGTTGAGTTCAAGGAGGCCACTATTAAAGTGAAATCATGCTCTTCTTGTTTGTGCTGTGCAAACAGGAATACTCAACTACAGATGTTGTGACGGTCAAGAGCATTCGCCAAGTTCTTCGATTGTATGACATGGCTAGCCAAGATGGATTTAATCCCGATATTCACTTTATCAAAAGGCTCTAATGGGTTGGTTCTGAATCTTGCAAGCTGGGAATCAATGAGATGTGTAGGCATCTTTGTTGTACTTATTATTTGAATCTTATTTGTTGGTTCTGAATCTTGCAAGCTGGGAATCAATGAGATGTCTAGGCATCTTTGTTGTAATTATTTGGATCTTATTTGTTGGTTCTGAATCTTGCAAGCTGGGAATCAATGAGATGTGTAGGCATCTTTGTTGTACTTATTATTTGGATCTTATTTGTTGGTTCTGAATCTTGCAAGCTGGGAAACATGGCATGATGATGCAGAGGACAACAACCATAACAAACAGTTCAAACTTGGTAGTATTATCTTTGTGAAAGTGCGACAAATGTGTTGATCGTGTGCGTCCTAAGAATAATAATTCTAATTGTTGTGCATGTTGATCCTGTGGCACTGATAGAACGAGCCAATGCATTGCTTGTTTTAAGTATAAATTTCTATTAAAGCTAATTAAATTTAAGTAAACTGACCACTAACTCTTGTTATTACAGTACCAATACAGACCCGCTCGTGAACCGACGTGTGGCCGAAGTAGGTTTCTTAATGGAGGCGTTTGAATGCGCCGAGGGTGCATCTTCTGCCGGGCGTGCATCGGACGAGGGAGGGGTAGTAACCGTTGTCGCCTGTACACACTCAGTTTACTGTTGAATCCAGTTCCCCAAGAGCTGAAAAACGAACTGTTGTCGCCGCCTACACACTCGTTCACTTGAAGAGACTCCAATGGCGATCTGAGGGGTGAGCCTGCTGGATATGGACTTCAGCAAGGAGTTCCCCTTTGAGTTCGCCGTTCAGTCCTATGGCTGCACCAAGTTGAATGTGATGTACACCAACGATCCGGACTCGGTGAAGCTCTGCCTCGCCGAGTTCAAGCAGTACCTACAGGACAAGAAAGCACAAGGTTGCAGGACTAGACCTTGTGCACATCCATTCGTCTCCTGACAGGGACCAGCGGATTGCCGTCGCCCAGGTATGTGTGCGGGACGAGGTTCTCATCTACCACTTCTGTAGGGCCATCAGAGGTTCTGGAGCATTCGCCCGTTTCATCGGCAGCGCCGACTGCACCTTCGCTACGGTGGAGAGAAGGAAGAACGCGACGATTCGGCCATCTGGTGCAACAAGCTTGTCGACATCCAGAATCAATACAAGATCATCAGCAACGGGCAGGAGAAGGACTCCCTGGTTGAGCTCGCCGAGACCATCATCGACCCCTGATACGCCAACATGAAAGAACACAACGATACCAAGGACCTGAACACGTGGGAGGTACCTCTAAATCTAGCCTACATAACCTACGCGGTCAAGCATGCATACGCATGCTACAACATGTACATGTAGATCTTGGACATGAGGGCATGTCTGCTTCCCGTAACCGACGAGTACACGGACAGCCGCAGCGTCATGATCAAGCGTGCCAGGAAGGTCTAGATGTTGTACTTTATCTGTTTATAAGCACCTTTATCATCTGAGTGTTTCATGCATTAGCCTATGTGTCATAATTATCTGTTTTGTCCGAAATATTTCTTTTAAGAACCCATTAACCTGTTTGCTTTTTTAGTGGCTATTTGCTTATGTATGTAACTAGTTCACTTGTCCGTTAAAAAAACTAGTTCACTCAGCTGCCGTGCTTTGAATCTCCTTCCTCCCAACATATTCCCCTCCTCAGGTGGACCCAGCAGGTCTCGTACACAGACATATGGGACCAACCACCTATCCATTTGTATTTCTTTATTTTGTTCAATCTTTCATCCTCTTCCTATACAGCGGCTGGCCATCATAGCCTATGGCGTTGGCCAGGCCATCCCTCTACTACCACACATTGTCCGACGGCGGCAGCTCCACCGGCCCACCCTGCACCCGAACAAGTCAACCCTCGTACTCCCCTCCGCCTGCGTCTTCCCCCACTCCGGTTCGTTCGGTCCGAGGTCTCGACGTCGTCCTCCGCCTTGGTGCTCTAGCCGCGGCGCCGCCGTCTGTCGTTCCCAACATGGTTAGCAAAACAAGAGGAATCGGGAGACAACTGTTCGTCGAGAGGCTAACAGTCCCGGGCCCACCAGGTCCATGGCCTAGGTTTTGTTGTTTAACATGGGCAGCCCACGACATGTTTCAACATTTTTTTGGATCCAGCAGGTATCAAGCGGCCTCTGGGCCTCCCGACCTAGCTTGTCTATAACATCAGCAGCCCAAGTTATGTTTGTTTTTTCAAGACGACGCACAGCTCAGTTCTATTTTTCTATAAGAATGCAAAACTGGACCTGTTTTCTATATGAATGCAAAACTGAACCTATATTTATATCTTATTTTATTACATATATATATATATTAGAAACAACATAAGTTTCCGTTAAACCTGTCGTTCGTCCAACCATTTTATAGACCTTCCCACTTCCTTTATTTTTCGTTTTCATTAATCCTATATCTGAATTTTCTCCCACTTTCTTTTTCGATATAAATGAGTTTTCTCCCAGTACTTTTCCCTAGAACCAACTCAGCTGTCCCACGTCTAGCCTAAAAAATAATAATACCCCACGTACTATTAACCCATCAAATTTAAATGATATTTTATTTCGTAAGTTGAAAGTTCTTACAAAATAATAATAATAATTGTTTATATATAACTTGGCAAGTTAACTCCTAGTGGTTGCGTACATAAGCTTGGAAAGATTTTACTAACCAATGCAGTAATAGACGTGCAATCATGTGTTTATGTTTTTATAACATTTCTCCGTCTAGCCCAACATGATATTTTCACCCAGCCCAGCAAGTCCGCGGATTTTGAGAAAATGCAAATGGGCTTTAAATTCTACCATATATATAAACTGGCTGCATATATGCTACATCATTGTTTCACCCAGCCCACCAAATGGACTAAAAAAACAAATAGACTGACTGACTTGTGGACCAGTAGGTCGAAGCCTAAGAAGGCGTTGGATTTACATCCAACGGTCGGCATTCTTCTTCAATCTCTCATCTTCTTCCCCCAGCGCTGCCGGGACCGCCTGCTCCAGCCTCCGGCATCCAGCGGCGTTGTTTTGCGCTCCTCAGCGAAACGCTACCCCACCAATGGCCAGACCATCCCTCCGAGGTCCATGGTCGCACGCAAGGAAAGTTCCTCTTTATTACGCACTGTACGTGGACTGTACGTGGGAAGGGCTTCTGTATTTCGCGAAAAAAATGTTCCCCCCGCTGACAGGTCGGACCCACCAGCTATATCTTCGCACGCAAGGAAGTGCCTCCTTATTACGCACACAAAAATGAATACCCCTTGCTAGCTTGGACCCACCATAGTGGGTGGCTGACTTGTGGGCCTACTAAGTTGACGGGGACGGAGGGCTTTGTCAACTTAGTCAATATGAACGATTCTACCTCCAGTGACCGTACGATGTCCATCCAACGGCCATAGTGCTTCTTCAACCTCTGGTCTTCTTGCTCCAGCCGCCCAAAGCAGCGCCAGTCGTGCCGCGTGCTCCTGCCTCCCGTGGCCGGCTGTGATGCCGCGGAGGCCTCACCGCCCCCTACTACTCCCACCGTTGGCCAGGGCATCCCTCTACTCACCCACACCCCGTGTTATTCTACGGCGACGGCAGCCTCACGCCGCAGCCGAACCAGTGAACCCTCGTACTCCTCTCCGCATGGGCATCCACTGCCGCGTCTTCCCCGGCTCCGCGTCGTCCCCTTCCTAGGCCTCGTCGTCGTCCACCGCCTTGGTGCTCTCGGCGCGGCGTGGTCAATGTGGTCAACGACCGACCTCCATCGGAAGAGTATTGTACGTGGAGAGGCTGACCGCTGGGTCCATGGCCACAGCCCAGTTTTTTTGTGATTTGCCAAGTAAGTCGCTTTGTCAGGCCTGTTGGGCTGCAAATCGTTCAAGACGAGGAGAGCTTCATTCGGCTGGCCGAGAAAATGGCCTATCAGTAATGAGAAATGGGTTGTACATTTTTCAAACACATCAAACCAGCAATTAGTTTCAAATTTCTTTTTTTCATTTCAAGATTTTAAATTGCATTGATTTTTATGCGTGGACAATTTGTTGGATTTTATATTGATATACATTTATTTTTAAAATCAGTTTGAATGTGACTCGAAATTTCAGGATTAAAAACAGTTCGGACCGCACCGAAATATGCAAAATTTGGTATAATTTTTTAACCGTGGCCACAATATGGGCTGTAATGCTAACAAAAAGAATATGGGCTCCAAAAAAACTTAAGAATTAGCAAATGGGTTGTAAATTATTAGAAATAATGGCAGATGGGTTGTATGTTGTTTTCCACAGATTTGAGGCTTTTCTAAAAAAAAGGTTGACGCACAAGCAGTGACTATTGGATTTCCATCCAACGGTCGTCGTGCTTCTTCAATCTCTGCTCTTCCTGCTCCAGCCGCTCAAACAAGCGCCGGCGGGACTGCCTGCTCCCTCCTCCCCGCGGCCGGCTGTGCTGCCGCACAGGCCCCACCGCCCCATCGTACTCCCATCACTGGCCTAGCCATCCCTCTACTCACCCACACCTGCTGTTATTCTCCAGCGATGGCAGACGAACCAGTAAACCCTCGTACAGTCGTACTCCCCTCCGCGTGGGAAACAACTGCCGAGTCTTCCCTGCCTCCATGTCGTTCCCTTCCTAGGCCTCGCCGTCGTCCATCGCCCTGGTGCTCTCGGCGCGGCCTGGTCAACATGGTCAACGACCGACGCATCTGAAGTGGACTGTACGTGGAGAGGCTAGCAGCTGGGTCCACGGCCGCACGCAAGGAAATGCCTCCTTATTACGCGCAAAATAATGATTCCTCCACCTGACATCTGGGACCCACCGAAAGGGCCTCTGTATTTCGCGAAAAAAACATTACCACCGCTGACAGCTTGGACCCACCAGCTATATCTTCGCACGCAAGGAAGTGCCTCCTTATTACGCACAAAAAAATGAATACTCCCCCCGCTAGCTGGGACCCAGTATAGTGGCAGGCTGACTTGTGGGCCTACTAAGTTGACGGGAACGGAGGGCTTTGTCAACTTAGTCAATATGCACGATTCTAGCTCTAGTGACCGTACGATGTCCATCCAACGGCCGTAGTGCTTCTTCAACCTCTGGTCTTCTTGCTCCAGCCGCCCAAACTAGCGTCGGTCGAGCCTCGTGCTCCCGCCTCCCGTGGCCGGCTGCGATGCGGCGGAGGCCTCACCGCCCCCTACTACTCCCACCGCTGGCCAGGCCATCCCTCTACTCACCCACACCCCCTGTTATTCTGCGGCGACGGCAGCCTCACCCCGCAGCGAACCAGTGAACCCTCATACTCCTCTACGCGTGGGCATCCACTGTCGCGTCTTCCCCGGCTCCGCGTCGTCCCCTTCCTAGGCCTCGCCGTCGTCCACCGCGCTGGTGCTCTCGGCGCGGCGTGGTCAACGTGGTCAAGGAACGGCTTCCATCGGACGTGGACTGTACGTGGAGAGGCTGACAGGTGGGTCCACGGCCGCAGCAAGGAAGTGCCTCCTTATTACGCGCAAAATAATTATTCCTCCACCTGACAGCGGGGACCCACCGGACGGGCCATCGTATTTCGTGAAAAAAATGTTTCCCCCTGACTGCTGGGACCCACCACCTACATCTTCGCACGCAAGGAAGTGTGTTCGGGCAAAAAAAACGATTCGCCCCCCTGACTGCTGGGACCCACCAGCTACATCTTCGCACGCAAGGAAGTGCCTGACAGTCGGGACCCACCTGGTCGAAGCGTACGTAGCGTTGTCATTCTGGTCGCGAACGTGTACGTACATACTGGTCAATGTAGAGGCGCGCACATGTCGTAGTAGAGGTGCGCACGTAGCATGTACACGTACGTACAACGGCCAGGGTGCAAGAAAGTAAATACGGCCACGTACGTGCATACGGGCGGGGTCTCAAACGCCTACTCGCGCATACGTACGGCTAGGGCTCGTGTACATGGCTGGGTTGGAACGGAGAAACAACGTCGTCGTCGTGTTCATGGGGAGCCAACCGGCTGGGTCGGAACGGAATGCGTCGTTGTGTTCATCGGGAGGGCTTGGACGGAACAGCCGATGGAAACGAGGCCTGGAGTACCGCAGAACGGAGGAAACGGCCTTGTGTTCGACCGGCCACGGTCGAAACGAGTTCCTGTTCATCGGGAGGGGTCTGGCGTACCGCAAAACGGAGGAAACGGACCTCCTACGGTCGAAATGGGGGTCCTGTTGATCGGGAGGGGTGTGGCATACCGCAAAACGAAGGAAACGGACTTGTGTTGGAGCGCTACGGTCGAAACGGGGCTCCTGTTCATCGGGAGGGGTGTGGCGTACCGCAAAACGGGACTCCACGGGATACTGTTCATCTCCACCGTCGACCTCTCCAGCCTCCACAGGCTACTGTTCATCCACCGTCGACCTCCTCCAGCCTCCACCTACGACTGTTCATCCATGGGCTCCTGTTCATCCAGCCTCCACCGCGCACTACTCCACCGGCTACTGTTCAACCAGCCCTCTCCACGGGCTCCTGTTCAACCACCCCTCCACGGGCTACTGTTCATCCACCCCTCCACTGTCTACTGTTCATCCAACCCTCCACGGGGTGGTCCTATTCATCTAGCCCTCCACGGGGTCCTGTTCAACCAGCCCCAACCGGCTCGATCGATTGGGGTTCTGTTCATCCAGAGGCAACACCACGGGGTCCTGTTCATCCACCCCCACCGGGAACTGTTCATCCAAACCCCCCCAGCAACGCTCACTGTTCATCCAGAGGCAGCATCGATCGCCTTCAGTTAGCAGCAGTAGTGAAGGAATCGCTCGATCGGGTTCAGTTAACAGCCATCGATCGATCGCTCGGGTTTAGTAACGCGTAGCCTGCAGTGCAATCGCTCGGGTTCAGTTAGAGCCCAACGCCCCGCTCGGGTTCAGTTAGAGCCCAACGCCTCGCACCCACGTGCGTGCGTGTACGAGAGAAACGCGCATCGCTCAGCCCCGACACCCACCATAATCGGGAACACCCCGATATTTTCCTCGCCCTCGCTTCTACCACGGTTTTTTCCGTCATGGACGGCCCAAAGAATGTCATGCAGCTGTGTCTCCGGCCCGCCCAGGACGAAAAGCCCATTTTCTGTCATGATTTTTTGTCATAGAAGTAGGAGCCCACCACATCTATGATGATACCGGGTTTGGTCACAATTATCGTCATAGAAGTGTCATAAGTATGACAGAAAAAAAATTCGTTTGGCCCAAAATGTCACGGATGTGTCTTTTTTTGTAGTGCATGAATCTTAAAATAGTTTTTTTATAAAACTAATTAATTTTGAACTAGATGAACTATAAGAATTAAATGCACATCTACATCATGCATATATGACTCAAAGCTTACATGCTATAGTGTGTTATTTATTCATAATTTGGTTACAAATCTCATGCGTGCAATGCACGTGTACCTTACTAGTTGGTAGTAGTAAGAAACAAATTCCGGGTTTGGCACGAGCTCATACTGCGGGAGCACCACAAGGCATGCCGCAGAGTTACATTTCCCTCTCAGGGCCCACCGGACCGAGCTTCAGTGGCTTAGTGCACCGGCCTATGAGTCAATGACATGCGAACCTTAAATGTGGCTGGCCCACATGTCATTCTCATGGTGGTGGCATGGTTCGCGACTCACTCATTCAAGATGAACCAGCCGGTGGTGGTGTGGCCGTGGGGAGGGTGCCACAGCTGGGCGTCGAGGCATTACGAGGCGTAGATGGCCACACCGGTGGGTACTACCTGTAGTACAGAAGTACTCCAGCTGAGGATTGATGCCCGAGACGAAATGTGTCACAGCCACTGATGAAAATTCGATGGTGCGGGAGTACGGATCAGAGCAGGCAAACCACGTCCAATCGGGTGTGGCTATGGTAGAAGGTTGATGGTCGCCGCAGTTTAGCTGGCCCGCATGTCATGCACACAAAGGCGGAGGAGCGGTGGGGCCGAGAGGGATGAGGCGCACATCGGGGGACGTCGTGCTGTGGGTTGGAGCGGCATCGTGGGAATCGCGTGTGGGTGTGGCAGTGGTAGAAACAAGGAACGTGATGGTCGCCGTGGTTCAACTTCCATGGACAAGCTGTCATGTCTGCTGACACATGCATTGCATACCGCTCACTGCAAGGAGCAGTAGTAGAGAAAACTTGTTCCAAAGATACCATTTTTCCGATAAAATTCTCGAGATATCATTAGTTTTTACACATGGGATTACTCCTGCAAGGGTCAATCACAACAGGTGTTTTGTAAAAAAATGCATCTTGATGTTCCCTGATATGCACGGGCATCTTGCTAGTTATAGAAGAAGCCCACACGGGCATCTTGCTAGTTATAGAAGAAGCCCACACGGGCATCTTGCCGCAGGGTGTGCCACCGACCCAAACTCAATTTTTTTTCAGCGTCGCGTGGCCGTAGTTTGGCACACCCCTCTCCACATTTGCAAATAAGGCCTTCCCTCATTCATCCTTCTCTTTCACAAGATAAACTACTGATACAAATGCATCTTGATGTTCCGTGCAACGCACGAGGATGTTTCCTTGGGGGTCTCTCCAGCGCGGCGTGGTCGTAGTTGCAAGTTGACGCCCTTGAGATGCCGACGTTGAGGGGCACTCGGGTTTTGTCTGATGAGCAGGTAAGATGAGTTTGATCACGTAGTAAATGCATTCTAAAGACTACTTCCATGTCCATTTCCTAATTCTCCCCCTGCCCACTGTTTCACAGGTTAGGCTCAGTGCGAGTGGAGATTGGCTTGCATATGTACGGGAGGGTACCAACATCAATTTGCACAACATTTACAACGGTGACACCGTTCCCGTAGAACCTTTGTCCAACATTGGGATCAACCATGCAATGGGCCACCACCTGAATGGGTACGATGGAACCACGGTGACATTGAAGAAGATAGCACAAACCTTGCACATGGCGGTCAAAGGTGCACGATGCTGTCTGCGGTCGATTTGTTGCCATACGAGTACGAAGACGTTGTGCTCCTTTCTAACCGCATCTTTGCGGTGACAAACCAGGGGACTTGTTTCGTATGGGACACATCCTACGGTATACTCCCTCTCTCCCAGTTTATTTGTTTTGAATTTTTTCATTTTATAAGTTTCAAATTCAAATTTAGAGCTCCCCATCACATGTTGAGATTACAATGTCCATTAAATCGTTGCGTGCATGTATAGTAAAGAAACAAATCTCGAGTTTGGCACGAGTTCGTGCAGCGGTAGCACCACAAGGCCTAGCGCAGGAGTTACATTTACCTCTCGGGGCCCTTGGGTCTGAGCTTTAGCGCCTTACGACACCTGCCTTTGAGTCAATAACATGTGGACCCGATAGGTGGCTGGTCCACATGTAATGCTCCTGAAGGCAGAGGGGTAGTGGGGCCGAGAGGGGTGAGCCGCAGGTCGGGAGACGTGTGGTGTCATGGGTTCGAGCGGCGTCGTGGTAATCGCGTGTGGCTGTGGTAGGAACTTGATGCTCGCCGCATTTCAGTTGGCCCACATGTCATGCACACAAAGGCAGAGGGGCGGTGCGGCCGAGAGGGGTGCGGCGCACGTCGGGGGACGTGGTGCCGTGGGTTGGAGCGGCGTCGTGTGAATCGCGAGTGGCAGTGGATGAAACGTGATGTTCGCCGTAGTTGAACTTCCATGGACAAGCTGTCATGTCTACGGACACATGCATTGCATACCGATCACTGGAAGGAGTAGTAGAGAAAGCTAGGCGGATAAATAGTTCCTTATAGTCAAGCGGACCCACGCTACTACTTGTTCCAAAGACATGCACACCATCGAAATAGTCCATCTATATCAATATTCACAGAGAGGGAATAATTTTTTTACAAGAGAGGAAATAGTTCATCCATCCATAATGCCCTGCTGCTGGTGCAGCATCTTCTTCTTCTTCTTCTTCTTCTTCTTCTTCTTCTTGTTCTTATTTTCTGTGGGAGACGGCTTCGCAACAAGCTCTCTGGACCTTGCAGCTATCTCGAAACTCACACGGGCATCGAGGGCAGCATATTTTATCCGCTCGTACGTCAAGGGATAATTCTCCCATCCAGACAACCTTAATGCCAGCGTATCATCACCCTTTTCAAGATTTGTTTCGAGCACAAAATTTGCTACGTCGAATAGGGATGGTGTCGGTTTATCACAATCTTCTACAGGAATTTTTATTTTGGTTTGTACGTCAGCGATGCTTTTCAAAACAAGGTTGTACGGCTCCAACTTCTGTTTGTCCCCTGCGATGGCTGCCCCACAGAAGTATATGTCCTCCCGAGACAAGAAATCATGAAGCTCACCTGGTATGGAGGGCGCGTATATGATGTGGTACACCAAAACATCATCTTCGAGGCACAGCTGAAGGACGGCGGCGCGTTGGATCTTCCCAGTGGCACGCTCCGTGTACTCTGCGTTTTGACCGATGACCTTCATCTCCACCTTTTGGAGGGAGTTGGATACATTGTTGATCCACTTCCGAACAACCCTTGGGTGGTCGGTGGCTGTGGCAACTATGGTCAATGAGCCTTTGACGAGGACATGTTGGACGCTAAAAACCTGCATCTCGATCTCTTTCACCATTTGGAACCGCTGGACCGGAGGGCTATGGTTTGGAGAATTAGGATTGGATGGCTAGTCTAACTGAAGAAGATGATTATTTATAGGGGCTTCGGAATTACTCTAGGAGGATGTGAAGAGGTTAAAACAATGTGAATGCAGTGTGGTTTGGATGCAAATGAAGATGGAGTAGTGAAGAAGCCGAGGAAAATCAGTTCCTGATGGAGAAGTAAATGGGAGAAGTGGCTTGCAGGCAATTGATTAGACGGCTAGGTAGACTAAATGAAAAGGCAATGCGGGTAGACTGAGGAGTGGGGCATGTCCCTATACATTCCCATCCTTCTAGCGCTACATGTGCCACTGGCTAGTTGAGGTCACTCTTTCGAATCACCGTGGCGAGACATTTTATGATTCCTTTTTATTTCTGCACCACTCCTGATAGGTGGGACCTATGCAAACGGATAAAAAATGTGTCGTAGCTGGTTCGGATGGATATTGGCACGTGCGTGGGAGACACAACATTCTCTAGTTAAGGAATATGCAGTTATCCTCAAAAAAGAGAAGTCCTTCTTCGCGCTTCCGCATGCACGAGAATTTGATTCTGCTTGCAATATGGATGATACCTGGAGGATGAAGTGAACCCAGAGGCATGCTAGCATGGGAGTGCTACTCATGTTCCTACTACTCCTACTAGTAGTAGTACAACTGTGGTACACTTGATGGTCAAAATACTATTATTCATCCGGTTCTCACAGTGAAGTGACAAGACCCTGCGCCCGAGGTGACACCAGTCCAGGCAGCGTGTTTGGGTTACCAAAGTCAGCCTCACCTTGTGCACTGTGCAGTCACTGTCACAGCCGCTATATAGCATGCCTCACCTCGTCTCCCTCTCCCCTAGCACCACTCCATCTCCATCTCCGTCTTGCCAGAGATCTTGAGGTCACTCTTCATCATCTCACTGTGCCCCCGCGTACCCTCGCCTTGCTCGCCTCCCCCAGTACCACTATTCCCTCGCTAGCCGCTCCAGCACCGAGAGCCTTCTCCCCCATAAATCAAGCCCCCCAAAACCCCACCTTCCAAACTCCACCATGGCTGAACGCGAACCGCGCAGCATCCATATGAACCGCGATTGGAGCAATCTCCCCAGTGACGTCCCCAACCTCTTTTGTTCGTGTATGGATATGTTGAGCGCCATGCGGCTGGCTGCATGCTCGAGGGGCATGCACACGGCCATCGTCAAAGCGAGGCCTAAGCTTTTCAAGACACCCTGCTTGCTGCTATCTGGTCTTGCGAGATTTGCTCACCATGATACGGAGGCGTACATGATGCCCCTCGACTTCAATCCGACCTCCATTAGCCGAAACTTCTTTGCAGGTATGTAGTGCGTCGCTGTACATCATTTCCCTCGACTTCGATCCGATCACCATCGCCCGAAACTTCTTGCAGGTATGTACTGGGTCGGCATGAACTCCCACTGGATGGCTGTCGTCAGAGAAGACGAGAAAAAGTTGGTGCTCGTGAACTTCCAGACCTCCCATGAGATTATCCTTCCTCCGTTGGATGATATAGAGTTTTACCGTCGCGGTCCAAGTCATCTAGATTACGTGGTCAGTTGGACGCACCCTTGTTTGCAAAAGATTGTAATCTCCCAAGTGCCTACACGACATGCGGATTACGCAGACTTCAAGCTAATTGCCATGTTCAACAAGGGACTCGCCTATCTTTCCGCCGGTGCCTTCTTTAGCTGGAGACAGCTCAGCTCGCAGTGGATCGTCGTCAAAGCTGATACACACTTCTGTGATGCTATTGAACACAATGGCATCATCTACGCGATCGACAAAGCAGATGGCACCACGTATTGCTGGGACGGCGCATGTAAGTTGTTTCCGCCTGATGTTAATGATGACGCCATGACACTGTTTGAACTTTTTGTGATGATTGACATATCCCTGTTTGAGCAGAATTTGAGTAGAACTATGGCAATGTATTAGAGACGACGTAAATCAGCTATATTTGGAATGAGTTAATTCATGCGATTGTGACCATTTCATTACAACCAATTTGTACCTCTGAATAATCAAACGGTTACGAAGATATTGATATTCTCCTTATTTTATAGTAATCTATATACTAATAAATATGAGTGTGTATCAATGGCCATGTTAGTTTCCTCATTTTCATGATGTAGAAACATGCATCACACTGTTGGTTTCATCTAACCATACATTAGGGAAGTAAATGTGCATATGGAGAACTCTATATTTGGAAGTAGTGAAATCATGTAATGCTTACCATGTGTATATACCTATGTTCGCCCTTCAGCAATCAATGGCTAGAATAATATGCTCACAAAAATTTTGCCCACAGAACATGAGTATATAACAATGCATGGTCTATTAGTTTCCTTGAAGAATTTGTTTGTGAGGACAGAACATGATTACATAACATGCATGACATGGTAGTTTCTTGTGAAGAATCAATTGTGAGATAACATGAGTATAACCATGCATGGTACTTCTATATTTTCGAACCCAGTATACATTTCCCTGTATTTTCCTTCCAGTTCCAGCAGGGACATATCAATGCTGTTTCTTGCATTATCCTACTCATACTCTGAACAATGCTGATCTTACATTAACAATGCCTGTCCTTTTTGATATGATGCAGTGTCCCTACAGTTACTGCCCTTTGTAATCACACCACCTTTGCCAAAAATAGGGAAGCACAACTGGTTCCTCGCTCGATCAAACGACGGCAAAAGACTGATGATCATTCGTACACATGAGCTGGAAAAGTTATATTGCAAAAACCCCATTGTATGCAAGCACCGTGAAATACGTGAGTATCCGGACAGTGGCTGTTACGTCTATGAGCAGGATACCAGCTTGTTGGAGCCTTCAGGATTTTTGAGTTGAAGGCGGGTAAACAGCCTTGGTTCACACTCTCTGTTTCTCGGACTCAATTATCCGATTAACCAGGAGATCACCGTTGGCAAGGACCTTGATGGCAGAGAGGCTCTGTTTGCTATGGAAAACTATGTCTACACGGCGAGCCCTAGGAGTCGGGAGCAAACTCCCCTGATTGTCAATGATACAGCCTGCAGCCAAAAGAAGGTGAGAATGAAAAAGGCATCTGGATTAACTTTCATCCTTGGATGTGTCGAGTCCGACAGGCAGTGATGTGGTTCAAGCCTTCAGGTTGATAGGTAATTGGGTCGTTGCGTCGAAAGGGTGGAGTACTGGTGTCTCCGGATTACTGGTGGCTAAACCGGGGCTGAAAATTATGATGATGTTGGATCATCCCTCTTCGAATGACTTGTTGTCTTTGCTGCTTGTTCTGGAAGGGTAGTTCTCTCTTTTTTTATGCATATTCCTTGTCATTTGGTCATCCTCGTCTATGTCACTCTTACTATGTAATGGTTGCCTCTATTTAGAATGTCATTCTCGTCTAGATCACGAGAGTCTGAGCGCTGCAGATTGGTGCGTTTTGGTGGTGTAGCAAGACTTCTTATGAACTAGCATGTCTTGTTGTTTATGTCAGTATTAGTCACTAGTCAGTGTTTGAATGTTGTATATATTGTTGTTTCAAACTGTTTATTTTCTCGAACTGCTGGTGGGCTAAATGAGGGCATCACCATTCTCCAGTGTTCAGAGTATATCTCCTTTTTTCAAGTTACTAGCAAGATGTCCGTGCGTTGCACGCAACATCAAGATCTTGTGGGAGAATTGGGACTCTTGTGCGCCGACATGTGGGCGCCACCGGTGTTTTCGTGCGCTTGCGCGCCGAGAGCATATTGGCGTGTGTTCGAAATTCATGCTACCTTTTCATCCCCAATCTCCCGCCCCTCCCCCACCTCTGGAATCTCGATTCCTACTCCAGTTCCCCCAAATCCCCCTCCTGTATTCCCTATACTCAAGCGCACTATCATGTCGCCGGTCAACGCGGATCTCCGAGCCGGAGATCCTGAGGTCCGTCCTGCCTTCGGGCGCTGCGTGCTGCCGCTCAACAGTGGCATGGCGGTGCTTGACAACCAGTTTGCCGGCAAAGTGCTGATGGTAACCATCAACGGCGACCGACCTCACGTCTCGCTGGACAACCTTGTCAAAGCTCTTGGCATTGCGCACAGCATCCAAATAAGTGACTTGCCCGTCAAAGTCTGTCCGCCACCGGCTGATTTCTTTGTCAGGTTCCGAACAACTTTCGACTGCAGTCGTGTGTTCGAATCTTCCCGGCGTTTGTTCTGCGATGGCGCGCTGGTGAGCTTTGATCGGTGGCACCCAGGATGGGGTTCGATGCCCTCTGAGCTTGAGGTTTTAACAAAGCTTACCTTCCACGGCATGCCTCGGCGTGCTTGGAGTAGCGAGTCCATGAATGAGCTTATCAACGACCTTGGAGGTGAGCTCATAAGTATGTTTGTTCCTCCAGACAGCTGGGCTCTGACGGTTATGGCATGGATGAAGAAGCCGCCCACCATACCGAAGGTGATTGGTGTTGAGATACCGGTGCAGGAACCGGGGTTGTACTATTCGTCGCCACCAAGGCCGCCGCGGACCACATTAGGGATGTACCTATATCGAGTGTTTGTGCATGTGAAGAAGTGGTCAATCCATCAATCGAAGTCCTGCCGCCGCCGCTGGTGCCCGGGTCCGTCGACGACGTCCATTACAGGAGTCAACGTTAGACTTTACCCGTGTTGCTCGGAACCATGGATGGCACAGGGCCTACTCCATCGCGCGGCGGAGGCCACTGCTTCTTTAGGAGAAGAGGCAGGGCTGGCTGCCTGGATGTGCTCTAATTTGAGGTAACAACTGAATCCTGTCAGATACTAGTTAAATCCGAGCTATGGGTGTGAAGCACTGATGTGCCAGTACATTTGATTGTGACTTGTTCTGTTTTTTACCTGAATTTTTTTTAGAAAGGGTTGTACGTCAACTTAATGTTCTAGCAGAACTTATATATTGTGTTGTCTGTCTGTTTTCTTTGCACAGCATTCAAGATATTTCCCCGTCATTGATAAAGACGATGAACCATTATGTACGAGTTCATTGGTTTCAACATAGCCCTACCCATAGCGATCCATTGCTTCCACCCTGATTGTGCCGCCTGCGTGAAATTTTTGTATGCAAGTTCAGTGTGCTATAATGTTCTATATGATTGTGTCAACTATATAAGTTTTTACTGAGCATCATCAATGCATATGGCTGAAAGATGTATTTACGAGCATCGACCGATGGGTCTCTCTCTCTCTCACACACACACACACATGCACAAGTGGGACCCGTTGAATTATTTCTTCGCTCGTGACAGCTTTTAACTAGGTCCCGCTGTACTCTAACTTTTTTCTTAAGTTATTAATTGAGCTTAGTGACTTCAAAAAGTTGTACAGAAGCCTTGTTTGGGCCTTTCTGGCGTCGCTGAATGTGGGCTGAGTAGCCATGTAAGGTTGTACTGTACTACACAGGCCTTTTTTCAACATCAGCACTGGGCCGATAGTTGTACACAATCCGGGTCAACTTGTTATTCTCTGCCCCACTGGGCTGCAAATCTTTCCTAGGAGGGATGCATTAGGCTTAACAAGAAAATGGGCTTTAAGAAATAATAAATGGGATGTAATTATAAAAACTGGGCAGTAACTATAAAAAATGCACCAAACACGTAATTAGTTTATAAAATATTACTTTTGGATTTTGAAAATTTTAATTTCATTAATTGTTGCGCGCGCAATGTTTCGTTGGATTTTAACGTAATACAATTTTATATTGAAATTGTATTTAATCTGACTAGAAATTTCGGGATAAAAACATTCCGGATCCTATCAAAATGTGGGAATTTTTTTATTGAATTCTGTTTTGAACGGTTGGTTGAAATTATTAATCGTTGTCCTAGCTAGAAAATGGGCTGTACTTTTAACAAACTGTAAATGGGCTGTAGTAAATTTCATTAGAATTCAAAAATGGGTTGTACATTCTTACAAATCGCAAATGGGCTATAAGTTCTCTGCCACACACTTGTGGGCCTACTAAGTTGACGCGTCCCCTAAAAAAAAGTAAGTTTGACGCGTATGCAAGGCTTTGTCAACTTATAGTCAATACACGGTTCTAGCAGCAGTGTCCATTGGATGTCCATCCAACGGATGTCGTGCTTCTTCTTCAATCTCGGATATTCTAGCTTCAGCCGCCCAAAAAATGATTCCTCCTGACATCTGGGGCGCACCGTTTCAGAGGCTGACCTATGGGCCTACTAAGTTGACGCGTACCAAGGGCTTTGTCAACTTAGTCAATATAAACGATTCTAGCTGCAGTGACCGTACGATGTCCATCCAACGGCCGTCGTGATTCTTCAACCTCTGGTCTTCTTGCTCCAGCCGCCCAAAGCAGTGCCGGTCGTGCTGCCTGCTCCTGCCTCCCGTGGCCGGCTGTGCTGCCGCGGAGGCCTCACCGCCCCCTACCACTCCCACCGCTGGCCAGGCCCTCCGGTGACGGCAACCTCACACCGCAGCCGAACCAGTGAACCCTTGTACTCCTCTCCGCGTGGGCATCTACTTCCGCGTCTTCCCCGGCTCCGCGTCGTCCCCTTCCTAGGCCTCATCGTCGTCCACCGCCCTGGTGCTCTCGGCGCGGCGTGGTCAACGCGGTCAAGGAACGACTTCCATCGGAAGAGTACTATACGTGGAGAGGCTGACAGCTGGGTCCACGGCCGCAGCAAGGAAGTGCCTCCTTATTACGCGGAAAATAAATATTCTCCACCTGATAGCAGGGACACACCGGACGGGCCACCATATTTCGCGAAAAAAACGTTCCCCCTGACTGCTGGGACCCACCAGCTACATCTTCGCACACAAGGAAGTGCGTCCATATTACAGGAAAAAATGATTCGCCCCCATGACTGTTAGGACCCACCAGCTACATTGGCACACAAGGAAGTGCCTGACAGTTGGGACCCACCTGGTCGAACCGTACATAGCATTGTCATTCTGATCGCGAACGTGTACGTACATACGATCGATCTGTGTGCAGGCTGCAGCGATGAATCGTGGTCGTGTAAGGAAGGGCACGTGTCGTAGTAGAGGCGCACACGTAGCATGTACACGTACGTACATCGGCCAGGGTGCAAGAAATTAAATACGACCACGTACGTACATATGGGCGGGGTCTCGAACGCCTACTCGCGCATACGTACGGCCAGGGCTCGCGTACATGGCTGGGTTAGAACGAAGAAACTACTTCGTCGTCGTGTTCATGGGGAGGCAACCGGCTGGGTCAGAACAGAATGCGTCATCATGTTCATCGGGAGCCAACCGACTTGGATGGAACAGCCGATGGAAACGAGGCCTGGCGTACCGCGGAATGGAGAAAACGGCCTTGTGTTCGACCAGCCACGGTCGAAATGGGATCCTGTTCATCGGGAGGGGTCTGGCGTACCGCAAGACGGAGGAAATGGACTTCTCTTGGTCGAAACGGGGTCCTGTTGATCGAGAGGGTGATACGTCTCCAACGTATCTATAATTTTTGATGTATTCATGCCATGTTTATAATATTTCTACATGATTTTGGTATGATTTGGTTATAACTAACCCGGACTGACGCTGTTTTCAGCAGAACTACTGTGGTGTTGTTTTTGTGCAGAAATAAAAGTTCTCGGAATGCGCTGAAAATCAACGGAGATTTTTTCTGTAAAATATAAAAAATACCAGAACGAAGAGTTACCGGAGGGGAGTCCCGTGGGCCCCACGAGGGTGGATGGCGTTCCCACCCCCCTAGGGCGTGCCCCCTGCCTCGTGGACTCCCTGTAGGGCCCCTGACTTGTTCTCGACGCCAACTTCTCCTATAAATCCCCAAACTTCCAGAACATAACCTAGATCGGGAGTTCCGCCGCCGCAAGCCTCTGTAGCCACCAAAAACCAATCGGGACCCTGTTCCTGCACCCTGCCGGAGGGGGGGATCCCTCACCAGTGGCCATATTCATCATCCCGGTGCTCTCCATGATGAGGAGGGAGTAGTTCACCCTCGGGGCTGAGGGTATGTACCAGTAGCTATGTGTTTGATCTCTCTCTCACTCTTGTGTTCTTGATTTGGCACGATCTTGATGTATCGCGAGCTTTGTTATTATAGTTAGATCTTATGATGTTTCTCCCCCTCTACTCTCTTGTAATGGATTGAGTTTTCCCTTTGAAGTTATCTTATCGGATTGAGTCTTTAAGGATTTGAGAACACTTGATGTATGTTTTGCATGTGCTTATCTGTGGTGACAATGGGATATTCACGTGATCTACTTGATGTATGTTTTGGTGATCAACTTGCGGGTTCAGTGACCTTGTGAACTTATGCATAGGGGTTGGCACATGTTTTCGTCTTGACTCTCCGGTAGAAACTTTGGGGCGCTCTTTGAAGTACTTTGTGTTGGTTTGAATAGATGAATCTGAGATTGTGTGATGCATATCGTATAATCATACCCGTGGATACTTGAGGTGACATTGGAGTATCTAGGTGACATTAGGGGTTTGGTTGATTTGTTTCTTAAGGTGTTATTCTAGTACAAACTCTAGGATTGATCGAACGGAAAATAGCTTCGTGTTATTTTACTACGGACTCTTGAATAGATCGATCAGAAAGGATAACTTTGAGGTGGTTTCGTACCCTACAATAATCTCTTCGTTTGTTCTCCGCTATTAGTGAATTTGGAGTGACTCTTTGTTGCATGTTGAGGGATAGTTATATGATCCAGTTATGTTATTATTGTTGAGAGAACTTGCACTAGTGAAAGTATGAACCCTAGGCCTTGTTTCCTAGCATTGCAATACCGTTTACGCTCACTTTTATCACTTGCTACCTTGTTGTTTTTATAATTTCAGATTACAAAAACCTATATCTACCATCCATATTGCACTTGTATCACCATCTCTTCGCCGAACTAGTGCACCTATACAATTTACCATTGTATTGGGTGTGTTGGGGACACAAGAGACTCTTTGCTATTTGGTTGCAGGGTTGTTTGAGAGTGACCATCTTCATTCTACGCCTCCCACAGATTGATAAACCTTAGATCATCCACTTGAGGGAAATTTGCTATTGTCGTACAAACCTCTGCACTTGGAGGCCCAACAACGTCTACAAGAAGAAGGTTGTGTAGTAGACATCAGAGGGGTGTAGCGTACCGCAAAACGGAGGAAAAGGACTTGTGTTGGAGCGCTACGGTTGAAACGGGGGTCCTGTTCATCGGGAGGGGCGTGGTGTACCGCAAAACGGGACTCCACGGGATACTGTTCATCTCCACCATCGACTGCCTCCACGGGCTACTGTTCATCCATCGTCGACCTCCTCCAGCCTCCACCTGCGACTGTTCATCCACGACGTCTCCCCTCTTGCCTCCACCAGCCACTGTTCTTCCACGGGCTCCTGTTCATCCAGCCTCCACCGCTCCTCCACCGGCTACTGTTCAACCAGCCCTCTCCACGGGGTCCTGTTCAACCATCCCTCCACGAGCTATTGTTTATCCAGCCCTCCACCGGCTACTGTTTAACCAGCCCTCCACGGGGTCCTGTTCATCCACCCCCAACCGGCTCGATCGGGGTCCTGTTCATCCAGCGGCAACGACCTCTACTGCCACGGGGTCCTGTTCATCCAACCCCCCACCGGGAACTGTTCATCCACCCCCCCAATAACGCTCACTGCTCATCCAGAGGCAGCATCGATCGGCTTCAGTTAGCAGCAGTAGCGAAGGAATCACTCAAGTTCAGTTAACAGCAAGGGATCAGCTCGGGTTCAGTAACGCGTAGCCTGCAGTGCAATCGCTCGGGTTCAGTAGGCAAACGCCTCTCTTGGGTTCAGTTAGAGCCCAACGCCTCGCACCCACGCGCGTACATGTACGAGAGAACGCGCATCGCTCGGCCCCCGACCACCCACCATAACCGGGAACTCCCCGATATTTTCCTCACCCTCGCTTCTACCACGGTTTTTTCCGTCATGGACGGCCCAAAGAATGTCATGCATCTGTGTCTCCGGCCCACCCAGGACGAAAAGCCCATTTTCTGTCATGATTTTTTGTCATAGAAGTAGGAGCCCACCACATCTATGATGATACCGGGTTTTGTCACAATTATCGTCATAGAAGTGTCATAAGCATGACAAAAAAAATTCGTTCGGCCCAAAATGTCACGGATGTGTCTTTTTTTGTAGTGCATGGAACATATTTAACACAAGTGTAATTGAAATCACATATTTCGCTCATCGGTATTTCAGAATACTGATTCTTGCTTAAAACTTCTTCCATGTGACTTTGACAAGAAACTCTTCTTGCGTATTTCATACTAAACTGCTTTAGTATTCTGTCAATATGTATGTTGGCTAAGCCCATTAGACATTACTGTCTCCATAGATCATCATGCCTAATATTAGGACTATCTATTGTCTAAGTACTTTACTGAAAAACTAGTTTTAATAAAGTCTTAATTCATGTGAAGAAATTTATATTATTTTCAATCAATAATGTGTCAAACACATATAGTGTTTTAGAAATATTATCATGCTCCCACTTTCTTTCTTGTAGATACAAGAAACTTCACTTTCCTCGATGACCACTTCATTAGCACGAAGACTCTAACTCCACTATGCTTGCTTCAGATCGTTATAAGATCTCTCGAAGTTTGCATATTTACTAGCATCCTCTGGATCGACAAAATTACCTTGGATCGTATCAAACATACAACCTTGGTTCTTTTTCCATATCATGGGAATCATTTTGACATCCATATATTATACTCCCCCCTTAAAGAAATATAAGAGCGTTTAGATCACTAAAGTAGTTATCTAAACACTCTTATATTTGTTTACAGAGGGAGTATATCATAATTAAAATATTTAGTAATTGCTAGTTTAACCTGCACTGACTATAAGTATTGCTATGATGAGACAATCTCGTCATAGTCAACTCCTTGATCTTATCATAAACTATTTGTAACAATTCAAGCATTACAAAACATTGCTATCTCTGTCAGTTTATAGATCCATTACTATTTTCTAGACTCTAAGTCTCGAAGGATTCATCAAGTTCTAAACTTCAATTATGTGTATGGATACTATCTCAGATTATTTTGACATATAGCAAATTTTTGGAGTCAGGTCCCATCAATGTTTCTCTGTGAATTATAGGTTAATCATTTGTTCAACAATATTTCGTCTACATAACATGAAGGTCTGCACGAATTTTTCCAACCAATATGGTTCCGCTGCAAGTTCGACTGAAGTCTCTATATCTCATGTAGAGTCTCTCGTATCAGTCATGGGAGGAAATTCTAGAATCACTTCTAGCATTTCTTTTCTTTGACCTGATCACGAAGATTCTGCAATCTTGTTGAGTTGCACTGTCCTCCCACTCACTCTCTTGCAGAAAACATTTTCTTCAAAATTTTCGCACTCTCTAGCAAAACACTTTGCCTTGGCGTAGTGATAGAGGAATACCCAACCATTTGGGATAAGTTGGGGTTGTACGATGTGATTAATAAACCTTGTGCTATTGATCACATGGGAGAGGCAGTTATGGAATTCTTACTCCTTATGCCAGACCAAGAACTATCTATATTGGGCCTCCAGAATGTACGTGAATTGATCGCTATAACCGCTTGGTATCTATGGTGGGATAGACGCAAGCTGGTTCGTGAGGGAAAGTTTCAAGATGCATACCAGATGTCCATGGGGTCGCGCTATAACGACAAACTATGTAAATGCCCATTCACCTAATGCAATTAGGAAAGAGGGGGGGGGGGGTGGAGCAGACCTCCTATGGGTTTTGTAAAACTGAACGTGGATGCTTCTTTTGATCATGATCTGCTTAGGGGCATAATTGGTGTTGTCCTCGTGGATGATAAAGGAAAATTCATTGTTGATGAAAATTGGAAGACCGATTGGTGTGCTTATGTACTGACAGCGGAAGCGTTGGCTCTAAGGTTGGATTTATCTCTTGCACAAAAGATGGGATGCAATCGTCTTGTTATTAACTCTGATAATATGTAAGTCATTGACACAATGAAGAATAGAGGACAATCTGCGGGAGCGACGACGACAGTATTCGATGATTGCTATTTCATGGCGTGTGTTTTTCTCTTACTAGTTTTGAACAATGTAATAGGGAAGCAAATAAGGTTGCTCAAGAACTTGCTAGATTAGGGTTTCCTGACAAGGGATCGGTTCGAGGAGCCGTTGAAATATATTGTAATTTTCTTATTGACGATGTAATTGTTGTTTCTAGTGAATAAAGTTGTTGTTGGGGACCCCTCCCCCCCATTCTAAAAAAACTAGGTTAAAATATTTCCCATCTTCTAGAGAAAAGGAATTACCTAACTAGAGAGTATGCCCCGAGACATTCTATTTTAGTCCCTATTTGGGGTAATAAATTTAGGGAGAAACTAACAAGACACCATTAAAAACCCAAGGATAGCCTTTTATTCATGTCATATAAAGTCAAAGTGCTCTGAAACTCATGGTGAACAACTTGCGAAAGCATGGTAGAACATAAGGGAGCATACCAAATATGAGCTATCTCATGCATCTTTTCTCCCTCGTGTCTTCTCGAGTTAAGTAGCAAATTCTTCGATGTTTCACCATCTTAAAAATGCCATTTCCAAGTAAATTGCGTGGTTTTGATGTCTATGGTGTCGATCACATTCTAACCATGAGTTTGTCTGATTTATGCGTTCCAAGAAAATTCTTAGAGGTTGTCTTACTAGAAAACAACATTTTACACGGTGCCATGATGGATCAAAGTCATTGGAGAAACTCCAATAGAGTCTTTATATCCCTCTTGGATCCATAATAACCGCCAATGTGAAGCATATAGGGTAAAAAAACACTGTAACATATTCACCAAACCCGCCTTCATCGCCATATTTCTGGAGGACGCTCCATACTTCCCTCAACTTGCTTGGAATCGAGCTCCGCTGCCGAAAATTGAGCTTCACCGACATCTGCCATTTCGTCGCTGCGGTGGGAGTAGGAAGCCTCCCACGCCCTACCTCACCCTCGCCTGCTTCAAGTAGTGGGAGATTTAGAATTTGAGTACCAGGAGTGTCATCTTCAATAAATCTCTTTTTTTATGAAAATTATACTAAAATAGTATAATTTGATCTAAACATTATGATAAATCTAACAAATAGTCTTGAAATAGTATTAAGAAATGTTTTATATTTGAGATAGAGGGAGTATAATATAAACTACCCCCTCTACTAGTGATCCAGGCACTCCTATATTTCTTTACAGAGAGAATATTTTACATTTTTGGAGGAGTTAAAAAAACAAACTATAAATACCAATCCTTAGCAGATTGACATGTACACTGTACAAGTATCATGTCAGGTAGTGTCTCGTCATCAGATCGATTTGACGCTGACCTGCTTCCCTAGAGTGCTGACATGTACTCTGATGCTGGCTCGTAAATGCAAGAGAAAGGTAGGAAAAGAAAGGAAAAAAAAAGATGCACGAAGAAAAGTTCGCAGTGCAGTGTAGGTGGTGATAGATTCCCAACAACAAACAATGCGAGTAATAAATTCTGAAACTTGAGATTCAGTCCTGGTTTCAAGGTGGAGAGATAGAGTGTGCAGTCACCTCCTGGACCTAGAGTGAGAAAGAAAAGCAAGAAACGGCGAGAGGGAGGTGGAGAGAGGAAGCAACAGCAAAGCAAGGACTTTTGCAACTCTACTTCTCTTCTCTCTAGACAGACAGAGGAGAGGAGAGGAGAGGAGAGAGAGGGGACTTGGTCCAGAACACCACCCCAACGACCCCCCTCCTCTCCCGTGTTTTCTCCTACTTCTCCTCCCGGACGGAGGCTTCTCCTCTCTCGCCCTGCTTGATTGGAGCTGCCCCTCACTCCCTCTGTCTCCCTGCGCGCGCACGGTGAGCTCTTGCCGCCTCAGCTGCATTTTCTTGATCTGGCTTCGCGGCCGCGGGACTTTGTTGCGGATCGGGGGTTTCCTCATGCTTGCGTCTTTTGTAGTTGGACATTCGTGATGTTTGGTTCGGATTGAGGCGGCAAAAGTGCGACATTGATGCGATTCGGTTCGGAAATTGGGTTTTTCTTTTCCTTATCCACGGATGGGGGGTGGGGGGGGGGGGGGGGATGCGTTTTGGGGATTACTGGGTTCTGATGCATTGGCTTCTTCTCTTCGAGCTGTTCGTGTTTGCGATTTTTTTCCCCTGGAGGATAAGGTAATAATAAGAAGTAAATGTGCTTCGATTTCTCTCGTCGTTGTTCCGTGCTGCTCTCTTCGGATCTACTGCGGTTGCCACGCCTGAAAACTCCATCCCGGCGGCACTCTCTTGAACTCGAGATCTTGCGCTTTTAATTTCCTTTGTCCTTTTCTGAATTCGAGATCAAGACCGGCGAATTGACTTTTGAACCTGTTTTTTTTTTGGCCAATTGGTGCCCAATGCTCTATCTAATGCTGTTGATCCTTGTTTGGAATTGCAATGCTGTTCTTGCCCTGTTGGAATTGGCCGCCCTATGGCCATGTGGATTCTTATCATTCGCTTGCTCTGGGGGTGATTTTTTGTGTCCTTGTGACTTACACATGCCGTGTGCTGGTTCTGTAGGGATTCCACCATTGGCAAAAAGATCAAGGCGGCGGCAGTGGCGGCGGCGAGTAGAGGTTCCACCATTAGATAGTTCGTCTCAAGGAGAAGAATTCTTACATGATCCCTGCAAACAGGAGGGGAACACAGCCTAGGGCTGGTAGATCTCTCTGCCCTTCATCTTAGCTATTACTGTTTCTTTAGATATATATACGCCTAATTGCCATGGCTTTTCACCCCAATAGTCCTTGGGCATGTGCGCCAACCAGTTGTGGGTGGGCATTGTTTTTGCTTAATTTGTCTATCGAATCCATGCCCCATGATACAATGTGATATTATTATTTTCAATACTCCACCTGAAAAAGCTGTCCTTTTTTAGAGCTTACAATGGGATTCACTTGTGTACAAGTGCATGCTTAGCTTTCCACGGTGATGCTTAGCATGCTTGTTAGTGAAACTGTGTTGTTTCACACTGAAAGTCGTAGGGGCTGTTTGGATGGCACCGCACAGCTGCCCTTCCAAAATTTTGGTCGTTGACCAATAGGCGTTTGGATCATGGCCAAGTTTTTTGATTGTTGCCAATTATTTGGTCACGCTATGTGATTCTGTAGTAGCCAGCGGGCGAATTCCTGGCGGCAAATTCCTGCGCCAAAATTTTGGCAAGCCTTCGTTTTGGTAGGGCTGGCATGGGCACCAACCAAACAGCCCCGTAGTGTTTCTGTTGGCACTGTTTTCAGTGGTGTTTCTTCTGCCTGAAGTAATGCTCCTTACATAGACACTAGAGATGCAAGTTGCTAGGAAGGTAGGCAAGTGAAAGTAAAGCAATTAGGTGCAGTATTTGAACTGAAGTCAACTGGACATGTGCACCCATACCAATTTAGCCTTTAAGCAAAGCTGTCACTTTGTTGCGATCACATTTCAAGCAAGTCAACAGTATACTTACTGGTTACTGCATATATTTAACAAAGAGAAAGTTATTTTCTGTGAGGTTCATCTCTCTCTTATTCATTGTTCTAATCTACTTGGTTGCTCCATTGGTCTGACCACGAGTATGCTTCAGCTTAATCCCTTATGGTCTATACTTTTGTTGTTGATAGGGATGGAGTACTTTGATGCTAGGCGTAAACCACATAATATTGGGAAAGTCATTGTGGCCCTGCTCTTCATAGCACTCTGTATATTTGTTCTGAAGCAATCTCCTGGTTTTGGTGGCAATAGTGTGGTAAGATGTCCACGTATCTCTTATCCTTTTCCCTCCAATCATATTCTTTTTAATTTGCTTTCGGAATCAGTTTTTCCTCACGTTTAATAGCACACAAATTAAAGGTCACCTATAGGTATTGATTACACCTTTCTAAGTTCCTTCCTTTTTTGTTTTCTTGCTGGGCACTTCATCAAATAGTTTGTTTTAGTCTCAAGCAACTGTAGGCGTAACAGAAAAGCATATCATCACTTGGGTTATTGAATACATCCTTGTATAATGAACATAAAAAGAATGATAAATATTCTAGTTTTGTCCACGCTCATATTAGGCACTCTTAGTAGTGCTAGCAAGCAGATGATGAAAGTGACATCCCTCCAGCCAATAGTCTTTGCATTGCTTTCTAGTTTACATTAGGTCATGGTCCAACTTGAACTTCCATGACTGTTTGTTGCGACTTCTTGGTTTGGTAAGTTGTGGGCCTAATGCATCCTAACAAATTGGATCTTTCATCAATAAGGTGGTAGTTGTATATTATGACAGCTAAGCCATCTCAATAAATACCCCTGACTTTTCCTGTTGAAGAAAAACTATTTGGTGAATTTGCAGATGTAGATATGTCAGATCTCTGAATTTACAGGTTAATTATATAGCGCAGTGTTTTTTTTGTATGACATTTTAAAGGCTTTTGCTAATTGCAGTTAAAAAACTACATTGACTTTGTGTATGGAGTGGAGTAAAAAATGCATTGGAAAGGTGCAAGCCACCATCTCTCTCCTCTTTAATTACCCAACCCCCAATGAGCTAAGTGCATGTAGAAATTAAGGAGACCATGTGTAGAATGTTAGACTACCCACATTGGGAGTAACATAGGTAGTATAACATCACACATATCTAGATAAAATAGATGATGTGGCAAGCAATAAATGAAGAAATGGAGGAAAGTGGTAACATAGCTAGTTACTAGTAGTATGAGTAACATCACACATATCAAGGCAAAATGAGTCTATAGCCTAATAAATGAAGTGTTGCATGTTGCCACACATATGTTACTCCCCACTATAGAGGTAGTAACATAGACTAGTAACATGTGCATGTTACTAGTCTATGTTACTACCCATTGTGGCTAGTCTTATTGGTCTTGATTACCTTGTGATGAGAGAGAAACATTTTTTTCTACTTTAAAGTGCATTGGAAAGATAGAAGTGCACTCTTTTGTGGACAAATTTTAAAGCCAAATGCACATTCTTTACCGGACGGAGGGAGTACATATATAAATTTGCATTGTATATGTGCGGTGAAGCTTGGGTATGATATCACTGGAGCTGAAGAATTTTTTTTAGTTATTAGTAGATGAGCCAGACAAAAATCATTTACTTTCCAATTTGATTTGAAGTGTTGGATAGGAAAGTAAAGTGTGTATCAACTTCTTTTGCTCACGCTTTTCATCACTTCATGCAAGGTCCTTTATTTTGTCCTCTTTGTTATGATTACATGATTATCATGGTATTACTATATTTATATTCACTTAAATTCACAACTGTAGAGCTGATTTTGGTTCATGTACCGCTGCAGTTTTCTCGTCATGAACCTGGGGTTACCCATGTCTTAGTGACAGGAGGAGCTGGCTATATTGGTTCACATGCCTCATTACGGCTATTAAAAGACAACTATCGAGTTACCATTGTGGTAATTCCGTTTATCTTTCTGTGGAATTGTTGAATATCTGAAGGAGTGATTCATTTGGTGGATCTTCTTCATCCTTGATGATAAGTTAATGTTTATTCTTGTAGGACAATCTTTCTAGAGGAAATAAAGGAGCAGTAAAGGTTCTCCAAGAATTGTTTCCGGAGCCTGGGAGACTTCAATTCATCTATGCAGATCTTGGGGATCAAAAATCTGTATCCTAATTTTATGCTTATAACACTACCTGCAGCATGTTGTCCTTTACAGTTATATTGTTCTTGTTATTCACTTAACCGGACTCCAGGTCAACAAGATATTTTCTGAAAATGCATTTGATGCTGTGATGCACTTTGCGGCTGTTGCCTATGTGGGTGAGAGTACAATGGAACCCCTTAGGTAAGCCATCACCTTATTGACAGTTTGACACACTTCACCTGTGAAGCCTCACCCACCTTACACACGCACTTGGGTAGAATGACCTAAACATATTCTTCTAGGGAAAAAGACACTCAATTTCCTTTCCTTCCAAAAAACTAATGTTGTAATTAGTCCATGGATCACTGTAATGTCAACCACTCAATCATGCACTTATTTTGTAGTTCTCCAGATAACGCTGTTATAGATTTGACAGTCTCGACTACTTGGCAGGTATTATCACAATATTACATCAAACACCTTACTGATTTTGGAGGCTATGGCTTCTCATGGAGTCAAGACACTTATTTACTCTAGTACCTGTGCAACTTATGGAGAACCAGAGAAGATGCCTATAATAGAAACCACACCTCAGGTAGGTATTTTTAAGATGACTTGTAGACGTGCAGGCGATTATTTATAACATGGCTTCTAGAAGTGTAGGCTACTATTTTTAAGATGGCCTTATGAAGGCAATGTTTCTGGGTATTTCATCTTCCAATTATTGAAAAGGCAAAATTCAGTGCTGCTACTTAAATATTTTACTCTTTACTTTGCTATTGCTAGTTTCATGTATGTACCTGTATTCGCGCAAAACAAAATCTATTTACCTTGTCGGAACATTCCGATATTTTTGTATTATTTTCCTAATTGCTTTATATGTATCTTTACACAGTTGCCAATTAACCCCTATGGAAAAGCCAAGAAAATGGCAGAGGACATCATACTAGATTTCTCAAAGAGAACAGATATGGCTGTCATGATTTTAAGGTGGGATATTTGTACAAGTTAGGAATTGATGAACACAGAATTGATTTTGACTGACATGAAAACTTTTGTCTTAGATATTTCAATGTCATTGGATCAGACCCGGAGGGAAGATTAGGTGAGGCTCCTAGGCCTGAGCTACGAGAGCATGGAAGAATATCTGGAGCATGCTTTGATGCAGCACTAGGAGTCATTTCAGGATTGAAGGTATTTTTTTTCTTGTATATTGACTGGAGCAGGTTCGCGTATCAAGTTGTGCATGTTTGGATTATATTATTAATATGGTATATAATGCTTATGCTCTCTGCTTCATAGTAAGTAGCACGCCTGTGTTTTAAGTGCAATCAGTGAGTAAGGGGTGAAGCTGATGGATTTTGACAAATCAATTGCAGGTTAAAGGGATAGATTATCCTACAGCTGATGGAACCTGCATAAGAGACTACATTGATGTCACAGATCTAGTAGATGCTCATGTGAAAGCACTCAACAAGGCAGAGCCTAGTAGAGTTGGCATTTATAATGTTGGCACTGGAAGAGGTTTGACAATACTAGATTTCTTTCTAATTTTACTTAATCGCAGTTAATTCTTTGCTCACGCAAGGACAAAGCATATCATTTATATATGAAAATTGGCATAGAAGAACATGCAAAGAGTTAGTTGAGAAGAACCAAAGGGGTATTCTTTACTGATCTTACATTAGAAAAAAAAACCATGTAAAGGTTATGCAACTTTGTTATCATGCTTGAAGAATTAACTGAAGTTGTACTGTCAAATCATGCCCATATCCATCTCCTCTATTCAGGCCGTTCCGTTAAGGAGTTTGTCGATGCCTGCAAGCAGGCAACTGGGGTTGACATCAAAATTGAGTACCTCAGCAGGAGGCCAGGAGACTATGCTGAAGTATTCAGTGACCCTACCAAGATCAACAGTGAGCTCAACTGGACTGCTCAACACACCGATCTGAAGGAAAGCCTGTCTGTCGCATGGAGGTGGCAAAAGTCGCATCCGCGTGGCTATGGGGCAAATTAGATATAGCTCGCAATCAATAACTCCGCTGAAACCGTTAATACATGTTGATTCTGTAGTTAGTGGTATAGGATCTTGGTGCTCTATACTCCTTGCCAAGTCGCTTCGTTCTTAATCTGTTTTTTTTTTTTCTGTTTTCAAAAGGTTTGTTTTTTGCTAGTGGAAATATAAGCGATTCGGATATGCTGGAAATCCTGTAAGCATTCCTGTAAGAGCAAATTGCTTGATTGAAAGAACTGTAAAGTACATTTCTTGTGCCATTCAAATCTGATGGTTGTCAACGGAAGCCGGCTGTGAAATCCCTGCTGTGTTTGGCTATGCAAAATATTTTGCCCATTTCTCATGCTGTTTCTGCACTTCTTTTGTGCTGTGCAGCCACATGAAGACATGCAAAATTGTACTATCATATTATGTCATTCGAGGTGTACCCGGGCACATGAATTTTGCATGTAAAAATGCTTCAAATTCGTGTGTTCCAACTTGCAGAGATGTCTCTATGGGAGCATGAAGTGCATGGTGACCAGCCATCCTCCATCTGAACAAAATATATGCAGGCATGTTTGGAGTGCGAGGTTTTCGGCTTTCGTCAAAATTCTACAGAAATGCTGACCAAATCAGAAGAACAAAAACAAAGAAATGCCACCCAAATCAGCAGGCCTAATAGCATCAGGACTGCATGGTTAGGTAAGTTGCCGCAAGTTAACAACAGCTTGATCTCTGACTAAACACATGCTTATGTAGGGCAATCAGTAGTGAGGTCTTGCCAGCAGTCTGGTGAGCAGTGCTCTTTTGAGGGTTTGTCTCTGTGTGTGTGTGTGGTGGAAACACGGAGAAAAATTTAGGTGACTCGAACAGCAACTTGGCTGCAGCAACAGGCGACCAAACAGGTAGATGCACCCTGCGCAACAGAACACATATGGATTGGGCAAAGTACCTACCTACCTACCCCTGCGGGAAACTCTCTTTTTGGCTGTCACGCCAAGTCTCCCAATTGGTTGCCACAAAAAAAGAATGCGCGCGCACAATTCATTTGTGGCTGCTAGAGTGCTAGTTGGCCTACGGTGCGTCTCTATCCAGAAACACATGTTTTCATTTCTGATGTGCTTTTTTTTTGCGAATACATTTTGTGCTTAAAACATACTCGTACTACTACTAGCAGGATCCAAGGTGGGAGAAAAGAAGCGCTTCGTACGGCACGGCACCCCCATCCTGAAACCCTAGCCTCCCGCGACTCCGCTGGCGGCCGCCGCCGCCGCCACTGCGCAGCCCCCTCCGCCGCCCTCGCCCATGGCCCCAGTAGCCCCCCCCCCCCGCCGCCCCTCCCCCTCCCCCTCCCAGCCCGGCCGGGGATGAAGGCCCTGACCCGGATCCCGACCCGCGCTCCTTTCCGGCGGTCGTTCTTTTCGCCCCTGCTGCTCCGGCCCCGGCGCCGGCCGCTCAGGCCCCTGCTGCTCCGACCCCGGTGCCGGCCGCTCCGGCCCCTGCTGCTCCGGCACCGGCGCCGGCCGCTCCGGCCCCTGCGGCTCCGACCCGGCGCCGGCCGCTCCGGCCCCTGTTGCTCCGGCACCGGCGCCGGCCGCTCCGGCCCCTACGGCTCCGACCCCGGCGCCGGCCGCTCCGGCCCCTGCTGCTCCGGCACCGGCGCAGGCCGCTCCGGCCCCTGCGGCTCCGACCCCGGCGCCCGCCGCTCTGGCCCCGGCCGCCCCGGACCTGGCCGCTCCGGCCCCTGCGGCTCCGACCCCGGCGCCCGCCGCTCTGGCCCCGGCCGCCCCGGCTTGGGTGGAGGTTGGGAGACGGCGCCGCCCGAGCCTGGAGAAGGTGGCTGCTCCCCCTCCCAGGAAGGATGCTGGACTGCCTCGCACTTTCAAGCAGAGGACTCTCGGCCTCTGCTTTCGGTGCTTGGCGTCGGACCACTTCGTCGCGGGCTACCACGGCCCTGTCCGGTGCTTGGGATGTGGCCAATCCGGCCATGCGAGCGGGAGTGCTTGGCACGGCATCCTGCCGGTTCAGAACCTCGCCGTCCCCCCCTCGCGCCTACCGGGCCTCGTCAGCGGCCTCCCCCCTGCAGCGGATCGCCTCCAGCCCCACTTCTTCGACCTGGTCGCACTTGGGCTTCGATGGTTTCTCGTCAAGACAACCCTGCGACTGATGGTGTCGTGCCGGCGGTTGTCCCCGGCGTGCCTCCTGCTGTTTTGGAGCCCTTGCGGCCTCTCCTTGCAGCTCAGGCGGAGGCGCTCGGCGCTGAGTTACAGGCCTTGTTCGCTGCTCGTCTTGAGGTGCTGTTCAAGCCTCTTCAAGACTTGGTTGCTGCTGTGGAGAGTTGGACTGCTCAAGTCTCAAGCCTATGGGAACCTATGGAAGATATCGGGGGCAGCCAAGACCTTGCCAATGTTGAATCTGCTCCTCCTGCTGTGGCCGTTGGTGAGGATTGCAGTGCGCTTGTTGTGGCTGGCTGCTCAGCTGAGTTGAGTGAGAAGGCTCAGTCCGTTGATGATCCGCCTGCCTTGGAAAAGGTCATGCTCGAGGATGATCCTCCTGACTTGGCTTCTGTCCTACCCGGGATGTCGACACTGGAGGAGCCGAAGGTTTCCAGTGCTCCTTGCACCGGGAAGCCTTCAAAGGAGCTGATCCAGATGGGTGCAGATGAGCCTCTTGGGAGAGCCTCCTCTCCGCGGGGGGAGTTCCTCGAAGAGCTTGCTCTCACTGTGTCGAGCTCGCCTCAAGTTTTGCAGGTGGGAGAGGCTGCCCCTTCTCTCTTTGAGCGACGAAGCTGCCGTTTGGACAAGAAAAACAAAGATTGCGACATTCCTGTAGCCAAGCGCGCGGAGTATAGGCGGGCGGAGGCCTTTGGAGAGGTTCCAACACTCAAGAGCAAAGGAAAAGCATCTGAGGAAGACCTGAATGAGAAGATGCAACACTATCTGCAGATGTACAAGAAGGAACACACGCCCAAGGTGATCGAGGCGGTGCACGCATTAGTTCAGGCCAATGCTTGACCACTTCTGTTGCCAGGGTGCACTTCGGTGTGCTGCCATTGTAGAGAGTTTGTGGGTGTTTGCAGAGTTCGTCTTTGTTGGATACAAGGCATGGCCTCCGTTCCTAGGCCTGGGGGCTCTTGTTTCCGGCACAGATGATGTGCCATGAGTTGTTGGGTGTGGTTTTTGCCGGTTTCCCATATTAACCGCGCGTGTATGGTTTTCGGGTCCGGTTTCCCTATTAACTGGACCATTTTCCCTCTTCTATAATGCAAAGGCAGAGCACCTGCCATTCACGCTAAGAAAAAAACTACTACTAGCAGAAAGATGTAATATGTGACATAAAATTATTTTTGCGAGATGAATCACGGTGTAATAGTGTCCGATGTGTATTGTTAACCCGAAGGAGTGCACCCGTTGCAGAAATATACAACGACGTTTTGGAGAACATGCGTTCAAATTTATATATACTTCAGTCCTAAGTAAATAAAACGTCTAACCAAAAAACACAGTGAGACAATGTTACAACAGAAAAAAGTGATTCTTTTTATGTGTACAATTGTTGTAGATGGGTATGGTCGGGATTTGCCCGTGCTTTGCAAGCAACTGCTGGCTCATTAGGAGGTTCGCGTATGCTAAAGGCATGCTTGGTTTGTAGTCAACCTTTACCAACTAAAAGCCCGGTATTTCACTTTTTATAGTTCTATCATTTTTTTTTGACAATGATGTAATATACAGTTGCATATAACCATTGTCGTCACTAAGTGGTTGTTGGAAGTTCTCCTTTTATTCTAAAACAGAAGGAAAAAAATGTTGCTACTCCGTGGGCTTTTTTTTTTTTGAGTATTACCCATGGGCTATATTAATGCCCCCTTTTGAGTCGATATCCCTAGATATAATGTCTGATCGTGCTTTGAGATTCAAATATTTCCATCACCTTCGTGTTAGCATACTAACTTAACACCTTAATGGCTTCAATTCTATAGAATCGCCATGTCAAAACAAGGTCAATGTGGTCCAGGGTCAAGTATTACTTTATCATTAAGTCATTTCGATGCCTAACATGAATCGATACAAGTTAAATAACTGGCTCATCAGGATGAGTACAATGCTATGTCGTGTAGAGATATAAAATATGTGGATCTCAATGCTTCATTGTATAGAGCCCGCAAGACAGGGGCGGGTCTAGGAATTCTCAAAAAGAAGGAGGTGGGCCAAGGGATGTTGGATTGGACCTAATAGTGCACACATGCTTTCTTATGTTTTTGGGTTGTGTTAAAGCAGTGGCGATGCAAGACTTCATCCTTGTGTAGTTAACTAAAATTTGTGTGGCCAAATATATGTGTTCATATGATTTTTTTAAAACAATCTGGCATTAATTTCTAGATGTATATGTTGTTTCGGGCTTTTGGCCAAAAAGTTTTGTAGTCAATTGACCACACAACTGAATGTGGCTTCATCACTGGGTTAAAGTTGTAGCCCTCCCCCTACCCTTACTATGAGGTAAGAATTATACATGCGTTCGTATAACAACGGTACAAAGAAGATTGTCTTTTGTCTTAGATGATGAATCGAGTTTTTAGTATTCTTTACGACTTCACTATGTACTTTGAGCTATTAGCCCTCCCCCTACCCTTGCCATGAGGTAAGAATTATAGATGCGTTCGTATAACAACGGTACAAGGAAGATTGTATTTTGTCTTAGATGATGAATGGAGTTTTTGGTATTATTTATGACTTCACTATGTACTTGAGTGCTAAAATGTAGATACTTATCACAACCGTGGGGTACCTATTATTGACGATGTACAATACCGGCTAAGCAAATATTACGTTGAACTTACTTACTCTATAAAAGTAATTGTGTGAGTAGATTGAGAACAAAGGTTCGGACAATATGGAAGCTTTGTGTTTTAGAATTGTTTGCATCGTCCTAAACTTTGACTGGATTTATTATTCTAATTTATTTTCTAATCTAGATAGAGTTCTATTAGGTTTTTTATAGGGATTTTTTTCGCCAAATTTGGAACTTCATTGAATCTTGGTCTTGATGATTATAGAAGGATGTAACTTAGAGAAGATGAAACATAACATGGTTATTTTTGGGTTAGCCGTTCATTTCTTACAACTTTTGTTGGAATTATGTTCAAGAGGCAATTATAAAATTTGTACTTTTCCATCCGATCACCTTTAAAAAAACACCCCATATATTAATTAGGACAAAGATTACAACCGTTCATTACAAATATCACAACACGGGACGGGACATCCCCATGTAACAACCCATTAACTCTGTCAGGGGGATGGACCCCGGGCAGGCAACGAAACCCGGATCCTTTCAAAAACATCAGGGCTGGCAACGCCCCTCAACCCGACGCGTCCCTGGCCGGCTTCCCAGCGCAACCTGGCCAGATGTCGCAACCCGGCCAGCCGGCTGGCCCATGCCGGCCGCTTCCCAGAAGACATACCTCCATCGACAAGCGGGCATGGCCACAGTCCGCCCCCGTTTACGCTGGCCCCGGCGGGCGCGACTATGGTGCCGACCAAGCCACCGCCTGGGCGGGCGGCGTCTCAGAGGCGCAACCCTGTAGCAAGACGGGGCGGCCATCCCATGACGTCCGGCATGGCGTGCCTACAATATCCAGCAGCCGGCCGTACCCGCGCCTGGCGGGCCCGGTACAGCCCGCACCCGACGGACCAGGCGAGACCCGCATCGGGCGGACCCCGCGGCTCCCACTGCCGGCTCCTAGACACTGACATCCCGGCCCCGCGCCCATGTAACTTTACCATTGTAACCCCCCCCCGGGGGGGGGGGGGGCAGCCTATAAGACCCCCCGGCGCCCCTCCATGCAAAGGGCTAGAATCTAGTAGAACACTCACACACACCCACGGAGAAGGAGCAGCCTATGCACTGGCGTGTCGTCCTTCCTCCCCAAAACAGCTCTAGGAGCAAGCTTGTATCCACCTCATACAAATCAAACTCGGCAGGACTAGGGGTGTTATCTCTCCGGAGAGTCCCAAACCTGGGTACGTCTTGTGTCTCACGCTTGCTCGTACCAACCTCGCCTCTGGAGCCCACCGGTTTCCTCTCACCTATCCCTCTCTTTAGCCATCCCATGGGGCAGCTTGAGGTGTCGGCCGAAGACATGTTCCAGACACGGCCCTTCATCGACTCTAGCGAGCTCAGTGTGCACAGCCTGGTCCCCGTGCCCGACGCGGCGCCGACCGGCTTCATTGCCTCGTTGGGCGTTCCCCTCGGCGCGTTGCGGGCCCCCGATGAGTACCCCAACGGGGCGCTCGACGTCACCAACTCGCCTGTCCCGCTCGGCAGTGGCATCTCCGATGACGTGGCGGACCACTGCATCCGTGTGGAGGTGCTCGTCACCGACTCTGGCTCCACTTCCTCTAGCGCCCGAGAAAGGCCGCTGCTTCCAAGGCCGCAGCGAAGTGCGCCAGCATGGCCGACTCGCTGCGCGCCACGATGCAGAACCTCGGCATCCCCATCACCACTGACATCAACGCCACCCAAGCCCAGGCCCAGCTTGATGAGGAGCGCAAGCGCCTGCTGGATGAGGCCACGACGCTCGCTGTTGCGCAGCGCCGGCTGGAGTCCATTCAATGGGAGCACGACGCGGCGTATGGCTTCATGCCGGCCGTGGTCGAGCCCAACCGGGTTGCCAAGGTGCGGACCCATGGCGCCGCCATCGGCCACGCTCTGGGCGCGATCCCGCCCGTCTACAACACCCCCGTCAAGAACATGCACGCCGCGCAGGCGGCCGCTACGGGCCTGGAGCAGCTGCAGGGCGAGGAGCTGCAGGAGCGCCTGCAGCGCATGCGCGAGTTACTCGGCGCCGTGAATACGCAGCAGGACCGCCTCGACCATCCCCCAGCGTCCGTCTCACCCTGCACCAAGGATCCCGAGCAGCCGAACACAACGTCTTTCCCGCCTTCCAACGATGCTCATTCAGGCCGGACCCGAACCCGGTGCAACCGCGCCCTGACGGCTGGTGACGAGCTGGCTCCGAAAGCCCGGCGCCAGCAAGACCCTCCCCCGCAATCCAGCTGGCGTGGCCGTCCGGCTTCGGCCAATCCGACTCCCTGCAGCCCGGTCGCAAGCTGGCTGGGCCCGCGCACCATCGACCACATCGACGCCCGTCACCACATCAAGCAGCTCGCCCTCTCCCTCGAGCTGGACGTGAAGTTTTCAAGTTTTGGGTAAAGATTTGATGGATGTAACGCCCACGATGCGGCTATATCTCCCACGTGTCGAGGCACGACTTAGAGGCATAACCGCATAGTGGTTTTGTCGCAAGAAGGGTCATCTTCGCACAATCCCATGTAATGAACAAGAATGGGATAAAGAGTTGGCTTACAATCGCCACTTCACACAATACATAAATATAATTCATACATCATCCAAAATACACACATAGAACGACTACGGTCAAGATCCAACTGAAAATAAGATAACCCCAAATGCTAGATCCCCAATCGTCCCAACTGGGCTCCACTACTGATCATCAGGAAAAGACACATAGTAACGACCACGTTCCTCGTCGAACTCCCACTTGAGATCGATCCCATCATCTGCACTGGCATCGTCGGCACCTGCAACTGTGTTGGTAGAATCTGTGAGTCACGAGGACTCAGCAATCTCACACCCGCGAGATCAAGACTATTTAAGCTTATAGGAAAGGATGGTGTAATGCGGTGGAGCGGCAGCAGGCAATAAGCATATATGGTGGCTAACATACGCAATTGAGAGCGAGAAGAGAAGCAACGGAACGGTCGTCATCTAGCAATGACCAAGAAGTGATCCTAATCTCCTACTTACGTCATTCATAACTCAAACCGTGTTCACTTCCCGGACTCCGCCGAGAAGAGACCATCACGGCTACACACACGGTTGATGTATTTTAACTGGGTCAAGTGAAAAGTTCTCTACAACCGGACATTAACAAATTCCCATCTGCCTCATAACCGCAGGCACGGCTTTCGAAAGATAATACCCTGCAGGGGTGTCCCAACTTAGCCCATCATAAGCTCTCACGGTCAACGAAGGATAAACCTTCTCCCGGGAAGACCCGATCAGTCTCGGAATCCCGGTTTACAAGACATTTCGACAATGGTAAAACAAGACCAGCAAGTTCTGTCTGTTTCTCTCCAAGTGTGACGGCCGGGTCTTATTTTGCCGGCTTAACTTTGTTTACAGTGTTAGTTGAACACAATGGGTGTCATTAAGATAAGTAAATCGGAATTAAGGTACCAACCTTATTACCCGGGTTATCTAAACCGGAAGTATGCTTGCAGGCCGCTCAGTGTGTTATTACGGCTGTATTAAGGATATAATTGAGGACCAGTCTTTTTTGATTCATATTCCGGGTTATACATCTCAGACATATAATTCTTAGGGCGGTAAGCCGCCTGGAGACTTGTGATTCGTCTTTCTATGCAGGATAGTTAAAGACAATTATTTGAGGCTAAGGAGAATGAATGACCCGGAGAAACATAAAGGAGACAACTTCATCAAGACTTTAACATTCAAGGCATACACGATGGCACGGCAAGGATAAAAGTATTGGTCCTACTCTATTACAAAGACTCATTGAGTCCAAAAGGGTGGAGCATTGTTTGGTAAGCCGGCTGCAGAAGCTAGGACGCCTGCTGGGTGGAAGTCTCCAGCTCATTTCTTTCTTCTCCTCCGGCTGTCCCCAAGGTCTGGAAAGTCGATGACTTCCAGTCGATGCCGCTCAGCGCCTCGAATTGGGCTTCCTCGTCAATTAACCCGGCCGGGTCAATTTCTGGGGCAAAGGTGTGCTGACGAGCCGGCGGAATTAAACTCAGAGCTTCATAGCGAGGGGTTGGAATCCTCTGATTTTCTGCGTTATAACCCGGCTGGTATTTGGTCAGATCCGTGTCGTTGCCAATAAGAGTCACCACTGGGCGCACGATCTTCACGCAGGCGGCGAAGTCTTTTTGGTCGAAAGCCGTGCCATCTTCCTTCAGACTTGGATAGCCGAGGGCGATGTCTGCCGGGTCTAGCTCCGGCAGGAAAGCCTTGGCCCGGCTCAGCGCGGCGATTGCTCCGGATCTCGCAGAGGCCCGTCGCAGCTCTTGGATACGTTGCGGCAGGACGGCGAGCCGACGAAGAACCTCCGCCAAGTGAGTCGGCACCTCGTTGGATAAGGCTACCACAGCTAAGGCACGTTGTGACCCGGTGTAGAGTTGCTCCACCAGGGTGTACACGGCCTTCAGCTTGGTGACCACGCTCTGGTTGAGGTTGGCACTTCTGGGACCTGTTTAACAGAATCAGATAAGCCGCCGACAAGGATGAATTATGAGATATAAAATTCTACACTTGATGAAAGCCGGTGAGACGACTTACCGAAGATTGCGGCCACCATCTGGGACACTTGGCGCTTTAGGCCGGAGAGCTCTGCGGTCTTCTCGGAGAGAGCCTTCTCCGCCTATTCGGCCCGGTTCACCAATGCGGCCTTTTCTTCGGCCCACGCCTTCCGCTCAGCGTCAAACTCTGTTTTCAGCTTCTCTTGCGCGGCGATGCTGGATACAAACTTGGCGTTTGCCTTCCGGGTCTCCATCTCTTGCATCCTCAGCCGGTTCTTGAGATCGGCAAGGTCAACCTCAAGCTTCTTCCCAGCAGCCTGCATACATTTCCGGGTTATGACATGAACAGTTCCTATATAAATTTTAAGTCCCAAGCGTTTTCCAAGCAAAGACACTTGGCACTTGGGGGCTAATGTGTATAGAAGGTTCTTATCTACAAATTACCGGTTTAATTGGCTAAGCCGGAACTTCAGTCTACAGCATATTCAATCCTAAGTCGTTGGCTTGAGGGCTAGCATGGAAAAAGTAACTAAGAGGACAAAAGGATAATACCTCAGATTTCTGCTGGATCTGGGTCACCATGGCAACCTCCGCGTCCCGGCTCTTGTGCACTTGGTTGACGTAGCCGGAGACGAGCTCTCCAATGCTCAAGTTGGCATAGCCAGTTAGATCCAGACTGACCCGGTGGGGCTGCAGTACTTCCCCCTTGGCAGAGCACTTGGCCAGTGCCGTAGGCCTCCCCGGCTCAACAAATTTGGTCCGGGTGATTTCCACGTCCGGGTCGTTTGTTGGTTGAGCCAAGCCGGAGGCCTCCGGGTCAGCAGAAGCTTCTACAGGTGCCGTGTCCATTGGAGTGGTGGCTTCGGGGGCGGAGGCAGCTGGCGGTTCTTGGACCGTCACCTCCGGCTCAGGCAAATCCGGCTCTCCGGCCGACTTAGTTTTCTTCGCCCTCTTGGTGAGCTTTGCCTGGGCACTGAAAGAACAACAAAGGTTAGTACAAAAAGTATGAGCAAAAGATCAGAACAAATATACGAGGGTTATCATTACCCGGGCACGGTCTTGAAAGCCGGAAGACTCGACTGCATAGAGTCGCCCGAAGAGGGGGAGGTCTCCTGATAATTGGAGTCGGAAGAATTGAGTGGCTGACGGATAACACCCGCCAACGGATGAAAAGGGTACAAGTGGGAAATAACCTCAGTTCGGCGCTTCCTTGATGCGTCAGGTAACCCGGAGGAGAGGTCGGTGTCCTTGTTGGT
The DNA here is from genome assembly GCF_018294505.1 of Triticum aestivum. Lineage (NCBI taxonomy): Eukaryota > Viridiplantae > Streptophyta > Magnoliopsida > Poales > Poaceae > Triticum > Triticum aestivum. The sequence continues at coordinate 391,493,703 of NC_057814.1, read as the reverse complement.
CCGGGTGTGACGCCGGCTCTCATGAACCTGTCGCTTCAAAACAAATTTAGGATCTTGATAAGCTAAAGGATGTGAAAAGCTTACTTTCCGGGTTACCCTTCGGACTTTCAGCCTTGGCAAGGGCTCTGAGTCGGAGGAAAGTGACATTACCTCTTCAACCACCGGGTTACTGGCTCCGGTGTCCTCCTGTTGATAAACAACATTGATAAGGCGGACAGAACTAAAGCAACAAGTATAACAAGAGCTTACAGGTTTAGGTATTACCTCAGACTCGGAGCTGTCACTCAGCTGCAACAGCTCCGAAGCAGTGGGCCTACTTCCCTTCTTACGGGGAGCGGCTTTCTTGGCGGCTTTCTTCGCCTTTCTGGCCTTTTTGGCGGCGTCATGGTCATACTTGACCCGCCAGAACTTGTCATCAGCCTGAGAAATACAATGATGAATTCTTAAAACGGTTCAGATGTAAGTTATATGCAGGAGAAGATAAAATGTTAAGGTCAGCGGCTTACCGCTGGGGCTGGGTTGGTCTTGCAGAAGGGGGCTAACCCGGTCCTCCCGCAGTCTGCCAGGCTCTCGTTCAGAAGAGCCTTGGTCATCTCTTCTGCAACGTCTTCAGGAAGATCGTTGCGGCTGTGTCTCTGAGGGTCATCCTTTTGGCCTGTGTATTCGCACATTAAGCCGGGGCGGCGGCTCAATGGGATCACCCACCATGATATCCAGACCCGGACCAGATCGATTCCATTCAGACCATTGCCCAGAAGAGCCTTGATCTTGTTGATGGTGGGGAGCAGAGGTTGGCGTTCCGCTTGAGTCAGCTTGTCTGACAGTGGGTGAGTCGGCTCCAGACGCGAGGGGCGAAAGCCGGGCAACGGACTCTCGTCAGCCGGCGACGTGTCTTGGCAGTAAAACCACGGCAGATTCCAGTCCTTGGGGTGGCTGGGCGGCTCTGCGTAAGGGAAGAGGCAGTCCCTACGCCGCTGGATGGAGATGCCACCTAACTCCAGACTTGGCCCATTGGCGCATTCATTCTGACGGTTCAAGTAAAAAAGCTCTCTGAAGAGCAGCAGACTAGGTTCTTCTCCAAGGTACACCTCGCAGAACACTTGGAAGTTGCAGATATTGGACACTGAGTTGGGTCCTATGTCCTGAGGCCGCAGATCAAAGAAATTCAAAACGTCTCTGAAAAACTTTGAGCCGGGCGGTGCGAAGCCCCGGCTCATATGATCTGCAAAAATCACTACCTCCCCGTCCTTTGGCTGTGGTCTCTCTTCTGACGGGTCAGGGGCACGGTAGGACATGACGTCCTTCTTGGGTAGATATCCAGAGTTAACAAAATCCGCTAGGGTCTCATTGGTGACATTGGACCTCATCCAGTTGCAAGTGATGGAGGCTTTGGGAGCTTTGGGAGGCATGGTGAAAGTCGGCAGTCTATGATAAAATGAAAAACGTCCGGGTTAATTATGAGCCGGAAGAAATCTACGGTTCAATGACAAGGTGGCGGCTTATGAAGGGGACTAATGGTATACATTAAAGTGCATCGGGCTATTTAAGCCGCCGAGGGATTGAGAGTAATTTGATTGTCTACAGGCTTTATCACAGCTAAGCCGGAAATTTTATGGCGCATGGTTTTCTTTAAGCCGGAAGGTTCTACGGCGCGTGGTTTCTTTAAACCGGAACTGTAAACCGCCGGGATTCAATGATTGCAATTTTTACTAAGTGTGGTAATACAGGTTTCACACATCACAGTAAATTTTTTGGATCAAAACAGTCGGGCAAAAGAAAAGTTTCTAGACCTAGAAACAGACGCTGGAGAAGTTCTTGGGCTCGAACAAGGTTCTTATGCAGTAAAAAGAGAGCTGCTTGCATGTAAAATGGGTGCTAAACAGTCACCGCAATGGTTCTATGCAAGTCTAAGATCAAAAGGAGGCAGTACAAATCAAATCTACTGAGGCCCGTGATGAACTACGAAGAACACGGACAAACTACTCGAGCCCTAGTGCGGATCTGCCCTATGGAGTAGTGAGGACTTACCGGTGCTGAAGAGGTGCGGGGGTCGCCGCCGTTTGTCTGGACCGAGTCAGGGTGATGCAGCGGCCAAGGTTGACGAAGACCGGGGGCGCGGCGGCGGCGGTGGAGTTCGAGCTCGAGTAGAGGAACAGTGGCGCGAGGAGGAAGAAGAGTGGCTGAAAGCCCGTCGGGCCGGCCTATTTATAAGGCGAGCTCATAAGTAGGCGCGAGAATCAAGGAGACCATGGCGTGGTTATCTCCCCATGAACGCCTCGATTTCTGGGATGGCCGTAAAGAAAAATATCCGTTGCGAATCTGGTGGAGTAAAAAACGGGCTTAATGGAAGATGACGTCACGGCGGATTATCCGGAGTCCAGAGGATGACGTCACGTCGGGTTATGGCCTTCACACAATTGTAAGCCGGAGGTTTTCTGTCGAAGGAATGGAAGATTGACATGAGCCGGCTCAAATCAATCTGGGGCCTAATGTTGAGGATATAGACCTTAGAGTCACCCGCCAGGAGGGGCCGGGTTACTCATATGGTCATTGCCAGAAGCCCGGCGCCAAGTCTGAAGACGGTGGGCCAAAGATGGGCTTAAGACCCGGATAAGGCTTAAAGCCCGTAGTTGCAATCTTTATTATGTTAGAACTTGTAGTGTAAGGCAAGAATAGTTGAGAGTCCGAGCCGGACACTCTTATGAGCCGGCCGGAACTCTGAGAGCTGCAGGGCATCAGCCTCCCTATATAAAGGGACGACCCGGCAGCAGTTTAAGGCAGAGAACGATCTCATCGAGAGCCGGGGATAACAGTTTTGCTCCCTGGTGATCGTAACCCTAATCAATACCACCTCAAACTGGACGTAGGCTTTTACCTTCACCGTAAGGGGCCGAACCAGTATAAACCCTCGTGTTCCTTGTCCCGCATTAACCCCTTCAAGCTTCCTAGTTGCGATGGCTCCACGACTAAGTCCTAGCTCGAGGACATCTGCCGTGACAATTCCACGACACCACCCGAATGTGCCGACAAATCCCGATAGGAGCTGCACATATCTCGTTCTCAGGGCACACCGGATGGGCAAGACGTCGGGTTGGCATAGACCCTGGTTGCCCAGGGGGCGCCGGACATCGCCCAGTTTGGGCCAGCACTCGAAGGAACACTGGTCCGGGGGTTAAAATAAAGATGACCCTCGGGCTCGCGAAAACCCGGGGGAAAAGGCTTAGGTGGCAAATGGTAAAACCAAGGTTGGGCCTTGCTGGAGGAGTTTTATTCAAGGCGAACTGTCAAGGGGGTCCCATAAATCACCCAACCGCGTAAGGAACGCAAACTCAAGGAACATAATCCCGGTATGACGGAAACTAGGGCGGCAAGAGTGGAACAAAACACCAGGCATAAGGCCGAGCCTTCCACCCTTTACCAAATATATAGATGCATTAATTAAATAAGAGATATTGTGATATCCCAACATATCCATGTTCCAACATGGAACAACTTCAACTTGACCTGCAACTAGCAACGCTATAAGAAGGGCTGAGCAAAAGCGGTAACTTAGCCAAACAACGGTTTGCTAGGAAAGGATGGTTAGAGGCTGACATGGCAATATGGGAGGCATGTATAGCAAGTGGTAGGTAACGCAGCATGGCAATAGAGCGAACAACTAGCAAAGCAAAGATAGAAATGATTTCGAGGGGTGGTCATCTTGCCTGCAAGGTTCTCAGAGTTGTCGAAAGCTTGATCCTCGTAAGCGTACTCAACAGGTTCCTCGTTCACAAACTCGTCTCCCGGCTCTACCCAAGACAAGAACACAAGCAACGGAACCACAATCAATCACGAGAAATGCACAAGCAACATGATGCAATACCTGAATGATATGCAAGAAATGATATGCGATGCATATGCGTGCTCCGGAAGGAAAATGATGAACAAGGCAGTAACTTGGCAACCCAAGCATGCCACTAGAAAGATGAGATGATTTCGGTCGAAATCGATATAAAGATCACCGGAAACGGATGCACGGTTTGCAAATGGCAAGCAAAACAAGAATGACACGAATCTGCGATTAACAGCATGATAACACTTAAAATGCAACAAGTAACAATGCTACAGCACTCCAACATAGCAACAAAGAACATGGAAGTAATCTACAGGAGATGCTTGACAAAAGATGAACACTGAGCTACGGCTATATCACAACATATCAAGCTCAAACAAGCATGGCAAAAGTGAAAAAGATAACAGGTTCACAGACTTAGTGAAATTACTGGACATGACAGAAACAGTATCAGGTAGCAATGTTTAGAGCACGAAATCAACATGCTACAGGCAATTAAAATAGCAAAACAAAGCATGGAAGTGTTCTACTAAATGCATATGACAAAAGTCCCTTACTGACCATAATCCAGAAAGGACCAGAAGATATGATGGCAACCATGCAAACATAGCAAGTTTCGTTAACTGGTTCCAGACTTGGCAGAAAACAGAGCATGGCAGAAACAATAATATGAAGGCATGTTGGTGAGCTTGATGCACTCACCACAAGGCAATGCACGACAAAACAAGCATACATACAGAAATATGGCATGTTTATGAAGCTATCCATGTCAAGAGAAAATACATAGCATGCATGAAACAACTACAACAAGCTTGGCAAAATTGAATAACACGTAAACAATCTGCCAGAAATATTTTATAGCAAAAGTAGAGCAAGATTGAGTCATGCTATGGCACTCCATAATTGCAAACAAGGGCAGGAATGGATCAATTACAACAATATCTACGAAACATCCTTAATGAACATCTCCAAAATAAGCATAGATATCTCTGTAGCATCAAGTTTACATGGCAACAAAATAACAGCAGACAGACTTGAGAAATTACTGTCCCTGAAATCAGAAACATTACGGTGCCTAGTTTGCATGCTTGTGCTAGTCACCACAGAGATCACAAAAATACATGGCATACCCCACTGGAAAGATGGCATGGCATACAACAAAACACATGTAGAGCTCATGCCCATAAGTTGCACAGATTAAATGATACAAAAATGACAAATCTCCAAGTTCTGCTAAGAACCAGCAGATAACAGCAACTAGCACTATTGCACCAGAGATTTGGGCATCAAGATGGCCTCTAATGAACATGGTGCAATGGAACAAAATGAAGAGCATCACGAGGCGAACATTTCGATATATTACACGCGCGAAACGGAGCTACATGCAGAGTTATGCCATGATGAACATGGGTACTTATTGTAAAATCTTAAAGACTTAGAAATTTCGGGGGGGGGGGGAGAGAACAAGTCAACGCACTTGGACTGGATCGAGATCGGGATCACGGCGCCGGCTAGGGTTCGAGCTCGGCCGCCGGAGCTTCGGCCGGAGCAGAGGACGGCGAGTGGAGGTCGGCGGCCGGAGGGGGCGACGACGCTCGGAGGAGGAGGTGCCGGCGACGAGGCGCGGTCGCGCGCCGGCGGCGGCAAGGCGGCGGCAGCGGGGCACGCGGGGCATGGCGGCGGCGGCGGCGGCGGGGCACGGCGAGGCGGGCGGGCGGCGGAGGCGCGCGGGCCCGCGAGGGCCGGCGGCGGCGGCGCGGGGACGGCTGCCACGTGTCAACGCGCGAGTGGCTGCGGGCTTCGTCCGGCGGCGGCTGGACGCGTCCGGCCGCGGAGAGGAAGGTGGTTAGTGTTTCGTCTGCGAAAGTATACGGGAGGTCTCACATATTTATAGGTAGAGGGAGCTAGGAGAGTCCAAATGAGGTGCGGTTTTCGCCCACACGATCTTGATCGAACGACCTAGAGCATGGAAGTGAGTTTGGTGGGTTTTGGGCTGTTTAGAGAGGGGGATTGCTGCAACACACAAAAGGACTTTGCGGATGCCCGGTTAACCGTTGGAGTACCAAACGACCTCCAAATGGGATGAAACTTGACCGGTGGTCTACCGGTGGTATACCAAGGCCACTTGACACGCCTTGGTCCATTCCGAGAACGTTTGACACCCGCTCATGAAAAGAAAACAAGAGGGGTGCACCGGAGGAGGTGGGAGCGCCGGATTGCAAAACGGACAACGGGGAAAATGCTCGGATGCATGAGACGAACACGTATGCAAATGCAATGCACATGATGACATGATATGAAATGTATGACATGAACAAAATGCAGAACGAAAGACAAAACCCGACCACGGAGGGAATATCATAACACATAGCCGAAAATGGCAAGAGTTGGAGTTACAAATATGGAAAGTTACATGCGGGGTGTTACAATGGATTATGGAACAAGGATTGGCAAGAGCCTAAGCTTGGGGATGCCCAAGGCACCCCAAGGTAAAATTCAAGGACAACCAAAAGCCTAAGCTTGGGGATGCCCCGGAAGGCATCCCCTCTTTCGTCTTCGTCTATCGATAACTTTACTTGGGGCTATATTTTTATTCACCACATGATATGTGTTTTGCTTGGAGCGTCTTGTATGATTTGAGTCTTTGCTTTTTAGTTTACCACAATCATACTTGCTGTACACACCTTTTGAGAGACACACACATGAATCGGAATTTATTAGAATACTCTATGTGCTTCCCTTATATCTTTTGAGCTATATAGTTTTCGCTCTAGTGCTTCACTTATATCTTTTAGAGCACGGCGGTGGTTTTATTTTATAGAAATTATTGATCTCTCATGCTTCACTTATATTATTTTGACAGTCTTAAACAACATGGTAATTTACTTTAATTGTGAAATTAGTCCTAATGTGATAGGCATCCAAGATGAGCATAATAAAAACTTCCATATAAGTGCATTGAACACTAGGAGAAGTTTGATACTTGATGATTGTTTTGAGATATGGAGATAGTGATATTAAAGTTGTGCTAGTTGAGTAATTGTGAAATTGATAAATACTTGTGTTAAAGTTTGGAAGTCCCGTAGCATGCGCGTATGGTAAATGTTGTGTAACAAATTTGAAACATGAGGTGTTCTTTGATTGTCATCCTTATGAGTGACGGTCGGGGACGAGCGATGGTCTTTTCCTACCAATCAATCCCCTAGGAGCATGCGCGTAGTGCTTGGTTTTTGATGACTTGTAGATTTTTGCAATAAGTATGTGAGTTCTTTATGACTAATGTTGAGTCCATGGATTATACGCACTCTCAATCTTCCATCATTGCTAGCCTCTTCGGTACCGTGCATTGCCCTTTCTCACCTTGAGAGTTGGTGCAAACTTCGCCGGTGCATCCAAACCCCGTGATACGATACGCTCTATCACACATAAACCTCCTTATATCTTCCTCAAAACAGCCACCATACCTACCTATTATGGCATTTCCATAGCCATTCCGAGATATATTGCCATGCAACTTTCCACCGTTCCGTTTATTATGACACGCTTCATCATTGTCATATTGCTTTGCATGATCATGTAGTTGACATCGTATTTGTGGCAAAGCCACCATGCATATTATTTCATACATGTCACTCTTGATTCATTGCCCATCCCAGTACACCGCCAGAGGCATTCATATAGAGTCATATTTTGTTCTAGTATCGAGTTGTAATCATTGAGTTGTAAATAAATAGAAATGTGACGATCATCATTAATAGAGCATTGTCCCAAAAGAAAAAAAAAGGAAAAAAAGAGAAAGGCCAAAAAAAGAAAGGCCCAAAAAAAAGAGAAAAAGAAAAAAAGGGAGAAATAAAAAGGGACAATGCTACTATCCTTTTTCCACACTTGTGCTTCAAAGTAGCACCATGATCTTTATGATAGAGAGTCTCTTGTTTTGTCACTTTCATATACTAGTGGGAATTTTTCATTATAGAACTTGGCTTGTATATTCCAACAATGGGCTTCCTCAAATGCCCTAGGTCTTCGTGAGCAAGCAAGTTGGATGCACACCCACTTAGTTTCTTTTGTTGAGCTTTCATACATTTATAGCTCTAGTGCATCCGTTGCATGGCAATCCCTACTCCTTGCATTTACATCAATTGATGGGCATCTCCCTAACCCGTTGATTAGCCACGTCAATGTGAGACTTTCTCCTTTTTTGTCCTCTCCACACAACCCTCATCATCATATTCTATTCCACCCATAGTGCTATATCCATGGCTCACGCTCATGTATTGCGTGAAAGTTGAAAAAAGTTTGAGATTACTAAAGTATGAAACAATTGCTTGGCTTGTCATCGGGGTTGTGCAAGATGAGAGCATCTTGTGTGAAGAAAATGAAGCATGGCCAAACTATATGATTTTGTAGGGATGAGCTTTCTTTGGCTATGTTATTTTGAGAAGACATAATTGCTTGATTAGTATGCTTGAAGTATTATTATTTTTATGTCAATATTAAACTTTTATCTTGAATCTTTCAGATCCGAACATTCATGCCACAATAAAGAAAATTACATCGAGAAATATGCTAGGTAGCATTCCACATCAAAAATTCTGTTTTTATCATTTACCTAATCAAGGACGAGCAGGAATTAAGCTTGGGGATGCTTGATCGTCTCCAACGTATCTATAATTTTTGATTGTTCCATGCTATTATATATTCTGTTTTGGATGTTTAATGGGCTTTATTATACACTTTTATATCATTTTTGGGACTAACCTATTAACCGGAGGCCCAACCCAAATTGCTATTTTTTTGCCTATTTCAGTGTTTCGAAGGAAAAGAATATCATACGGAGTCCAAACGGAATGAAACCTTCGGGAACGTGATTTTCGGAACAAACGTGATCCAGAGGACTTGGAGTGGACGTCAAGCAACCAACAAGGAAGCCACGAGGCAGGGGGGCGCGTCTACCCCCCCGGGCGCGCCCTCCACCCTCGTGGGCCCCTCATGGCTCCACCGACCTACTTCTTCCTCCTATGTATACCTACGTACCCCCAAACCATCAGCAGAGGAGCCAAAACCCTATTTCCACCACGGCAACCTTCTATACCCGTGAGATCCCATCTTGGGGCCTTTTCCGGCGCTCCGCCAAAGGGGGCATTGATCACGGAGGGCTTCTACATCAACACCATAGCCTCTCCGATGATGTGTGAGTAGTTTACCTCAGACCTTCGGTTCCATAGTTATTAGCTAGATGGCTTCTTCTCTCTCTTTGGATCTCAATACAAAGTTCTCCTCATTTCTTTTGGAGATCTATTTGATGTAATCTTCTTTTGCGGTGTGTTTGTCTAGATCCGATGAATTGTGGGTTTATGATCAAGATTATCTATGAACAATATTTGAATCTTCTTTGAATTCTTTTATGTATGATTGGTTATCTTTGCAAGTCTCTTCGAATTATCAGTTTGGTTTGGCCTACTAGATTGATCTTTCTTGCAATGGGAGAAGTGCTTAGCTTTGGGTTCAATCATGCGGTGCTCGATCCCAATGACAGTAGGGGAAACGACATGTATTGTATTGTTGCCATCGAGGATAAAAAGATGGGTTTATATCATATTGCATGAGTTTATCCCTCTACATCATGTCATCTTGCTTAAAGCGTTACTCCATTCTTATGAACTTAATACTCTAGATGCATGCTGGATAGCGGTCGATATGTGGAGTAATAGTAGTAGACGCAGGCAGGAGTCGGTCTACTTGTCACGGACGTGATGCCTATATACATGATCATACCTAGATATTCTCATAACTATGCTCAATTGTATCAATTGCTCGATAGTAATTTGTTCACCCACCGTAATACTTATGCTATCTTGAGAGAAGCCACTAGTGAAACCTATGCCCCTGGGTCTATTTTCCATCATATTAATCTTCCGTCGACAAGTTATTTTTATTACCGTTTATTTTGCAATCTTTACTTTTTATCTTTATCATAAAAATACCAAAAATCTTATCTTATCATCTCTATCAGATCTCAGTTTTGCAAGTGGCCGTGAAGGGATTGACAACCCCTTTATCGCGTTGGTTGCAAGGTTCTTATTTGTTTGTGTAGGTGCATGGGACTTGAGCGTGGCCTCCTACTGGATTGATACCTTGGTTCTCAAAAACTGAGGGAAATACTTACGCTACTTTACTGCATCACCTTTTCCTCTTCAAGGGAAAAATCAACGCAGTGCTCAAGAGGTAGCAGTGGCCCCGCAGACCTTGAAACCGACGCTATAAAATCCTATTTTCGGAGAAAAAATGGGGGAGAAAGAATTATCGCGTTCCACGAGACGGAGCCGCCGTCACCTCATGTTCTTCATCGGGAGGCCAGATCTGGAGTCCCTTTGAGGCTCCGGAGAGGGATCTTCGTTCATCGCCATCACCAACCCTTCTCCATCGCCAATTCCATGATGCTCCCCACCGGGAGTGAGTAATACCTTCGTAGGCTCGCTGGTCGGTGAGGAGTTGGATGAGATTCATCATGTAATCGAGTTAGTTTTGTTAGGGCCTGATCCCTAGTATCCACTATGTTCTGAGATTGATGTTGCTATGACTTTGCCATGCTTAATGCTTGTCACTTTGGGCCCGGGTGCCATGATTTCAGATCTGAACCGTTAATAATATCACCATTATATATATGTTCTAGATCCGATATTGCAAGTTATAGTCACCTACTACGTGTTATGTTCCGGCAACCCCGAAGTGACAATAGTCGGGAGCACTCCCGGTGATGACCGTAGTTTGAGGAGTTCATGTATTCACCGTGTGTTAATGCTTTGTTCCGGTTCTCTATTAAAAGGAGGCCTTAATATCCCTTAGTTTCCAATATGGACCCCGCTGCCACGGGAGGGTAGGACAAAAGATGTCATGCAAGTTCTTTCCATAAGCACGTATGACTATTTATGGAATACATGCCTACATTATATTTACGAACTGGAGCTAGTGCCGTATCGCCCTAGGTTATGACTGTCACATGATGAATATCATCCAAAAAATTACCGATCCAATGCCTACGAATTTATCTTATATTGTTTCTGCTAAGTTACTACTACTATCGTTACTGTTGCACTTGCTACAAAATTACTGCTATCACTCTTACCTTACTATTGCTGCTGCTACTATTATCAAAACTATCATACTACTTTGCTACTGATCGCTTGCTGCAGATAATTAATCTCCAGGTGTGGTTGAATTGACAACTTTGCTGCTAATACTTACAAATATTGTTTGGCTCCCCTTGTGTCGAATCTATAAATATGGGTTGAATACTATACCCTCGAAAACTATTGCGATCCCCTATACTTGTGGTTATCAAGACCTTTTTCTGGCAATGTTGCCAGGGAGCATAGCTATATTTGTTGTGTCACTTGGAATTATTATCAATTTATCACTATGAAGAATCTGAAGGATGCAAAGACTAAGATTTTTTCCTCTAAGACGAGGGGAGGTAAGGAACTGCAATCCAGCTCCGCTTTAGATTCACCTTCTGTTATAAGTAAACTTGCAACACCACCACATGCTATTAATTCTGATATGTCGCAAGTTATTGATGATGCTACTTCTGCTATGGATGATGCTAGTACCTTGCCTGATAATGATGTGCCACTGGGTGAATTTCTTGATGAACAAATTGCTAGAGTAAGACAACATGATATTGTTGAAACTGATAATGAGCTTGAAACTGAAAATCTTGAAAAATCTACTAGGACTAGCCCTCCTAGATATGAAATGCCTAAGGTACCGGAAGGTTATGTTATGAATGAGGAGACAACTAGAGATATTCTTGCTTGTAAGGATAGAGATGATCTAGAGAAATTATTATGCAAGTATAAAGAAAAATCTCTGAATGCTAGAATGCAATATGGTCCTAAGTTTGCTACCTCACTTATCATTATTGATGATAAGGATTTTGAATTCTCTGTCGACCCAGAGTTGATTACTTTGGTTGAATCTGATCCTTTTCATGGTTATGAAACTGAAAATGTTGTGGCACATCTTACTAAGTTGAATGACATAGCCACCCTTTTTACTCATGATGAGAAAACTTGCTATTACTATATTCTCAAATTATTTCCGTTCTCATTAAATGGTGATGCTAAAGCTTGGTACAATGCTCTTACTCCTGGTTGTGTGCGTAGTCCCCAGGATATGATTTATTACTTCTCTGAAAAATATTTCCCTGCTCATAAGAAACAAGCTGCCTTGCAAGAAATATGTAACTTTGCGCAAATTGAAGAAGAGAGTCTCCCACAAGCTTGGGGAAGGCTTTGCCAATTGCTTAATGCTTTGCCTGATCATCCTCTTAAGAAAAATGAAATACTTGATATCTTCTATAATGGACTAACTGATGCTTCCACTAAAAAAAAATACACTTCCGTGATGATACGTGTTTGTCACAGTAGGTCGCATTTTTTGTCATGCATGTACATCCATGACAATTTTATGACAGAATCAAGATAGTCATACCTGTGCTGTCGTAGAAGTGTTCCATGAAATTACCAAAATTATCATCACAGAAGTGTCCACTTCCATGACGATAAATCGCGCGTCACAGAAGTGCTTTCGTCAAGGGTGACCGACACGTGGCATCCACCGTAACGAAACGCCGTTAAGCTATCGTGTCCGGTTTTGGATCCGATAACCCGTTAATAGCCCCGAACAATGGGGATTTTCCACGTGTAAAATCATCATTGGCTGGAGGAAACACGTGTCGGCTCACCGTTGGGACAGATGTCATCCACTCATTGGACACAAAGCGCCTATGATACGTCGTCACGTGGCACGGCCCAACAAAGGCCCATTCCTGTGAAAAGGCCGGCCCGTTTGACTTGGTCAAAAGGTGGCGGGCCGGCCCACAGCAAGCCTGTTAACGGCCTGTTCGCATATAGCCCATTTACAGCCCGCTAACCCAGGACCCGTTTACGGCCTAACCGAATTAGGCCCAGTAGCGTCATCTGGGCCGTCCAATATAATTCCAGCCCGTTTTAACTTCCGGCCCATGTATGGCCCATGACGTCTTTCGGCCCATATGAGGCCCTTATTACTCTCAGCCCATTAACGGCCCGTGGTAAAACTGGCCCGTAGTGAACAGTGTATCACTTTATACCCATTAACGGCCCGTGGTGAAACTGGCCCGTAATGAACAGTGTATCACTTTATACCCATTAACGACCCATTATTCAGTTGGGCCGTTTCCAGCCCATGTTATCTTTCGGCCTTCTCGGGGCCCATTTATTCTTGGGCTCATTTCCACATTCGTTTACTTACGGCCCGTTACTGTCAATTTTTGCTTGTGGGCCAAATTCAGCCCGTGGTTACAGTCGGCACGTTTGTGGCCCGTTAATACGTTGGGCCGTTTTGATAGCGTCATCAAAATACGGCCGATTAACGACGGCCCGTTAATGGTCGGCCCATGAATGGACGATTTCAACTCTAGCCCATTTACGGCCATAATGTGGTCTATTATTGGCCCATGTTTGGCCAACCGATCATAAGCCCGTAGAAGGCCCATTGATGATACGACCCATAGAAGGCCCATTGTGTCTATGGCCCGTATAAGGCCCATTGTTTCTACGCCACGTAGAAGGCCCATTGTTTCTACGGCCCTTAGAAGGCCCATTGTTTCTACGGCTCGTAGGAGGCCCATGTAAACTACAGCCGGTGGGCATCAAAGTTCGCCACCAGTGCAAATATAGGGAACACCCTACACTATACAAAAATGGCTTGCTGTTTTCTTCAGCCGGTGGCTGCACGTTAAGAACAAATTTTGTATCGCACCAAAACAAATTACAACTATAAAAGAAAAGGAAGGTTGGCATAAAAGTTAACAGTCTAGCAGATAAATGCACAACCAGAAGTTCAGAAGCTCAGTTCATTTGACCTGACTATTACGTTTTCATGTTGTATTGTCCGATGGAGCACCATAACCTTCGCCTTCAGTTCTCCTAGGCTCCTGAGCAACATAGCAAATGTCTGATAGTCTGGTTTCAAAACCATGCATATCTTGACAACATCGAACAATGTCTCTCCTTGTTTCACAAAGGGTCTCTGTTAGGGAATGGACTTGTGTCTGGAGCGCAGATACAACATTGTTTTGAGCTTGCATATCTTGATCATGAGGCAGTTTGGACGAGATTGCCTTAACAACCAACCCAGTATTACGCAGGAACGTGCTTTTGGCACTTTTAGTGGACAGGTACTTACCCACTGCAGCAAGAGCTGACATTGCGGTTATAGTTGCCTCGCCACCTTCAGAAGGTGGCGGTTCCACCATTTTTCCATAGCTCGCTGAAAAGTTGTGGTTTTACATTATTAGTACCAGAACAGAAGATATTAAGGAGGCAGCAAAACCAAACAAAATAGCTTTGGTCTATATACAGAACTTATTCTGGTGAACCCATGTAAAATAATAGTTGTATTTTATTGCAAAGTACATAATAAAACCAGGTTCCAAACATATGACCATGTACCATCGCTAATGTATTGTCTATTTCTTCACATTGTATTGAGGGCTAAGGATAAAGAGACGAAGTTTATAATACGGTAAGCATAGTATGACATCATTCGTATCACAAAACAACTGAGAACAGACAAACAGGCAATTGTAACGTTGTGTGGGCAAGTCCAGCACGGAACTAGATTACAGGTCAAGATCAAAGGAACATCACTCCTCTCTTTTAAACCTTGTAAGGTGCAATGATACACTAAGACAATTGTGTATAAAATTGAAAAGAGAAATAGACATTGGCTGCAAACCATGCAGTTCAAGGCACAAGTCAGAGTAAGTAGTAGTTAAAAGGCATGAGGATTAAGGACTTACAACAACGGCTTTGACTGGTGTAGTCATGCCCTTCTTCTTGCTGGTGTGACAGTCCTTGAAGATTTCCACAACATTTGGTTCAGGTACTTTTTGGTCCTTGCGGGCTTTCCTCTGCATTTGGAACAAGTCAATATAGATATGATAATATGGTACAACAAAAAGAGTGAAATAGCAACTAATTACAAGAGCCTCGCAGTGTGCAATATAGCTACGAGATCCTGTCGTCTGTTGGAATTTCACTTTCGTACGGTTGGGCTTGTTCTTTGAACAGTTCACCTACAAGAAGATAGATTTGTGTGGCACATGCGTAAATAGGACTTCAACATGTGATCTGATCACATATATATAATGTACCTCATACTTCGGATCGGACCAGTGTTTAACGAGGCCTCTCCAGTCTTGTCGGGGATATACCCCGCAGTATGACCCGGCTGGAGATATAACCCGACTGGGATTGGGTGTTTCATTGATGACCCGGCAGACTATAAGCCGGCAGGAACAGTTAAGTAGGTTAAGCTCGCGGGAACAGTTGAGCATTGTAACCCGGCAGACACAGTCATGTAACCCGGAAGACACAGTCATGTAACCCGGCACATGTTAAGCCAGGTGGTAAGCCAGACGGTAAGCCAGATGGTAAGCCAGATGGTAAGTCAGATCGTAAGCCAGACGGTAAGCCAGATGGTAAGCCAGATGGTAAGTCAGATCGTAAGCCAGATTGTAAGAAGCCCAAGACGTTAAGATGCCCATGGTGAGACGTCAAAGTAAGGTTAAATCTTAAGTCCGAGTTGGACTCTACATGTAACCCGCCCCTTCAGCTTATATAGGGAGGGGCGGGGCACCCCAAGAGGAGAAGAAAAACAATCTCTAGGGCTAGACTCAAAGAGCCGGCTTACCGGCGACTCTCTGATAAGCATAATGAGACCTAGCCACAAACAGCATGTAGGGTTGTTACCGGATGATGTTTCCCGGGGCCCGAAGCTGTCTAAACCCTTGTCTCGTGCGTTGGACCGCCCTGCGTCTCTCATCTCAATCAACCCCTCTCAAGCTACTACATAGATGCGCTGGCCTCACGACTAAGTCCTTACACCTAGGACATCTGACGTGTTAATTCCATGATAGTTGGCGCCCACCGTGGGGCTCGCGCACGGTGGTGTTGAGTCCTTGAAGGGATTTCATCTAGGGATTGAGAAGTTCGCGTCTGGATAAAGAAAAGACCAATTTTTTGGAGGGATCTGCATCAACTTCGAGTTCACTGGATTGAGATCAGAAATTTTATGGGCAGTAACCATCATCTCTGTTAACAAAATCATCAGAGAAGCCCCCGAAAATTTGGCATAAGCCGCCATGTTTCTCAGCAGGATCATCTACTGTCACCAAACGAGCAAATCCAGCATGGAAACCTAAAGGAAGACCCGGACGTGGGCGGTCAAACCTGCCACGACCCGGAAACCAGGCCAACCACAGGATCTCCAGAGTCAATCCAGAGTCAACCCCAAGAGGGAAAGCAGTCAGCGACCCGGACCCGGGTGATCCACGGGCTCAGACTCCTCCAACATCCGGCTCATTGACCCACTGCGCCCCCGCCGTCGCCGGTTCGCGCATCCAACCCGCCGGGTCGTTGCTGCACCGCCGGCTTTGCCTCTGCTGGGGTCGCCTTGACCTGCCCGCCGTCGGACGGCCTTGTCTCCACCGCAAGTGAGCCGCCGTGAGTCGCCGGGACCCTCTGCAGCTCGCCACGCCGCACCTCTGCCTGAGCCGTTCCGCCGGTGAGCCGCCCGGTCGCGCAGCCGTCTCTGGCCGCGGCTGGCCTCGCGCCTCCGCCCCGCGCTCGACCTCCAGCGCCCTGCCGGGTCTCCGCGCCTGAATCGCCTCCGCTTCACCGCTGCGCCCTGCCGGGTCTCCGCGCCTGAATCGCCTCCGCTTCACCGCTGCGCCCTGCCGGGTCTCCGCGCCTGAGTCGCCTCCCCCTCCGTGGATCCGCCGTCCCGGTGTTGAACCGCCACCGGATCAAATCGACCCGGCCTCACCGCCGCCCCTGCGGCCGTCCGAGTTATAGTTGCCACGTGATGGCCTCGTCTGCACCGAGACCCGCCTGGTTCCGCCTCACCTCACCTCTCCCGCAATTCATTGGCTGCCATGGAACCACCGAGTCAATCTCGCGCGCCGCTTCGCCGGCTTCCACCGACTGTGTTTGAGCCGTCCATCCGCCTCTCCAAGCTCCGCTTTAAACGCAGCAAGGGCAAGGCGCCGCTTGCCTAGAGCCGCCGTTCGAATGCCGCTATGCCCGTCTCTTGTTGCTGTTGTCTTTGCCACTCCTCCGCCTCAGCCGCCGTGGCTTTGCGCCGCCGTGAGACGCCCTCACCAAGAGAGCTAAGTCGCCACGGACCACCTCCGCCGCGACGCGCGGAGCCACTACAGCTTCATCGAGCCACCCTCGCGCCTCTTTCGCGGCGGGTTACAATGCGCCTTGGGCCACCAACTACCTCTGAGCCGCTGTCCCTACTGCTGCGTATTGAGTCGCCTACGCGGACCGGCTGTCGCCGACCCACTTGCACCTATGTACCGATCGGCATTGAACCGCTGCTGGTGAACCGCTCCGCGCTTCTGGGCTTCCTTGTGAGCAGCCGCCAGAGCCGCCCCGCGCCGAGAGCCGCCTGGCCTCCCTCCGACCTGCTACCCGGCGCCGCGCCTGCGTGCCCGGGCTCTTTCGAGCTTGACCAGGGCCTCATTCATCGATGTTCTCTGTTGCGGGAGAACGGCCCCGCCTTGGAGCTGCTCCATCGACGCATTTTTGCCACTGCTTGTCGCCCAATTGTCAACTGGTTTTTTGTTTTGGCCGGGCTGCGTTTGTGGTCTCCGTTTCCGTCGCTCGCGCCTCAAGTCGCCGTCGCCCGGGTCTCGCGGTGCCGTCTCCACCTCAAGACGCCTTGCTTCTTCTACAAGATCGTCACTGCTGGCCGCGCCAAGCAGGTCTCGCTCTGTCAGCCGCCGCGTACTTGTTTGTTAAGAAAAACAAGGCCGATGTATTTGCAACAAGTTCCTGGACAGTAACGTATATTTACTAGTGCTACATGCAAAGCACGGGTGAGTTGCTCGAATGCTGGCCTCAAGTGGGTTTCAAAAAAGATGCGGAGGTTAGGAGATCAGCAAAGGAAAGCATGTACTCACATCACCAAGGACTGTATTGGCTCTCGCCTCAATAGCCAAAGCGGGTACAAGATTAATTATTTATTTGGCTTCAGTGAAGACAAAAACCAGCCGCTCTGGGTGCTAATGTTTGGAGAAAATATAGCAAATGTCCTGACAACAAGATCTATCGGTTAGGAGACCGAGGGCTCGACGTCGCCAGGAAACAATGCGTGCACGCGCAGCCTAGGTGCCACTTCAATCACAAGGGCGTTGCACATACAGTTTCAATTATCTGTGGGATGTAAACAAAGGCAAAGTCAACATGACCCGGAGGATCCGTTTTAAGCCGCCCGTTTCCAGCGCTTTAAAGCCTCCACCCTTGCTACGATACCGTCAATGCCGCCTTGCCTCTAACGAAGAGAGTGACTAGAACACCATTGAAGTTATCAGAAGTCATTCACAGACACGGATCATCCATCATCTGAACAAATCAGGTGATATCTATCTGAATCCATTTTATTAATACATATTATTTCCATCACAGAACAACTACTTTGGTCTGTATATTTTTTTATGTGTGCAGGACAAAGGTTCATTATAAAGGTGGTGCCATACTGTGCATATGGAGTGTATGTTAGCATCACCATGCACCAGCGTCCACGCTGGCTTACAACTCCGCGGTGGATAAATCACTAGCCTGGCATATCAAGTGAAATCCATCCAGTATATTTTATATTGCATATTATTTTCTTTAAGAAGAGCAATTACTTTGGCTTGCAAGTTCTCCCATGTAGGACTCAAACCGGTCTATATCACGGTCAACTACGGAGAATCTTAAGCCAACTCCTTGAGTCGACTTAAGACTCAGGGGCTACAATGGCATGACTCGGGAACCCCGGGTCGTTGGAGGGAATGATAACCCGGTTCCGGAGGCTGCTACCATATTGATGAAAATTTAAAGGCCGTCAGAAAATTGCCGGTTCAAAATAATGATTCCGGTTTAAAATCCGGTTCAAGAGATTTCTCTCTCCCGCATGGTTTTGAAGCTTTCATATCCGGTTCAAACATCCGGCTCAAGGTAAATTTATATATTATAAAGCTTTGAAGCTCTCAATATCCGGTTTACAAATTTCCGGTTCAAAAAGAGGTTGTCTCTTGCAAAGTTCGAGTTCTCAGGAAAAAATAAAGGGACCAAAGAGAGTCTATTACAAAGCACAACTCAAATATAGGTACCCTGCTTTAATGACCATTGGGAGCTGATCGTATTCGAATTTAGCTTAACCCTTTTGGTATGACCCTGATCGTATTCGAATCAGAGTCGTTAAATATTCTCATGATCACTAGGGGGCTTCCTGTTCAAACATAGGTCGTATTTGAACCAAAGAGAACATAGCTGTCGGTACCCTTTTGATCGGCGTACTGCCGAGCTCATTGGGGAGTTTCTTGGTCATATTTGAACCATAGCTCAACCCCCTTTGGGAACCGACGTGGATCGTATTCGAATCAGCGTCGTTAAACAACTCTCAAGGTCATTTGGGGGCTTCCTGTTCAAACATAGGTCGTATTCGAACCAAAGAGAACATAGCTGTCGGTACCCTCTTGATCGGCAACGCCAAAGCCACTGGGGGCTATATGATCGTATTCGAATCTTAGCTTAACCCCTTTGGGACGGTTTTCTGATCGTATTCGAATCAGAAGCCTCAAAATATTTTGAAGTCTCTTTTTACAAACAATTTTTGGATTTTATTTTAAGCTCTTTTTCATATCTAAAGTGTATATGAGTGGTTGTTATTTAACCCGGTTTGATTTTCAATGGTAAATCGCCAGCTTATAACAATCATCATCTATGTGGAAGCATTGGCTTCTAAAGGATTGGGTTATCACCCTTACTGCACATGTCATGTAAACCGGCAATACAAAATCAATATCACAGTGGTTATATGTGAGGTATTATGACCCGACTTGCGGTAAACCGCCAAGGGATCTTGTGATCTACTTGTATGCAGGATAAGACTACATTTGGGTGATTACCCACTCTGGTTTTTAATGTTAAGTCGCCAGGGCATATGTTGTTTAAACTCTGTGCAGGATTTACAGGGCTATGACTTACATAAATGATTAAGTTCAAGACCATCATCAAAGATTGAAATTGGTGTCTCGAAAGGGTTGTCAATTCTTGGTTTTCTCAAAGGCTATAAGCCGCCGGGTTCTAAAATTTCCGGGTATTTAAACTCCGGATTTATTTGTCAACAGATAAGGTATTTGAATCTTTAAATAGCCAAGCTTGGCTGGATTTTCACTATGATATTGAATGATTGAGGTTTCAAACCGGGTTATTCAAATGTTTAATAGCCAGCATGGCTGGATTTTTATTATGGTTATCAGTAACTAATGTTATGGTTGAGGTTTTCAAAGTCGCTTTGGCGCAATGGATATTATTTTATCAATGGATATGATTTATTCTACAATGAAAGGAATAGTCCTGAGTCGCTGCAGGCTTACAACCCGACACTTGGGGGCTACATTATTTACATTGAGATCACATCAAATATGCAAGTCCCATGTCACTGCCAGCATGCACCATGGCACTTGGGGGCTAATGCAAAGTCATTTTTTGCTCACTTCATTGAAGACCCGACTCATCCCATTGTAATGAGCCGGCCCTCGGAGGCTACCAATTGCTCATGTCAAAAATTCAAGGTACACAAGCCTCAGTTCATTATATTGAAAGGTCCACTACTTAGTTGGTAGAGTACAAAGCTCTTAACCTTATGGACGTGGGTTCAAGCCCCATGGTGGAGATTACATCATGTGATGTTATCATCAATAAATTATATACAAAGTCCCAGCTCAGTATTATCTTAATGAGCCGGCCCTTGGGGACTACACGTTGCTGTTCCAGTCTACATGATGAAAGATCGTGGATGTCGCCTAGAGGGGGGGGGGTGAATAGGCGCTATAAAATAATTACGGTTTAGGCTTGAACAAATGCGGAATAAACCTAGCGGTTAATTTGACAAGCACAAAACCTACAACAACTAGGCTCACCTATGTGCACCAACAACTTATGCTAAGCAAGATAAACAACTAAGTGATAGCAAGATATATGACAAGAAACAATATGGCTATCACAAAGTAAAGTGCATAAGTAAAGGGTTCGGGTAAGAGATAACCGAGGCACGCGGAGACGACGATGTATCCCGAAGTTCACACCCTTGCGGATGCTAATCTCCGTTTGGAGCGGTGTGGAGGCACAATGCTCCCCAAGAAGCCACTAGGGCCACCGTAATCTCCTCACGCCCTCGCACAATGCAAGATGCCGTGATTCCACTAAGGGACCCTTGAGGGCGGTCACCGAACCCGTACAAATGGCAACCCTTGGGGGCGG
The DNA here is from genome assembly GCF_018294505.1 of Triticum aestivum. Taxonomy (NCBI): domain Eukaryota; kingdom Viridiplantae; phylum Streptophyta; class Magnoliopsida; order Poales; family Poaceae; genus Triticum; species Triticum aestivum. The sequence goes on along the minus strand of NC_057814.1, from coordinate 391,472,508 downwards.
TCACCGGTACCCGTCAAATTGCTCGGGGCGATCTCCACAACCTAATTGGAGACCCCGACGCTTGCCCGGAGCTTTACACCACAATGATTGAGCTCCGAACACCACCAACCGTCTAGGGCGCCCAAGCGCCCAAGAGGAACAAGCTCAAGGGCACCAAGCACCCAAGAGTAATAAGCTTCTCAACTTGTAACTTCCACGTATCACCGTGGAGAACTCAAACCGATGCACCAAATGCAATGGCAAGGGCACACAGAGTGCCCAAGTCCTTCTCTCTCAAATCCCACCGAAGCAACTAATGCTAGGGAGGAAAAAGAGAGGAAGAACAAGAAGGAGAACACCAAGAACTCCAAGATCTAGATCCAAGGGGTTCCCCTCACAAAGAGGAGAAAGTGATTGGTGGAAATGTGGATCTAGATCTCCTCTCTCTTTTCCTCAAAAACTAGCAAGAATCCATGGAGGGATTGAGAGTTAGCAAGCTCGAAGAAGGTCAACAATGGGGGAAGAACACGAGCTCAAGGGATAAGGTTCATTGGGGAAGAAGACCCCCTTTTATAGAAGGGGAAAAATCCAACCGTTATGTGCTCAGCCCGCACACGAGCGGTACTACCGCTCCACGAGCGGTACTACCGCTCCACGAGCGGTACTACCGCTCTGGCGGAAGAAGCAGGGAAAAGGAGCAACCAAACATGAACCTTGGGGCGGTAGTACCGCTTATAAGCGGTACTGCCGCGCACCCCAGCGGTACTACCGCTGGAGGAGCAGAACACGGGACCAAAAAAACAGTAGCGGTACTACCGCCCGACCGGAGCGGTACTACCGCTTATAGGCGGTACTACCGCCCATCAGGGCGGTACTACCGCTTATAGGTGGAACTGCCGTGCCTTACTGCCGTGCAACTACTGCAAAACTCGACACGAAAAATGCAAGACCCAAAATAGAGGCGGTACCAGCGCGGAACCGTAGCCGTACTACCGCTTATGGCCATAGGCGGTACTACCGCTTGGGGTGATAAGCGGTACTGCCGCTCTGGCCGCGGTACTACCGCTAGGAAACCAAAACTGCCATAACTTCTGCATCTGAGCTCCGAATTGAGCAAACTCAAGCTTGTTGGATTGAGAAAGGCGAGTAGCATCAAAACAGCGACTGGTTATAGTAAGAAGAGGCAGGGGAGGTATGCCAAAAAATAGAGGAGTGAAACCTCCAACCGAGAAGAACCGGCATAACCTCCAACATCGAAAACATCATAGAAGATGCGAGTGAACTCCGTTTTCGATGAACTCGAGCTTGTCATCAAGATGACCATAAGCTCCAAAACTCACAAAGAGAAGAACCAAACAAGAACCAACAAAGATGATGCAAGGATGCAATGGTTTGAGCTCTCTATGAACGATATGATCAAGCTACTCATCGAGAGCCCCCCTTGATAGTACGGCAATCGATCCTGTAACCCGGTCTCCCAACTACCATCATGAGACCGGTAAAATAGAAAACCTATCAAGAGCAAACCTTTGCCTTGCACATGGTCCACTTGAGCTAGATGATGACGATCTTGACTCCCTCAAGTTGGACCACCTTTCTTGGTTGTGTTGGCTCGATGAAGACTAGTTGATTGCTCCCCCATACTCCACTATGGGTGAGCCACTCTTCCGCACATCTTCACCAGTCCATTGTCACCACAATGGACGGCAAGCTTCAAGCATTTGATCTCGTCATGATGCTTCACTTGAACTTGCGCACCGCAACATCTTCACAAGTCCATTGTCGCCACAATGGACGGCAAGCTTCAAGCATTTGATCTCTTCATGATGCTTCACTTGAACTTGCACACCGCAACCTAACCCCACAAAGAACTCTCACGAAGATCATGGGTTAGTACACAAAGCGTAATCGACAATGCTTACCACACCATGGGATCGCTTGATCCCTCTCGGTACATCTTGTGCGCTTTGTGTGTTGATCAACTTGATTCACTCTTGACTTAGTCTTGATCAACCTTGACTCTTTCCAACTCTCTTCATTTGGATGATGTCTTGAAGGTAAACATGAATGATCACACAATCTTCTTCTTCAAGACATGCTTGCAATAAGTTCTACTCTCACATGACCAATATTTGGATAATTCCTTAATAACACCTTGGTCACCACATAAACTCCTTGAAACCAACACATGGACTTCAAGAAATGCCTATGGACAGATCCTTCAAATATAACTCAAGGCAACCATTAGTCCATAGAGATTGTCATCAATTACCAAAACCAAACATGGGGGCACCGCATGTTCTTTCACATGATCATATCTATAAAGTCCCTGCTCATTATTGTATAATGACCCGGCACTTGGGGGCTACATATGTGGAATACACAGTTTTGACTAGTGATTGAGATGAGCAACATGGATTTCTTCAAAGTGGTAATATTTATATTGAGGCAAGTCTTAAGTCATCGCTTTGCTCCCCTCAAGACTTGGGGGCTACAGGTAATATGGATATGAGGGAGAGAAATCTTCAAAATTCTTAGTTTTGACCCAGCATCAGCAACAATTATGACTCGGCATCATCTATTTATAACCTGGCAAGTTTTTTCATCTTTAAGCCGGTTGAAGGTCACATGAGTATTTCAAGACCAGAAGTTAAGCCGGGTCAGCAAATTGATTATGAAGTTGGCTTATTTGACCCGGATTTTTGAAGAAGGAAATAACAAGGAGTTAAGGATGATTAGGTGCTGGCTTACGAAGATGTTTTAACCCGGAGCGTAACCTGTTAAAATTGTTCTTGTGTTGTTTTACAGGATCAGTTTAACATGGATGAATCCAAATTAAACTGGGGGCTAATGTCGGGGATATACCCCGCAGTATGACCCGGCTGGAGATATAACCCGGCTGGGATTGGGTGTTTCATTGATGACCCGGCAGACTATAAGCCGGCAGGAACAGTTAAGTAGGTTAAGCTCGCGGGAACAGTTGAGCATTGTAACCCGGCAGACATAGTCATGTAACCCGGCAGACACAGTCATGTAACCCGGCACATGTTAAGCCAGGTGGTAAGCCAGACGGTAAGCCAGATGGTAAGCCAGATGGTAAGTCAGATCGTAAGCCAGACGGTAAGCCAGATGGTAAGCCAGATGGTAAGTCAGATCGTAAGCCAGATTGTAAGAAGCCCAAGACGTTAAGAAGCCCATGGTGAGACGTGAAAGTAAGGTTAAATCTTAAGTCCGAGTTGGACTCTACATGTAACCCACCCCTTCAGCTTATATAAGGAGGGGCGGGGCACCCCAAGAGGAGAAGAAAAACAATCTCTAGGGCTAGACTCAAAGAGCCGGCTTACCGGCGACTCTCTGATAAGCATAATGAGACCTAGCCACAAACAGCATGTAGGGTTGTTACCGGATGATGTTTCCCGGGGCCCGAAGCTGTCTAAACCCTTGTCTCGTGCGTTGGACCGCCCTGTGTCTCTCATCTCAATCAACCCCTCTCAAGCTACTACATAGATGCGCTGGCCTCACGACTAAGTCCTTACACCTAGGACATCTGACGTGTTAATTCCACGACAAGTCTTCATCAGATATATTTTCCACTGGAGATGTTTGGGCAAGTTCACTGTTAGCCTTGCCCTCAAAGTGAGTTTTCCTCAAGTTATACTGATACTGTCGCAGAGCAGACTTGAAAACATGGGTGCAAGCTTGTCTGGTTGCATCATTTTGGCTATCCAACTTGAACCTCATATGTTGAAAATTATGGGAGTCTCATTATCAGCAACCTAGAAAGTATTGGACAGAGCAAGACGATATTACTAGTTTCCATACATAACCATACTTACAGATAAATGGTCGAGGAAGGTGTTGAACTGGGTTTCGTCTTTGTCATTCATGTACTGAATCCATGTTGGGAGGATACGTACATGACACCTAATAGCAACCGCTGCCTCTGATACTAACTTGGCTGACTCTGTAGCATCACGTGGCCTTTTTAAACCCGCCTCAATACGGATCTCCATTCTTCCTCCTCTAGATTTAGTTAACCTATCCAGCATTATCCCTGATGTTTATTTCACTACAAAAAAATACACTTCCATGATGATACGTGTTTGTCACAGTAGGTCGCGTTTTTTGTCATGCATGTACATCCATGACAAATTTATGAAAGAATCAAGATAGTCATACCTGTGTTGTAGTAGAAGTGTTCCATGACATTACCAAAATTATCATCACAGAAGTGTCCACTTCCATGACGATAAATCACGCGTCACAGAAGTGCTTTCGTCAAGGGTGACCGACACGTGGCATCTACCGTAACAGAACGCCGTTAAGCTATCGGGTTGGGTTTTGGATCCGATAACCCGTTAACAGCCCCGACCAATGGGGATTTTCCTTGTGTAAAATCATCATTGGCTGGAGGAGACACGTGTCAGGTCCGCGTTGGCACAGGTGTCACTCATCCAATGGGCGAGACGCGCCTATGATATGTTGACACGTGGACCGGCCCATCAAGTTTAAATGGGCTGGCCCAACTGAAGGCCCACAAGATTTTGCGGACCATAATGGGCCGGCCCAGCTAAAGGCCCACGAGATTTTGCGGACCATAATGGGCTGGCCCAGCTAAAGGCCCACAAGATTTTGTGGGCCATAATGGGCCGGCCCAGGTAAAGGCCCACAAGATTTTGTGGGCCATAATGGGCCGGCCCAGGTAAAGGCCCACAAGATTTTGTGTGCCATAATGGCGGCCGAAGCCCAGTTGGTCATAAGGGCCCAAGCCAAGATTCTTGCGGATCATAATGGGCCGGCCCAGCTAAAGGCCCACGAGATTTCGCCGACATTAATGGGCCAGCCCAGCTGTAGGCCCACAAGATTTTGAGGACCCTAGTAGGCCGGCCCATTAACTGGCTGCCATGTTTTGGGCCAAATGCCGGCCCATATTTGATCCGGTCCATTAATGGCCTGCCACACTCTGGGCCTAATAGTGGCCCATATGAGATCCAGCCCGTTAAAAGCCTACCACGTTCTGGGCCAAATTACGGCTCAGATCCGGTCCGGCCCTTTAAGAGGCTTTGGGCTCAATTATGGCCCATATCAGATTCGGCCCGTCAACTGGACACTATGCTTTTGGGCCCACTTGCTAAAGGCCCACTTAGTAATTCGGCCTGATATTAGTTTTGGCCTGTTAAGGGCCCGTTTAAGATTTCGGCCCTATATTAATTTCGGCCTGTTAAAAGCCCGTCATATAGTTGGGCCTAACTACGGCCCGGTTTGCATCCGGCCTGCTCGCAGCCGATATCTGATTGGGCCAAACAAGGACCGAGACAATTTTGGCCTGTTAAAAGCCCGTGATTTGATTCGCACAATCATGGGCCGGGGTTCATTTCGGGCTGCTGCCGGCCCGTGAGCTGTTCGGCACGTTTCAGGCCCAACCTACATCATGATTGCATGACGACCCGATTATGTACCGTAATTTTACGGTTTGGCCGGTTTACTGCGAAGACAGGATATATATATATATATATATAGTAAAATAACTGCAGCATCGTGAATAAGAAAAAACCTAGACTATACAATTAAGAAATTACGGCATATTACATCCACTGGGCATCAAAGTTCGCCACTATGATAATAAAGCACAAGCAGACAACAGATTACATACACTGGGCATCAAAGATCGCCACCAGTGCAAATAAACACGCCGACAAAATAATATACAAAACCGACAGCGCTTCAATAGAGTTGAAGAAAGGTTAGCCCTGCTAGGGAGCTGCAGCGCAAGCAGCTGAGCAAGATGATGATACTGCACTTGTTCAACACTTATATCTTCCTCACTCTGAAAGATAAACAAGTAGATAGATGACAGGTTTTGCACATAAAAATATCGGTGCTGACAATTCATCACATTTCTTACTGACGAATAAAGTGACACAGTTTAAAATTGCATTAACACAATATGGTATTGTTCAGGTCAAGACATGGCAGGAAATGACATTGTGAAGGAGTTGGCAGCTTCAAGACACCACTGGATTACAGATCAAGAACTCATAAGTATCAATGGTTAGTGTGTTGTCAATTTATACCATTTCAGATTGGCAAATAAAGAGACGGTTTAAATAATAGTAGAATGATATGACATTGTTCATAGTTAAGACATTGCAGAATATGACATTGTGCTGTAGTGGGTAGGTTCACCACACCACTGGATTACGGATGAAGAACAGAAGCATACATGCAGTGCAAAAGAAGATCACTTGCTCTGTATAGTTTAATTTACATGGTATGAAGAAGGAACTTGGTTGTACAACTGAAAACTTAAATTGAGAAAGGACAAACTTTTGTTTATGAACTACATAATAAACTTTAAACAAGCAATTTGATGCAAACACCAAAAATAAACAGCTGTTGCAGTCATGCCTAACCAAATATATACAACAAAGTCTGAAGGCTTGAGATGGACAAACTTACATTATTGGTGAAGACATGCTCTATAAAGGCCTTGTCCATGCTGATGGGGGGGGGCAATTCAAGAAGTTTACCACAAAATCTTCTTCAAAAGCACTGCCTTTATACTACATTTTGTCAAGAGTAAATATAGATGTGATAATATACGAAAAAATGGAGAATATTTAAGATAAGATGAAGAGTGATGCTACATAACCAAGTAGCTATAAATGTAAGTGCAGCGATACAGGCAAAAGGTACAGCCAAGAGCAATGCACAGCTAAACTTCTTCAGTACCAACCTTATGGTAAGAGTAAATATAGATCTGATGTGTAGAAAATGGAGGGCAAAGGAAAATAAGCTGCAGAGTGATGGTACATGAACAACTACCTGTCATTATAAGTACACTGATAAAGGACAACATGTACTTACAAGAACAATGCAGAGCTAAAAAAACATTGGCATTGGATATATTCTACACTAATGTAACCATTCATACAGATCATATAATTTGGAGCGAACAATTGATAAGCAAGCTATCATGCATACTGCTGTCACATAATGAACCAGGTATGTATGCAAGTACAGTGATACAGGACAACAGGTACTAATAAGAGCAAAGCAGCGGGCAGCATATTTGCGATATCCTGTCGTTCTTGTCAAACCGGAATTCTTCTTCGAGCAGATTTCCTGCAAAAAAGATCCGTAAGGCACATGCGGAAAAGTAGAAGTTCAAATTGTCATGTGATTTCATAGACAGTACCTCATCCTGGGAACGAGACCAGTGCATAACAAGGTTTTTCCATTCAATGTCTTCTAAATTTAGCACAGGAGACTTCACCGGAAATTCGTTTATAGACTTGCCATCAAAGTGTGATTTCCTCAGGTAACACCGATACTGCTGCAATGCTTCCTTGAAAAGCACAAGCAAGCTTTGCTCGTCATGACTATCCAGATTGACCCTCGCCTAGTTACAACAATGTAATGTTTCATTGATGTGTTCAATCAGCAGAAAATAGGAAAATAATAACCATGAATAATAGCACTTACACGTAAGTTGGACAAGAAGATGTGAAAATGGTGTTTGTCTTCACAATAATCTTCCCATGATGGGAATATATGCACGTAGTCCCTAACAACATTGAAAGCATTGTCTTTTAAACTGGGAATAAATGGAATGGGGTTCCAATCTGCAGGAATTGGCCGTCTCTGCAGTTGGGATAGGTCTTCGGCCGGTGGGCTTGCTGTACTTTTTGCTGGAGCGGGATTTTTCTGTGGTACAGCTGGTGCTATGGCAAATGAAATCGGTATACCTTTTGCTGGAGTGCAGGTCCTGTGTGGTGGGGCTAGTGGTGTGGCCAGTAAAGTATGGGTACAGTCTGCTGGAGTCGGTCCTACGTTGTGTGTCACTGGTTGTACAACCAATATAAGTGGGGTGCTGTCTGATTTCTCCGGCACCACCACGTTTTTCAAGGACTTTGCTGGTGCTCCTTCAGGTTCGGCAATCACCCTCTTCCTTTTTGATGTCTGATGCACAAGAACAACATTTGAGTGGAAAAACATGGTATGATGACAGATGGAATATGTATTGATAATGGATGGGCAGGGCATCTCGACATATATGATGAGTAAACTAAGCAGATGGCGGTGCAACAAAGTAGAAGAAATGCAAGACAACATATGCAAGATACCCGCAATCAATAAAACATTGCCAAATTAGAACATGCACCTTGATGGGTGAACAGGACAGGTCATCTGCCTTTGACTCCTCAAGGTTAGAATAGTCATTAGGATCATATTCTGAACAAGAATCAACAGGTGGGGAGCGTATGAGTTTCATTGCATCCAGAATGGCACTCAATGCCTTGGTGCCAATTTTGTAAGTCATTGCAGTGTTTAGCTTCAAGAGTGGACTGCTGCTAGTGCGACACAAAGCAGCTACACATATCATAGTGTAGATATAACGGGAAAACCTTAAGCATTAGAGTAAAATCAGCAAAGTGGAACTTGCTGGAATATATGTGCTAGTATTGCCGGTACGGCTAGAAAGGCTTCGGATACCAACTCTCTTCAAGTGAAGGTGCGGTACTGTTAATATCAGTGTAACTCTCAAAGGCGACACAGCTCCCTGCATTTCCTTGCTATTCTTATAGGATTCAAGTGGGAAGGCCACTACAAATCCTATTCCTATGTTTACAAGATCCTACGAATCAAAGAGGCTCAAAGTGTCCATCACCACCGACCGTATAGACCTCTACACTGCAAATGTCCCTGCTCATCTTCAGTACAAGGAACATACTGTACTACTATCATACTCCCTCCGTTCCAAAATATAAGTCTTGGTAGAGATTTCCACTATGGATCACATACAGATGTATCCAGAGACATTTTAGAGTGTAGATTCACTCATTTTGCTCCATATGTAGTCCATGGTGGAATATATACAAAGACTTGTATTTAGGAACAGAGAGAGTACATATTAAAGAAGAACGGAAGAGGAACATGGCAAAGAAGAGCAAGCAGATTTTGGATAATAAAATGTTGGTTGCGCAGTGCCCACACATGATGAACCAGAGCGCATTAAGAATGCAACTCCCAGCTGTCTCTCGACCATTTCAGGCGGTTGGATGAAGATCCTACGTCTCCTAACCCTTCTTCTTCCTCGTCTCTGATTCTTCCCATACAGAACACCGCACGGGCCGCCGGCCGGACCACCGGCCCCCACCGCCTGTGTTCCTCCACCACCCCCACCCCACCCCCGCCCCAACCCCCACCCGCGTCGAGTTTTCTTCGTTCGGCGAGGCCCCACAACCACCCGAGCCCCTTCGATCTCACCGACGAACTCCGGCGAGCTCTGAAAAATCGACTGACCCAATTTTGAAATTTAGTCTACTGTGATTTAACTAGTGTGGAATATAAAAGGGGAAAACCATAAGCATTGGGAGTATAGTGTTGAGCCTGCCATGGCGGATCTGAAGGTGCAAACCGGACAAAGGCAACTTCGCAACCAAGACAAGAAATCAGAGTAAAGCAGTGGCGATCTATTTTCTTGCTGCGATAAATAAGTTGAGCAGATACGAAAGAGTACCGCCTCTTGTGCGGCGCCGTGTACGCATCAGCTGAGAATTTGACGGTGCTGCGGTAGCGATGGCTGTCGGCGGCGTGGAAGTAGATCTAGGAGGGTAGACGGTGGCGGCAGGGCGCGGTGGACGAGACGGTCGTAGGAGCGGCGCTGGCAAGGTGGACGACGGCGGGGATGAAGCGAGAGGACGGGATGCAAGGATCCTGGTCCGAAGCCGTGGATGAGAGAGGTCGATCTCTTGTAATGGACGGCGGCGTCGGGGTATCAGCTCCGGCATGGTAGAGGAGGACGGCGGTGGATGGGGTGGCGGACGGCGGCGGACGGAGGAGGGTGGGGTGGAGAGGGTGTTTTGGCGCCCACGGAGTACGAATGGGGAAAAGGGAGGTAGAGAGGAAGGGGGAACCATGTATTCAGGGCGCGCTTGTCTCAAATGCAAGGAAATTTACAAACTTAGCCTCTGTTTCAAATTTCTACTACATCACAACAACATTAGTCAGTTGGGGATAGGACGGTAATCTCGCATACATCGAATATTTGCCGACGAGAGTTTGTTTTTGGCGCTCACCGTGTATGAATATGAATCGGGGAGGGAGTCGATTTCGGCCGAGGACACACTGTGTTTTGGCGCCCACCGTGTATGAATCCGGGTGAGAGGCGGTTACGTCACGTTTGGGTGAAATTACAAACCTACCCCTATCGAAACCCATAGAAATCCAGCAGATAGGCTTTGCGTGGCAGGGATAGGCAGTAGTGATTTCCATCTCGCAGATTTTGGTTTCAGGCGGTTACTGCGACTTTCCCCGCTTCGTTCAAATTTTGCAGAGTGCACGTTTACCGTGCCAACTCAATTCGAATCCTGTTTGTATTCTATTTTTTCGGGCGGGATCCATTTTCAATTGGAATTACATTCTATATACATCATTTTTTATATATACTTTCAAAAGCACAACAAAGAATTCTGCTCCTTTATATGTATACTATGATTTACAAATACAACGATCTCGAAATCTTAAGGTTGAATTCGAAAAAAATTAACCAAATTATGTTCTACTAAAATGTATGGATCAGTAATATCTACATATTAAATAACATAGATGTGCGTGAATTCATATGAGCATGCATGTTTGATAGATCAATTTTGGTTCGAGTATGGATTACATGTATCATCATCTCGAATTCAAATATTTGAATCCCTTTTTTGTTCACTCCTTTCACACCCATCTCTCTCGCATGCATGCTCCTTCAGGTAGCTATCACTCTCTTTCCTCCAGCTCACCCGCACGCTCACTTCTTGTTTCTCCTATCCTCGCAAACATGGTCTCTCGACGTCTCCCTTGAGAAGTGTCACACTCTCCCTATCATTATACATTACACGGTTTTCATTATCTCTCACGTCTCTAATGTTCTCTGGTATCACTCGGTACCTAAGCTTTCTTTTTCACTGCCACACACACAGTCTCCACTCGTCTTTCACTTTGTCTTTCTCTCTATGGGATTCTCTCACACACCCTATATGTCTCTACATATGACTCATACCACTAAAATTACTCTCTCTCTCTCTCTCTCTCTCTCTCTCTCCTGTAGACACAACATTTGTTGCGGTCTCCTTTTCGTCTCCATCTCAGACTGACATTATTCATTTGTTTACCGATCAGACAACCCCGACTACCGTCTCCTCTCTCTCTCAGAGACACACACACACAACTCCTGCTTCCACTCCCCTTCCCGACTACCGTCTCTCTCTCTCACACACAAAACTCTCGCTTTCGCACCCTGACTCGTATTTCTCTCACAAACATTTATCGACTAGCTAGCCTCTAGATAGGTTTATACACCAGCACACTCGTGCTTCCACCATCGCATACATGTCTCTCTCCCGCTCCTTGTATCTATGTATATTTTTATTCCCTTCTTGAGACACGCCCTCTCGATCGTGCACACACACACACTATCGCCTCATTTTAAGCTGATACCTATCGCACACACACTCCTTGTGTCTTTGTCACACATGCACTCCGTCCTCCTCCACTCCCCCTCTCTCTCACACACACATGGGCTTTTTGCAACAACTAGCAAGATGCCCATGCGTTGCACGGAACATCAAGATGCATTTGTATGAGTAGTTTATCTTGTGGGGGAAAAGGATGAACGAGGGAAGGCCTTATTTGCAAATGTGGAGAGGGGTGTGGGTATCTTTTTGCAAAATTGCCATAGTTTCCTTCCTATCCGTCAGATATAGATCAGACGACCTATATTGCAGGATGGCAAGCACACGATCATCACCGACAATGCTTTTTATAAGAGTAGGGATAAAAAATAGAGTTGGTGATGATGGTGGGCCTGCCATCCTGCAATGTAGGTTGTCCGATTTATATCTGACGGATAGGAAGGAAAATATGGCAATTTACCCGCACTCTTCACCACATTTGCAGATAAGGCCTTCCCTCGTTCATCCTTTTCTCCCACAAGATCTTGATGTTCCGTGCAACGCACGGGCATCTTGCTAGTAAGAGTAGAAATTATCCTTTACTGTCTACTTTTTTTCTCTATACTTTTTTTCTTGCAATATAGGCCGTCCGATTTATATCTGACAGATAGGAAGGAAACAAATGGTAATTTTGCAAAAAGATACCCATACCCCTCTCCAGATTTGCAAATAAGGACTTCCCTCGTTCATCCTTTTCTCCCACAAGATAAACTACTCATACAAATGCATCTTGATGCGTGCAACGCATGGGCATCTTGCTAGTTCTAAAAACCTTTCCATCATTTGCCACACTACTGGTTGCAGATGAAAAACCTACCCAAGCACAGCGCGATACAGGAGCGACGCACAATTACAAGCTGATATTCTGTTGGACAATGGAGGCTATAACCAATTACTTTTACGGGAACAATAGCACCCAGGAAATTTGAAGGGTAGGTATGAAAAAAATTGGAACTGCACATGTACTGCTAAGTGATTCAATACACACATTACCAATCGAGGAGGTGAACGATGGTTGCGGCGGCCTCTGTGAGTCATGGTCGGCAACAGGAGTCAGTTCATTGTCCACGACGGTGGTACTTCTGCGCTTGGCGTCGGCTTCCGGGAAGCAGATCCGAGACCGTGGAAGACGATGCCGGGGAAGAGGCTCCGTGTACGACGACGACGGTGGACCGGCTCCAGTGCGGCGTACGAGGTCGTCGATGAGGCAGATGCGCTGCGGTGGACGAGTGCGCCGATGTAAAGGGGAGGAGCACGAAGGCTGCGGTGCCATGGAGAAGTCTATTTTGCGGTGGGGATAGAAAATGGGGAGTATTCAGGTGTACTACTCTCGGTGCCGGGGTGGGGTTGGCTGGGTAGGGTGAACCTGAAGTTACGAAAACAGCCCCCTACCAAGCGTCATCCGTAGGCCTGTTCCGAAGGCTATGATGGTAACTTCCCACTGCTCAAATCAGGGTCGCGGGAGATTTTCCCGCCGACCTCAAAATTTTGTGACACTGGACTCCCCGTGTGGCGTGTTGAGTGATTCAGCTAAGCAACTAGCGAGTAGTAGTAGTAAACTCTGCATATTAGGTTTGGCCGAAGTCAAACTTCCTAAAGTTTGACCAAGTTTATAGAAAAATATAAACATTTATCATAACAAATGTGTATGATGTGAAAGTACATTCAATAATGAATCTAATGGTATTTATTTGTTATTGTATATGTTAATATTTTTTGTTATAAGCTTTCTGACAGTTTACAAAACTTGACTTTGACCAATGCTAATACGCGGACTTAAATAAAAACGGAGGGAGTACATATTTGTTTTCTTAGTTTGTAGTGAACTAATCATTTGTTGAAATTGTGAAATAAATATATTAGGCTATTGACTTCGAATGTAATGGTCTATACAATTCAATAGTTACAATCATTGTCGAATCCCAAGATGTATACAAGGTCTATAGTACTTCACAACATGCTCAAACTCACATAATCCCAGTCAAATGAGAATCTAAATGCATTTCATAGTTATTACTTTGTAGGATGCAACAAAAACAACCATAACTCTACATCAGCCATTATAGAAGCAACATTTTGACATATCCCAATGTGTGAATGAAACGTGCAGAGAGAGCTTTTGAAGATGGAGCAGATAGGGCGGGAAAGATTGTATGTATGTGGACGAGAGAGTAAGAGACAAACCTAACGAGACAGAGAGAGAGATAGAGAGAGAAAGAGAGAGGAAGAAGTTAGGTCTGTGAGAAAGATAGATACATGTAATATACATGAGATGCGTGTGCATCTGGATTCTGTATACGTGGAAGGAGAAGAGACAACATGTTTGATGAGAGAGCTGGAAAAACATGGACGAGAGGGGAAGGATCTCGTGGATTGAGGGATTGACAATTTTGTGCGGGGGAGAGAGGGATTGGTAATTTTGTGCAAGAGAGAGAGAGGGTGGGGGGAGGAGTCAGTCAGCCGTCGTCACATCACCCTGCTTCCAAATGACCCCGCATTCTCTAGCGCGGTGTGGTCGCCATCTTCGATCTGCTCGATGCCCTCTTTGAAGATTGAGGTGTTGTGCATGTTGGAGTGCAAAGAAGCACAAGCGAGAGTGGTCGCCGTATAACCTTGGATGGGGATGAATTGTGTGCTCGGGGGAGTGTGTGTGTTGTGCTGCGTGTGTCTCTCTCTGTGTGTGTGTGTGTGTGTGTGTGTCAGATATTGAGAGAAAACAAACCTAAGGAGAGAAATGGGTATTCACGAAGAGATTGTGCGGGCCTTGAGGTGGGCAGGGGCCGGGTGAGGGTGTCAAAATGTGCGCGTTGATGCATGTGTTGCATGCGACCGTGCGAGGGACAGATGAATCAAGAGAGATGGTTGTTGTGTTACAGATGCTCCTATCTCTGTCTCTCCCTCTCTCTCTCTCTCACACACACAAGTAAACTAGAAGACCGTTCTCTCATGTATACACAACGTATCGACATCTGTCTATGTCTCACTCATGCATGATCATTTGCACATTCACACCTCTCTATGTCTGTATCACACGCACACCGTCTCCACATTGCCCTTCTGCCACAACACACATATGGACACATACACACGTTCTCTCTCAGTCACACACACAAAATCAGTATTAAAAAAAACTAGGGCGCACCTAAAACGTCCAAATCCAAATAAACACGAACTGGAGCTAAATTCAAATATATGGAAATATTGCAGCGTCAAGAACTTTCACAGGAAAAAAAGTTGAGTAATATTCGAGGATTGTTTTCACACACACACAAAAAGGTTCGGTGGATGTCCTTCGAGCGCGACACGGTGACACACCGTTTGATCGACCGCGCGGCCGCGGTTCACGCGCTTGCACAGGATTCCGTATCGTGGCTGTGGTACTAACTAATAAAAGCACTGCCTATGTCTAATGTTTACGTGTACTAGTACGGTTTTCTTTTAAGTTTGACCAACCTTATATATAAAACTAAAGTAAGCTCCCACACACGCACTCATCAATATGCCGCCGCCGCCGTTGCGCATGCCAGCGCCCGCCTGCTCCGGCCAACAATTTCTCACCCATCACCGCCGTGTCGCCGCCATCCCTATGCCATGGAGCCGAAGGCTCGCCCGCTCACGTCATTTGCAGTCTCTCCTCGCGATGCCGCCGCACTGCCAAGCACGCGAGCAGCTGGTGGAGCCGCGTCTATGCACGCAACGTACGAAGAGGAGGACGAGCGCGTGCTCCAGCACGCCGGCGAGGAGGAACTAGCGAGTCATTGTCGTCTCCGCCCGCGCGGAGGAGGCGCACATGGTGGCTGTCGCGGCGGAAGCCGGTCGCGCGCGCGTCGAGCCCACAAACCGGGTGCGGACGCGAAATCTACCTTCGAGACCTTGAATGCCACGTGGATCCTGCAATCTGAAGGAGCAATTTGGGTCAATCGACTCATGTGAGCCATTTGATGCAACATGGATGGCTAGAAGGGCTTCTTCCACCTCTTCGGCCGTCTTCTTCCTTCGCTCCGTCGAACTTCTTTCACAAATCGACTGACCCAAATTATACTACTAGTACGAACGTATTAAGTACAGTAGGAACACGAAGATACGAGCAGTAGTGCCAACTGCAAGAAGAACAGTAGTAAGACATAGTACTAGTACTACTGTACGTACTAAAGAGTTCAAATAATGAGAAAGAACATAAACATAGTTCTGCTGGGGCCTCAGCACAACACACCCTTGAAAATAAACTAAGCAACTAGTCCGCTTGACACTGCAGTAGAACCAGCATGAGCGACGACACTGGCACCTACTCGGAGTCCGAGTCCACGTCCTCGACTTCGTCCTCGTCCCTCTTCCTCTTCCTCTTCGCCGATGCTTCTTTGCTTGAACCGGACACTGGGCTCTGCTTCTTCATCCAACCCTTGTAGATATTTAAACAAAGGTAGGCATCCATTGCTGCGTACAGGATGTGATCTTCATCTAATGTCTTCGACTCCCATGCATGATGAAACTCGTGATGAGGTTTCTTCAGTTTAGCATACGAAGGATCAATCATGGCTGCTGCCAGGGTCAGCATTGAAGGCTGAGAGGAGGACACCAGGCTTGCCTTCTGGAGATTGAAGGGCTGGCCTACAACGAGACCTATCCGACGCAGGACATCCCCGTCGTTTTTAAAGCCTACAGTAACGAATTTCACTCTTTTGTCCTTGAGGAAGTTCTTAAAATCCTGGCACTCAACGTCGGCATGGCATATGTGGTAGACCAAGCAAACGTTATGTATGCAAACCTGGATCACGGCGGGCTTCTTCCTCTCTTCGTCCTTTAGATCCTTCTCTCGTCCCAGGACTGTGGTGTACTCAACATCTAGCCGAGCGACCCACTCATCTGTTGAACTGTTGAACATGCGTAGGAAGCGAGCAAGCCATGCTTTCACCGTCTCGGATCCACGTGTGTAGATGACGATGAACTGATCGCCGGTGATGGCTCTAACCTAGTACTCAGCGGCGACCATGGATATTTGGGAGGCCATGGATTTTGGAGGAGGGTTAGGAGAAGTTGAACTGTTGTACCTCGCAAAAAAAACTGGGAGCGAACTAATGTGAAAGGACGGGACGACTGGGAGCGAACTGTTGTAAGGTAGAAGACGGGGACGAGTAGGGCATGCGAACGACGTGGGGTTGCTGGCTTGCCCGGTGGATAAACGGCTGCAAGCCCCCAAAGAGTTCTCGAGAACTATGCGGGACCCACTAGATGTCATGTCTACTAGACCCATATCGTAGGCCTGACGGTATAGCTTCTGCCTGTTCGCACGCCATGCCGGCGCATGGATGTAACTTCACTTAATTCTGTCAAACGTCGCGCCTCCCACGACCTTCGCCTCCCTCGCGCGGTCGCGCCCTTTGAGACTTCGACCGGCTATAAATGAGCAATATTTTTTGCCTTTTTTTAGACAAGCAATTTTTTTGCCTACTCCGCATGCATGATACTCCCTCGGGTCCTTTTTACTCCCGTCAACCGTTTGCAAAGTGTTTGACCAAATTTATACTTTTTTTGAACACCACCTTATATTAATTAACCAGCCACACCAGTACACTCATTCGATACAATATTCACCACACAGGGCGGTACGTTATTTACAAGAATACCATCTAATCTATTTTCAAAGCTGTACTTAGCGATTAAGTGTGCCACCTTATTGGCCGAACGGCTAATCTTTGACAATTGAAGATTGTTGATCAACTTCGAGATGCTCAACGCTTTCATCTTCAGGTCACGCATAGCAGACTTGTTATAGTCCCCCGATGCAAGAGACGCTACCACAAAAGCGCAATCAGTCTCTAAAATTACAGGATTATGAAGAGAAATACCTATGTAGAGACCGGCAATGCAAGCCCTAAGCTCCGCTTCCTCCACGCTTTGACAGGCATCAATGAAATCCCACAACCAAATTTATACTAAAAATATCAATATCTACAATACTGATTATAATGAGTATAAGAACTACGTTTTATAATGAGTGTAAAAATATTGATTTGACATTGTGAATGTTGACACATTTTTCTATAAGTCTGGTGAAAGTAGAGGTACATTGACTTCAGACAAAACTTAAATGCACAATGCAGACTAGTTCCTCCGTCCAGGTGCGTGCCATGTCCTATCTTATCATCACAACAAGGTTAGCTATTAGGCTGGCCATAGTGGGGGTAACATAAGTAGTATCATGCACTTGGGACTCGCAAACATGCTAATGTGGTAGGCAATTAAAGAAGAGAGAGATGGTTATAGTAACATAGGTAGATACCGTAACATAATACTCCCTCCGTTCCCAAATATAAGTCTTTCTAGAGATTTCAACATGTGACTACATACGGAGCAAAATGAGTGAATCTACACACTAAAATATGTCTACATGCATCCGTATATTGTATTCCATTTGAAATGTCTACAAAGACTTATATTTAGGAACGGAGGGAGTAAATGTGATACTACTATGTGTCATGCATGGCAATAAATGAGACCACCTATGATACTAATCTATGATACTATGCACTATAGAGGTAGTAACATATGCATGTTACTAGTCTAAGTTACTCCCCACTATGACCAGCCTTAGAGTACCACTACCTCCCTTCTAGTTTAAAGGGCTCGATTCAAAAATTTCACCTACTCTTAGCAAGATAGTAGAGGCGGTGGAATAGTTTTTGAAGTCTGCAAAAGTACTCAACTAGTGCTGTCGTTCTTCACAAAAAAATGTGTTTACCAATGCATGCATGAACACTAGTTACTCTAACCCCCCTCTCTTCTTTAATTCTTTGCCACATCAGCATGTTTGCTATTCTCGTGTGCATGATACCAGCTAAGATACCACCATTATGGCCAGCCTTAATCATCGCATGCAATAATTTAGTGCACCTTGAAGTATGAACATGTGTGGGGCGTGTATGTTTTTAATGACTTGAGACTATACCTAGCCCGGCATGCAAGATGACTTATTATGCACCGTTCCCCATGCCTGCAGGAAGCCCGTTCGTCTCCAAATCTTTTCCTCTCCATGTGTGGAAACAATATGCCTGCCAAACTCTCCTTCTCCCTCCGGCGGTCCCACCACTCCACCCCGTGTGAAAAAATCTGCATGCATGACTCTCCTTCCCCCACACTCGTCCAATCCGTTGTGACCAGCAATATTTCCACCCCTTCGCTCCCCCGTAATTTACTCCAACAAATATGCCCACGTAGCTATTACTTAACTGCAGGTGCATTGGGTCACTGACATATGGGCCCAACAGGGGTCTGGCCCACATGTCAATGATGCAACTGGACCTGCAGTTAAGTCAGTGCAGCTCAGTCCATATCTTACATAGGTGTGCCATTGCTCGCTATAAATACTGCGCCTCCCACGACATCGCTATCTCCTCCCCCTCACGTTCACGTTCATCGCTATCTCCTCCCCCTCCCTCTCACGTCGACCACCATGGCATCGCCCCTCCCAAGCCCTAGGAGCCCCTCGCTGCACCGCGCGGACAGTCACGCGTCGCCGTTCCGTTCCTCGCCGCCACTAGTCGAGGAGGACGCGTCGGTGTTCCGCTCCTCGTCGCTACGCGACGCGTCTCCGTTCCGTTCCTCGCCGCCACTAGTCGAGGAGGACGCGTCGGCGTTCCGCTCCTTGCCGCGACGCGACGCATCGCCGTTCCATTCCTCGCCGCCACTAGTCGAGAAGGACGCGTCGGTGTTCCGCTCCTCGCCGCGACGCGTCGAGGTGGACGCGTCGGCGTTCCCAATCTCGCCAGCACGCGCGCCGGAGGACGCGTCAGCTCCCCGCTACGAGGAGAACGCCGCGCCGCCCGCCGAGCCCACCAGCCTTGAGGAGCTTTGGAAAGAAATGGATGTCGCCTTGTGGGAGGCTTTGCCTCCAGTAGAGCGCGCCAAAATAGAGGCGGAGAAGAAGGCCGAGGAAGAGAAGCGCACCACGGAAGAAGCTGCCTGGGAGGCCTATGTCGCGTCCGAGAGAGTCAGGCAATTGGCTCTTTGGCAGAAGGCTCGTGCGAGGCCGTGAGGGTGGCGGAGGACGCCCGTGCCGACGCCCTGAGTGCAGTTGGGCCCAAGCGCCTCATCTACGCTTGGCGGTACGTGGACCGGGTGCACGCTTCCAGCGAGGAGGAGTACCTGTTGGCGCCGGATCACCACACCGGTGAGATCGCGCTCGCCCGTCGGCAAGCCGCCAATCAGCACCTCGCGAGTTGCGAGGCTGAGGAAGAGGCGTTGTGTCGGTGCGCTGGGAAACGGCCGCGCACCAGGGCACTCGTGGCACGCCGCAAGCGCTCCTGCGAGCGCCGTGGCTTTTAGGAGGAGTATAATTTTTGTTTCGTAAGGCGATCTCATTAGTTTTGGGACGCAAATGATAAATCCCGAACGTTCATGAATTTTTAGCGTCCTTAATTAAGTATGTAAAAGGGAAAGTTTGGAAACCTTGTGTATTCGTACGCATTTTGCAAGTACGTGCATATAGCACAAACTTTACTATATACTATCGCACTACACGTCTCTCTCGATATATGCTTGCAGACTGTGCTACTCCCTCCGTCCAGGTCAATAAGTCATCTTTGGTTGTGCACCATGACCAAGAAGGAGGGAAGACTTATACACCTAGACGGAGGGAGTACTACTATTACTTATGTACGTGCAAATGCACGTTTTAACATTACGATGCGGTTTTTGTAAAAGTAGAAAAACAGCACTAGTCAAGCTTGTGAAACGATTCAATGCAAAACAAATGCAAAAATGCTCGTTTGATTGTTTACTTTTAGCTTCCTTCTCTGTGGTTATTTCTCTGTCGTACTTTGTACGGAGTATCTCACTGGCTGGAAAGGCATGCAAATTCCCAAACCGCTTCCTACACCCTGTATCGAATTTTTTGCCTAACAAGTTGTGCCGTGCAATTGGAATTCCAACTTGCGTACTACTACTAGTAGGAGTACCAGGGGCCAGTTCTTTTAGGCTTCTAGATTAGTAATCCCATAACTACTACCTCCGTCCTGGTTTATTGGTCCCCATTGTAATCTGTGTCAAATTTTGATCATAAATTTAACTAATGAAATGTTAGTGCATGTCACATGCACTAATATTTTATCAATTAAATCTTTGGTCAAAATTTAGCACAATTACAATGGTGAGGAATAAACCAGGACGGAGGTACTACTAGTAGTAGTTTAGAAGCCCAAATAAATGAGTGAGGCGCCTTAATGTTACTCTCCACTGTGACTAGTCTTATGGGAAAGCTGGGGAAGCCGCCAAAAGAACTGGCCCTAGGAGTAGTAGCTAGGGATACTAGGAGTAGTAGCTAGGGATCGAGTGTGCGAGATGAACCGGAGAAAGTAAATGCAGAGAGATGAAATGCAAAAAAGACGGAGGGATGTGATGGTTGCTTGTCCGTTTATTTTACCAGGCCACTTATTACTGGGAGTGGTTGGGTTTTGTGATATGACGGCTTTACTGCCGCGCCACGAGCGGGGCGAGACTCCCGTGCAGCGCCGCCCTCTACACTAGTACTACATCGGTCGTGGTTTATCCCCCATTGAATTTGACTGAAGATTTAACTGACAAAATGTTAGTGCATGTCAACAAAAACAATATCGTGCACTCATAGCAGTGGACGAAGGGCTCCTTGGAGGCATCGACCAGGCCGTCCATGAAACGGGAGTGGCTGTAGGGGACGTTGCGCCAGTTGAATATATGAGCAAGTTACTACGAGATTTAATCCGAATAAGCACAAAATAAATCATGACGGCTATAACAGAGATGAAACTAATCATGTGGACTAGCATAGTAGTAGGATACAGAGTAGAAACATGAATTCTACCACGATTTCGAACAGGAAGGACAGAAACACATACGGTGCAACGGGAGCAGCACCGTTGGCGTTGAGGTTGTCGCCCATGTCCAAACACCACGTAGACACGGTCTTTGAGCATGGTTCGTAGTCGTTCCACGCTCGGGCATTGAAGTTTGTAACTATTTTAGATTAGAATATACTACTCCTCCGGTGCTAGTAGTAGAGCAGAGTCCTACTCTACTACTCTACTCAAGCAAGTTAGGGCATAGCACTGTAGGGAGTACCAGTACTGTGATCACTCAAGCAAGTTGTCTGGCATCGACATGACCCTACGCTGCTGGTATGTGTCTCATAAGTCAAGCGGCGTGCTGTAGTCATCATCACCTGTCCACTTCTCGCAGCACATATTCGCTTCTCCATCTTTGTCCGCACATAATCTCGTCCAATCTTCCATCCCCGCTAAGGCGCCTCCCCCCCTCGTCCGAAACCCAAGCACTAACAATGGCAGAACCAAGTAGCGTCCGCCAAAAGAGTGGTTGGAATTCGCTCCCCACAGAGGTAATCAAGCTCATTGTTTTGCGTGTGGACAATCTCAGTACCATGCCGCTCGCCGCGTGCTCGTCGGGGCTGTACCGTTTACTCAAAGCCCTCAGGCCGGAGCTTTTTAAGCCAGCTCCTTGCTTGCTGATGCCGCCTGATCTTCAGAAACGGTGTGTCACGCAGCATAACGATCGTAGGGTGGCGAGCATCAACCCCCTTGACTGCGATCCGATCCCCGTCAGCCTCAACTACATTAACGGTATGTGCTGGGTCGGCATGAACACGTCTTGGATGGTGCTCGTCGATGGTCACTGCAGCTGGATGCTCGTGGAGGTCTACACCCGGCGATTGACCCCCTTCCTTCGATTAACACTACACTGCTTTGGCACCGCGGCCCAGAATACTCGGAATCTTACAGTAGCCAACATGATACCAAGTTTGATTTGCTCAAGGTTGTAATCTGCCAAGTGCCCACAAGATCTGCGAATTATAAAGACTTCAGGCTAATTGCGTTCTTCATCCGCGGTCTCGCCTATCTAACAGGTCACTGCGGTAAGTGGATAAATCTGCACGTCCATCGCAGGATCATACATCCTCCATGGTTCTCTGATGCCATTGAACACAAGGGCTTCATTTACGCTGTCGACTCCTTCTATGGCTGGACGTATTGCTGGCCTACTCCAGTCATCGCTACAAACGTCTGTTACAGCAGTATGTTACTTTCCTATGATATCATGATGGCTTGCTTATATTACCGTCAACATTTGCTGAAAAAATATTCATGCTCATAACATGCTGTTCTTAAGATTGACTAAATCAAGAGCCCTTTTTTATTTGACTCCAACTTGATATGATGTTGTAGGCCGCCTGGTGTCCCTACCCTTCCTAATCCCAGAACCTTTCAAAGAAAAGCGGCATGGCAGTTGCAGGTGGTTTCTGGCTCGATCAGACGACGCCGAAAGATTGATGATCGTTCGCACGTACCGGACGTGTTGTTTCGCGGAATACAATCACAGTCACTGCAAGGTCTTTGAGCAGGATCCCAGCTTCTCTGGGCCTTCAGGAATTTTTGACTGGAGGCTGGTAAGTAGCCTTGGTACACGCTCTCTATTTGTCGGACTGAATTATCCGATTAACCAGGAGATAACCGACGGCAAGGATCATGATGGCAGCGCGGTTTCGTTCATCAGGAAAAACTGTGTGTACACAGCGTACCGTGCGTCTCTGCATGCACCATACCCTGATATGTGCCGCCACGCTCTGCAGCCCAAAGTAGGAGAGAGGGTCGCAAGTATCAGACTTCGACCTGCTGGCTGGATTTTCCCCCGTCAGGCACCCATCTGGTTCAAGCCGTCAGCCAATCTCCACAGCTTAATAAATAGTAACGTCTAACTGAGCCAGTTAGTTAGATGCGTACACTTGGTGTAGTAGGATCTTTATTTAGTTTGATGCATACACTTGTTCTTTTTTGGTAGCCCTTTTGTAATGATGGCTGATGTTTGGTTTGGAAGAGAGAGCTGCGTCTTCACTCTTCTGGCCTGCTTACTGCTTCGGTTGCACCCCAGCCCTGGTTGCTGCTGTTGTTGTTTTCAATGTACAATCAGTAATATATTTCATCTATTGGTTGAATAAATGTGTTGTTAGAACGACAAACACAATGTTTTGGAAGTCGTTGCACGGTTCGATCCTTTAGTGCCCCTTACCGTACGTAGCGCATACTATTTTTCGTACGGAACACATTTTCCACTTGTTGATAACATGCAGCCCACTGATGAAGGCCCAATAGAGAAGCCCATAATTAACTGGAAGGGAGGCTCTCACATGAATCCGGCCCAGGTACATGCTCATGGTCCCCTAAACATAAATAAGTAAATAAATAAATAAATAAAGCTAAATGCTCATGCACCAGTTCTTTGGGAAAATAGGTAGCCCAGTATTTCTTTTTGAAGAATACCCAAGCTAGGCCTATTTGTTTTCTCCGAATTACTGGGCTACAAATCTTTCAAGACGAGGAGGGATGCATTCCAGCCTGGTTTAAGAGTATGGTCAATGTCTGTTAAAAGTAATATCAAATGGGGTTGAAAATTCCAAAAAAATTATAGCAAATGGGATATAAGTTTCTTTTTTTTGTTTTTGTTCTTCACTGATATCTTATACGTATTTCATTGGATTTAACATGACATAGTACTAATTTATTTTTAAATTTGTTTTAGTATGGCTATTAATTTTTGGATTAAGAATATTTCGTTCCCCAGCAAAAATTTGCGAATTTTCAAAATTTCCCACATATTTAGTTAATTTTTTGACCCTGGTACTGACCAGAAAATGGCCAGCAATTCTAAAAATGGAAAACGGGCTGCAATAAATTCCATATGAATTAGAAAATGAGTAAACATTATAAAAATAATAGCAAATGGGTTGTACACGCCACAGATTTCGAGGCTGACTTGTTTACGCAAGGCTTTGTCAGTGAACACACGATTCTAGCAGCAGTGACTGTTGGATGTCCATCCAATGGCCGACGTGCTTCTTCAATCTCTGATCTTCCTGCTCCAGCCGCCTAAACTAGCGCTGGCGGGACTGCCTGCTCCCTCCTCTTGTGGCCCCCTGTGATGCCGCGCAGGCTTCCCCGGCCCACCCTACTCCCTCCGCTGGCCTGGCCGCACGCAATCAACTGCCTCCTTATTACGCGAAACAAAATGATTCCTCCCACTGACATCTGGGGCGCACCGGTTGGGAGGCTGACCTGTGGGCCTACTAAGTTGACGCGTACGCAGGGCTTGTCAACTTAGTCAACAAACGATTCTAGCAGCAGTAACCGTTGGATTTGAATTGAATGGTCCTGCTGCTTCTTCAATCGCTGCTCTTCTTGCACCAGCCGCCCAAACCAGCGCCGGGGAGACCGCCTGCTCCTGCCTCCAGTGGCCGGCTGTTCTGCCGTTGAGGCCTCATCGCCCCCTACTACTCCCACCGCTAGCCAGGCCCTGCGGCGACGGCAGCCTCACACCGCAGCCGAACCAGTGAACCCTCGTACTCCTCTCCGCGTGGGCATCCATTGCCGCGTCTTCCCCGGCTCCGCGTCGTCCCCTTCCTAGGCCTCGCCGTCGTCCACCGCCTTGGTGCTCTCGGCGCGGTGTGGTCAACGTGGTCAACGACATTCCATCGGAAGAGTACTGTACGTGGAGAGGCTGACAGCTGGGTCCACGGCCACAGCCCAGTTTTTTTGTGATTTGCCAAGTAAGTCGCTTTGTCAGGCCTGTTGGGCTGCAAATCTTTCAAGACGAGGAGAGCTTTCATTCGGCTGGCCGAGAAAATGGCCCATCAGTAATGAGAAATGGGCTGTACATTTTTAAAACACATCAAACCGGCAATTAGTTTCAACTATCTTTTTTTTCATTTCGAGATTTTAAATTACATTAATTTTTATGCGTGGAGAATTTGTTGGATTTTATATTGATATACATTTATTTTTAAAATCAGTTTGAATGTGAGTCGAAATTTCGGGATTAAAAACAGTTCGGACCGCACCGAAATATGCAAAATTTTGTATAATTTTTTAACCGTGGCCACAATATGGGATGTAATGCTAACAAAAGAATATGGGCTCCAAAAAAAACCCTTAATAATTAGCAAATGGGCTGTAAATTATTAGAAATAATGGCAGATGGGCTGTATGCTGTTTTCCACAGATTTGAGGCTTTCCTAAAAAAAAGGTTGACGTACAAGCACTGACTGTTGGATGTCCATCCAACGGCCGTCGTGCTTCTTCAATCTCTGCTCTTCCTGCTCCAGCCGCTCAAACAAGCGCCGGCGGGACTGCCTGCTCCCTCCTCCCCGCGGCCGGCTGTGCTGCCGCGCAGGCCTCACCGCCCCACCGTACTCCCATCGCTGGCCTAGCCATCCCTCTACTCACCCACACCTGCTGTTATTCTCCGGCGACGGCAGACGAACCAGTAAACCCTCGTACAGTCGTACTCCCCTCCGCGTGGGAAACAACTGCCGAGTCTTCCCTGCCTCCGTGTCGTTCCCTTCCTAGGCCTCGCCATCGTCCACCGGCCTGGTGCTCTCGGCGCGGCCTGGTCAACGTGGTCAACGACCGACATGCATCTGAAGTGGACTGTACGTGGAGAGGCTGACAGCTGGGTCCACGGCTGCACGCAAGGAAATGCCTCCTTATTACGCGCAAAATAATGATTCATCCACCTGACATCAGGGACCCACCGAAAGGGCCTCTGTATTTCACGAAAAAACGTTACCGCCGCTGACAGCTCGGACCCACCAGCTATATCTTCGCATGCAAGGAAGTGCCTCCTTATTACGTACAAAACAAATGAATACTCCCCCTGTTAGCTGGGACCCAGTATAGTGGCAGACTGACTTGTGGGCCTACTAAGTTGACGGGGACGGAGGGCTTTGTCAACTTAGTCAATATGCACGATTCTAGCTCCAGTGATCGTACGATGTCCATCCAACGGCCGATGTGCTTCTTCAACCTCTGTTCTTCTTGCTCCAGCCGCTCAAACCAGCGCCGATCGTGCCTCGTGCTCCTGCCTCCCGTGGCCGGCTGCGATGCGGCGGAGGCCTCACCGCCCCCTACTACTCCCACCGCTGGCCAGGCCATCCCTCTACTCACCCACACCCCCTGTTATTCTGGGGCGACGGCAGCCTCACACCGCAGCGAACCAGTGAACCCTCGTACTCCTCTACGCGTGGGCATCCACTGCCGCGTCTTCCCCGGCTCCGCGTCATCCCCTTCCTAGGCCTCGCCGTCGTCCACCGCCCTGGTGCTCTCGGCGCGGCGTGGTCAACATGGTCAAGGAACAGCTTCCATCAGACGTGGACTGTACGTGGAGAGGCTGACAGCTGGGTCCACGGCCGCAGCAAGGAAGTGCCTCCTTATTACGTGCAAAATAATTATTCCTCCACCTGACAGCGGGGACCCACCGGATGGGCCACCATATTTCGCGAAAAAACGTTTGTCCCTGACTGCTGGGACCCACCAGCTACATCTTCGCACGCAAGGAAGTGCGTCCGGGCAAAAAAAATGATTCGCCCCCTGACTGCTGGGACCCACCAGCTGCATCTTCGCAGGCAAGGAAGTGCCTGACAGTCAGGACCCACCTAGTCGAAGCGTACGTAGCGTTGTCATTCTGGTCGCGAACGTGTACGTACATATATACTGGTGGATGTAGAGGCGTGCACGTGTCGTAGTAGAGGCGCGTACGTGTCGTAATAGAGGCGCGCACGTAGCATGTACACGTACGTACATCGGCCAGGGTGCAAGAAAGAAAATACGGCCACGTATGTGTACATACGGGCAGGGTCTTGAACGCCTACTCGCGCATACGTACGGCCAGGGCTCGTGTACATGGCTGGGTTGGAACAGAGAAACAACGTCGTCGTCGTGTTCATGGGGAGGCAACGGAATGCGTCGTGTTCATGGGGAGGCAACGGAATCCGTCGTGTTCATCGGGAGGCAACGGAACGCGTGGGAGCCAACCGGCTGGGTCGGAACGGAATGTGTGGTCGTGTTCATCGGGAGGGCTTGGACGGAACAGGGGATAGAAACGAGGCCTGGCGTACCGCACAACGGAGGAAACATACCTCCTATGTTCGGAACGGGGTCCTCTTGATCGGAAGGGGTGCGACGTACCGCAAAACGGAGGAAACGGACCTCCTACGGTCGAAACGGGGGTCCTGTTGATCGGGAGGGGTGTGGCGTACCGCAAAACGGACGGAACGGACCTCCTACGGTCGAAACAGGGGTCCTATTCATCGGGAGGGGTGTGGCGTACCGCAAAACGGATGAAACGGACCTCCTACGGTCGAAACGGGGGTCCTGTTCATCGGGAGGGGTGTGGCGTACCACAAAACGGGACTCCACGGGATACTGTTCATCTCCACCGTCGACCTCCTCCAGCCTCCACGGGATCCTGTTCATCCAGCCTCCACCGCGCGCTACTCCACCGGCTACTGTTCAACCACCCCTCCACCGTCTACTGTTCATCCAGCTCTCCACACCACGGGGTCCTGTTCAACCACCCCTCCATGGGCACCCCTCCACCGTCTACTGTTCATCCAGCCCTCCACACCACGGGGTCATGTTCATCCAGAGGCAACGCCACCGCTCACTGTTCATCCAACCCACCCCCCCGCAACGCTCACTGTTCATCCAATCGATCGGCTTCAGTTAGCAGCAGTAGCGAAGGAATCGCTCGATCGGGTTCAGTTAACAGCCATCGATCGATCGCTCGGGTTCAGTAACACGTAGCCTGCAGTGCAATTGCTCGGGTTCAGTTAGAGCCCAACGCCTCGCTCGGGTTCAGTTAGAGCCAACGCCTCGCACACACGCGGGTACGTGTACGAGAGAAATGCGCATCACTCGGCCCCCGACCTCCCGCCGTAACCGGGAACTCCCCGAAATTTTCCTCGCCCTCGCTTCTACCATGGTTTTTTCCGTCATGGACGGCCCAAAGAATGTTATGCAACTGCGTCTCCGGCCCGCCCAGGACGACAAGCCCATTTTCTGTCATGATTTTTTGTCATAGAAGTAGGAGCGCACCACATCTATGATGATACCGGGTTTTGTCACAATTATCGTCCTAGAAGTGTCATATGCATGACAGAAAAAAA
The DNA here is from genome assembly GCF_018294505.1 of Triticum aestivum. Classification (NCBI taxonomy): domain Eukaryota; kingdom Viridiplantae; phylum Streptophyta; class Magnoliopsida; order Poales; family Poaceae; genus Triticum; species Triticum aestivum. The sequence goes on along the minus strand of NC_057814.1, from coordinate 391,444,044 downwards.
TTGTTCGGCCCAAAATATGACGGATGTGTCTTTTTTTGTAGTGTTTCCTCTTGCGCCTAGGTGCTAGTCCAACAACAAACATAGGAAGTGTTAGTGTACATCAAACTGTGAGACTACATATAAAGAAGCATGCAACTGTAACTTGACTCCAACAACTACCTTCTTGCTGTTGAAGCTCACAAAGTTCATCTGATCTTGCCAACTCATCTTGTGTCAAGAGTGCTTCGGAAGTAGTGTCAGGTGGCAAGGGAGCTTGGGAACGTGCTGCTAGCTGAGTTGACGAACGAGTAAATCGTGCAGCTGGTGGTACCGTGGAAGGTGTTGCAATAACTAGGGTTGTCTCTGCTTGTTTGGTGGCAGCTATTTGTTTCTGTTTGGCTTGTTCTGCAGCTCGTGTAGCATGGGATACCCTGTCGGTACAATTTTCCGCTGGACTTTGACCTTCTATTGCACCATCAGTACCAGCAGAATCTGCAGGATTGTTCGGCTTCCCTTTCCCTATCGTTCTGTCTTGCTTCCTCTTTCTCTGTGCCATGTTAAGTCAAGCCGACAAGATAAACGAATAACAATTTAGTTCTTCAGAACAAATGTACTTTGATGTAAGAACCTGGTGTGATAGACAGATATTGTATGTTCTAGAAACAGGAACACGTGTCTTAGTCACAAGTTAATGTGTAAAGTAAGCAGATGCAATTCAACAAAATTAGAAGCAATACAAGCTAGACATCATACATAACATGCAACCACATATAACAGTGCCAAGTTAGAGGGAGCACCTGTGATGGTGCACTAGGGGCGACGTGCTCATCACCAACACAGCCACGTTGACTGTCTATGCATGTGTTGTCTTGGAAATCATCTTGGGGGGATGGAGGAGTAGAATATGTAGAGGCCCTCCATTTGGAAGGAGCACCTTCATCCGCTGCCTTGCTAACTTCCTTCCGCTTTATTGATTTTGAATTGTCAAGTAAAACCGACAAGAAAAAGCAATAAAATTCACTCTTCAGAACTCATTCGTGCATGATACTGACAATCACTACTTTGATGTAAGGCAAACACATGATTCCAGGATGGAATAATACGAAAAACAGGACGGCATGGCATATTCACAACTGTTTGTGTAAACTAAGCAGAAACCTTTTCACCAAATAAGAAGCAAGGCAAGCTAGACACCACGTGAAAGATGCAACCAATATGACTCTGCCAAGTTAAAAGTGTCCCATCATAAATGGCATTTCAACAAATTAGAAGCAGCGCATGCTATAAATCATATCAAAGATGCAACTAATATCACACTGCATATACTGAAGGTGTCTCGTCATATTGATTTATGCGGGATACAAAAAACAATAGTTTTATGTGAGGACATGCTTAATAGACAGATGTACTATGTACTAAATACAGGAAGGCATGTCACATTAACAGGTATAATGTATAAGCTAAGCAGAATAGCACATGCAGTTTAACCAGATTGGAAGAATTACAATCTAGACACCATATGCAACATGCAACCACATATCACGCTGCCAAGTTAGAGCAAGCACCTGCGATGCTAGTGTAGGGGAAATGCGGTAATCAACTACAGAGCTACGTTCACTATCTTCATCTAGCCTTGCTGTTTCTTGAGAATCATGTCGGGAGGCTGACGCTGCATTCTTTAAATGAGGAGTATTCCGCTTGCCTGACTGCCTCATCATAAGTGATTGATGAGGGATACACAAGAACATTAGTTTGATGTAAGAACATGGTTAATACACAGATGTACTAGTATGTACCAAAAACAGAAAGGCATGTCATATTCAAAGGTATAATGTGTAAGCTAAGCAGATGCAATTTAACCAAATTGGAAGCAATACAAGCTAGACATCCGGCTGGAGTGGTGAGCATGATCATCTAGGACCTGAGAGCCTGGTGGGAGGCGGGCTGCTTCGCCACCATCGCGGCTTTTTAGTTGGCTTCCAGGTGATGCCTCTCTTTGCTGGGCTTGTCACTGGCTCGGCCAGTGCCCTGACTAGCTATTTGTCTTCTGGTGCTCACGGGATGGTGGTTCATGTAAAAAATATCTTTCCTTATCTTAATAAAGACCGACTTCGGCCTTTCGAATACAAGCTAGACACCATATGGAACATGCAACCACATATGACACCGTGAAGTTAAAGCAAGCACCTGGGATGGTGGTTCATGGCGAGCGAGATCATCAACTCCAGAGCTACGTTCCCCGTCTCCATCTGCTGACACTACACCCTTTATAGTCTTGAAACGTGTCTGGCTTAGCCGCGTACCACGCTGGAGCGACTTCTCTCTTATCTTTTCTGCTTCTGTCAAGGCAGGGTCTGAAATACCCTTGCATAAAAACACAATAGTGAGAGTATGGGTGAAGTGTGTGCAGAACTAGTGCACTGTAAAAGTAGCAGATAGCAGGTGGCTGAAAAATAAATGACAGGAGACATATGATAGCTCTACAACATTGCATGGCAAACAAAATTAGATTCTACTCCGTATGATTTTCTAATATATGAGCACAGGAAATGCAGGTACTCCTCCAGCACACCACCACATGTGGTCATGTCAAGATAACAGTCGACTGAAAATAAATAGGTCAGTCGATTTTTTTAATGAACCGTCCGATCTATAAGGAACGGGCAGATGGCCTTCGTCTACCTCCCGCCAGTCACTGTTGACGATCTTTCTCGAACCGCCAGCGACCACCGGCCCAGACCCCTGCCTCCGCCGCCCCGCCCTCCCCTCGACCTCACACCACCGCCGTGCTTGGCAGCGCCCCCAGGCCATCCCTTTAATCCCGGCCGACCTCCAGATCGGGCGCCAGTAGCTCTAGGCCCCACACGCCCCTAAGATAAACACCGAGGCGCTGCTTCCCCGGCGTAATAGGCGGACTAGCGCCTGTTACGCCGGGGAATGCTTCCGTTAATTGGGAATCAACTGACCAGGAATTGAAATTCAGGGGGGCGACGGACCTCTAGCTAAGGTGAAATAGTATATGAGGAGAAACCTTGTGCATCGCGAGTTTCTAGGAACATCTAGTATCAAGAAGAAGCGGTCAACTAGTGTCTTCTGTGGGATGAATACCGTGCAAGCAGACACGTAAGATTTGCACGAATAAGGGAAGAGGAGTACCCTTATCGGTTGCCAGTGTGGTCTCCTCCATATGTCGTGGCGATCTTCTTTTTTCTCCCGGGGGAACCGATGTTTTGGAGAACGTGGATTCTTGGACAAACCCATGGCCAAATTGTTGACTGTGTTGCCGTGGCCGTATGTCGGCGGAGGGGAAGCAGATCCGAGGCGGCGAAGGACGGCGTAGCAGGAACAGCTCCGGTGCGGTGGAGGGTGGCGAAGTTGGAGCGGCAGCGGTGAGGCGCAGGACGGCGTGGTTGAACTGGCTCGGGTACGGACGGCTCGGCCTCGGCTTCAACTACTAGCCGTGGAGGGCGTTGCGGTTGAGGTTGCGGTGGACGACGACGTCGGGATATCGGCTCCGGCGTGATGGAGGAGGGCGGCGGTTGATGGGTGGAATGGGGTGGCGGACGGAGGACGCCGGGGTTTCGCGGCTGGTGGAGAGGTAGTTTTTGCGCCCACGGAGTACGAATGGGGAATCGGACGGGTGGGCGGGGGGAGGGGGAGAACCATGTTTCGGTCTGGGACGCGCTTGTTTTTGGCTTTTTTGAACAGAAGATGGGACGCGCTTGTTTGAAATTTGGGGAAAGTACAAACTTTGCCCCCTCTTAAATTTCGGACCTACTGCGGGTCGGGGGTAGGATGGTAATCCCAGGTGTCCCAAATAGTGGGCGGGAGCGATTTCGGCCGCGCGCATGTGTGCTTAGGCGGCCATTGTGTATGAATGTTTTTCGGAGGCGGTTGCGTGGCGTCTAGATGAAGCTACAAACCTACCCCGGTTTAGACCTTTGGATGTCGGGCCGGTAGGTTTCACGGGTCGGAGTTATTAGAAAAGTAATTTCCTTGTACTACCAAACATTGGTCTCACGCGGTTTCGGGCGAGTAGAGGCTCTTTTGGCGCTTCGTTCGAAATTTTGAAACACAAGCATTCACGTTTAGAGTACTCTTGAACTTTGAGGATTGACCTAAATAGACAACGTTAAATTTGACCTTGTATGTTTGAAAACCTCATTAAATTATCCGCTTCTTTTTGAAATTTTGACACTTGAAAATCCTATAACTACGATTATTTTGGAATGGAGGAGCTAAATTAGAATCTATTTTGTACACGACTACATATGCTATTATGTACAAAATCAGAGCAAAGATTGGTGCCCCCATAATTTAGGTATGATTTACAAACGCCATGATATCAAATTCAAATAATTGAATGGACTTCATGTTGAATTCGATTTTTTAAAACCACCTTAAGTTGAATTCAAATGTATGCTAGTTCATAGGTAGCTATTTATAATGTTCATTGTGTAACTTTCGTATGTATAATGTGCTTTACACACACAACATGAACTATACTCACGTTTATATTCGATTGCTAAAGCGATGCATTGTCTGGAGTTCAAAATACTAACTATGTGGATCAATTGTGTCGAATAATAACATAGACATGCTCAAATTCGATAGAATCTAGATGTCTGATGGATCAATGACCGTTCCTTACGCGAATTGCAAATATCATGATCCCATCCTAATATTTGGATACAATTTATATCTTTAATCAATGTGTACAACAGTCTTGTACGTGTAGTTTCACTCTCCATCGGTGGTCTCTCACACATGCTCACACACTCTCTCCCGAGGTGTCTTTCTCGCACACATGCTCTCGATATAACCCTCCCTCCCTCTCGTAACCATTTACGACTGTTTTCACTAACCTTTATCACAAGCACTCTTCCTCTCGCAAGCATACACACGCACAATCCCCATCGACCCTTTCTATATACATAGACCTGCCTACGTGTCTCCTGTACGCACATTATCTTTAGGCATGTCTCTCACGCATTGTCTCACACCTCTCTTCCTAATCGACGAGTATGATTCTAGCAGAGCATTCTGTAGGATGCCCCTTAAAGTTAGGTTGGATGAATAGTAATATCAGAGATAAAGGGGTTACCTTAGTCCGAGAACCCAGGGTTACAAATCCTAGCCGGCTTTGTCAGTGGACATAGAGTCCTTCACAATTATGCTATCTTTGTCTTGTACGACTAGTCATCCATGGGTCTCCCTAAATGCGTCACGGGCCGACCAATGTGGCGCGGGACGGAACCGAACGAAGGGCCTCACCTCGACCCACCGGACCTCACGCGGTGACACACCCTCTGCCCCCATGTCTCGTTATCTTCTCACACCCACACATACCAACACAGACACCACACACAAAAATATATTCTCCTGGTGCCTCTATCCACTCCCCCTTGCATATACACACTCAAGGGAATCTCTCGCCGTGACGTCATATTCGTCTCTCTCTCTCTAGACCACTCTCATTTCTCGTGCTATCTCTCCCACGCCCCCCTGTCGGCCCCTCTATCCATGCCTCTCTCGAATACGTAATACACACACATACCTCTCTAGGCCCTGCCAAATGCATCAACTACACATTCACACATGTTACATCACGTACCCCATTGATCTAAAAAGCCCTCTCTTCACGTTTATTTCGCATACAACATTCCTTTTGAATAAAGTGTGGCCAAAAAATATTTTAGAATTTCTACATATATACAACATTACAAAGTTATATGGAGGAGTATGAACGCTTGCATTGCATGGTGCCCACAATGATATTTATTCCGCACTGTGAATTTGTATATTTTTATACTATATATAAAGGTAGTCATAATAAAGAGAAACGAAGAGCATCTCTCTCTCCATCGCATACCCCCCCTCTACGCCCCTTTCAGGTACGCACACAAACTATCTCCAGGTCCTCTAAAAGTAAGCCCCCAGCACATTCACGCATGTTTCATCTTTCTCTCGCGATATATACAGTGACGATCATTGTATTTGAAGCGAAAGCACGATACGTACATTGGACTTCAGAATCCACTCATTACGGTCACCATTTACGTTTTGTGGTTATTATACAGTCACGGGCTCACCGTACAACTCTGTATTTGCTCAAGACACGACTAGTTGACCAGTTAAACGCTCCACGTGGCACCTCTAGTGTTGCATCACATTATCTCACTACCATCGGGCCCACCTGTCGGCTTGTATCTACTCTACATCTACACTCTTATAAAATACTAGCAAGATGCCCATGCGTTGCACGGAACATCAAGATGCATTTGTATGAGTAGTTTATCTTGTGGGAGAAAAGGATGAACAAGGGAAGGCCTTATTTGCAAGTGTGGAGAGGGGTGTGGGTATCTTTTTGCAAAATTGCCATAGTTTCCTTCCTATCCGTCAGATATAGATCGGACGGCCTATATTGCAGGATGGCAGGCACACGATCATCACCGACTATGCTTTTTATAAGAGTAGGGATAAAATACACTCTTATAAAAAACAGAGTTGGTGATGATGGTGTGCCTGCCATCCTGCAATATAGGCCGTCCGATTTATATCTGACGGATAGGAAAGAAACTATGACAATTTTGCCTAAGATGTACCCACACACCTCTCCACATTTGCAAATAAGGCCTTCCCTCGTTCATCCTTTTCTCTCACAAGATAAACTAGTCATACAAATGCATCTTGATGTTACGTGCAACGCACGGGCATCTTGCTAGTAAGAATGAAAACAAACGACAAAAAATATTGGACGGTGGTTCGAAGTCATGACCGCGGGCACAGCGGACAAGGTGGCCTTGTATTGGTATGCTGAGCCGTCTGTTTTAACACACAGGAGCTGGTGTGGTGATTATACACACACGCACGCATGCACACGAACTGCATGCACGCAACACTCACACGAACACATGCACCCACGCACGCACGCAACACTCACACGTACACACGCAGCCACGCACGCACGCAACACTCACACGCACACACGCACGCATGCATGCACACACCAGTACACCACACGACCAACACACACTCTCACGCTCAAGTGCTCAACCTACACGTGCATGCGCACACATCAGGCCCTGACAGACACATACACAACCAGGTGATTCCCGCGCACGGGGTGGAGTCTTGTCGCGCCTGCGTAAATTTGTGTTTATCTGACCTTTTCCCTATGCGAACTGACAGGTGGGACCCACAAGGAATGTGGTCAATTTAACTAGTCAACATGGTGCCACGCAGACTATTTGGCCGGTCAACAGAGTGCAATCCGATGCTGAACCGTGAGCAAGTGACCGTATAATCACCGCAAAACGTATATAGTGACCGTAATCAGCTTATTCTGAAGTTCGGTGAACGTATTACGCTTTTCTCTCTGTAGGCCCTCCAAAACTACATCTCTACACGTTCTCGCATGTTACATCTAACAACTATGCAATACAACACTACTACTACACTCTAACACAATAAATCATATGTGTTTTTAGTTTACTAGATATCATATTGTTACTTAATTATTCAGTTTGCATACATTAAAATTGCCTTTGAAATGTATGGCCAGTATCATATACCGCGCAGGAAAAATCCCGCCCTTTCCTGTTTAATCGGGTTTGTATCGATGGATCGTGCGAAACAGCAAAACTATAGTACTATATACAGTACAAGTGACAGTTCACTGGGCCGTCGTGTCGTGTACTCCTCCGTCGTAAGAGTGGAGCGCTCGCTTTCATAAATCTTCTAGTCCCTTTCGCCGACATGTGGGGCATCAAGCTACCGGGTCCACGTGCCATACCGGAATACAGTGCAGAGCAGCCGGGGTGAAGCACCCAGTCATGGCGCCGGCGTAGTAATGAGCAATGAGGCGTCAAATCACAAAGCTGCACCTTTCCCGCAGTTAAGTTGGAGGGACGAAGTAATAATGCTAAAAAAGAAGTTGGAGGGACGAAGCAACCATCATTTCACTCGTTGCTGAATCCGCTTCTCCCTCATCTTCTTCAAGTTAACCACGTGTTGCTTCTGCCGTTGTTCTGCCTCATGTGGGAAGCGGATCGGCTTGGTAAAGCACTGACACGTGGGACCGCATGTTAGCAAACCGCCAGGACAACGTCCTCTAAAAATAAGAAACCTCCCCCGCCATCCGCGCGGCAAAATCACCTCCTTTTTACTAATCTTGATTCTATAATTTTTTAGATCAATATAATTGAGATTTGTATAGATAGCACACAGGAGCAAAACCAAGTGGTATGGTTAAGGGCATCCACAATGTGTAGCCAAATGTGAAAATAGCTTTTGGCATCGTGGGAACCATTGTGGACGGTGTTGCCAAAGCCAAAAGGATGGAACCGAAGCTCCCTGATTGATTGATTGAAGGAATAGAAAAATGCAACGTCTCTCCTCTTTCTCCCGTGCTTGGACGCATGTACAGTATAGAGGACAGAGTCTACTCCCCTGTCCCTTCTATCACAAATCACAAAGCAGTGAGGCGTCAAATCACAAAGCACGGATGAAGCAACCATCATTTCACTCTTCGCTGACTCCGCTTCTCCATCGTCTTCTTCGAGAAACCATCTCACCGCACTAAGCTGGACGGACGACGCTATTGTGTACGAGTAGTACTAGTACATTTACACGTCCTTTGGTTCAACGGACTTCCTGGATGCAAATAAGGCGGTTGTCTCGGCTTGCAGGCGGCACTTGCGAACGACTTACCGTGGTCTCCCTCAATGGTGTTCTCCGTCGAACGCACTTCGCCAAACCACAACGTTCGAGATATCGTCGACGTCACCGCAATGGGGAAGGAAGTCAAATATAGTTACTACCTCCATTTTTTTGTACACAAGGCCAGTATATCAAAATTACAATTTGCAAAAGGCCACTAACACTAATCGAGGCAAAATTGATGGGGTTTGCCTCGTACTAGCAACCAAGGACATTAATATCCCCTGCATGCATGCGGAAGTGAGAAGGTTGGTTTGCATGGCGCTGCATTAATCAAGCGATGAGGAGTGAGATGGTTAGCTCTTTGGGCTTTGGAGAAAAAAATATGCATTAATTGACACGTGAAACGAGGATTTGTATCGATTAATCCCGCGAAGGAAAACCCCGCCTTTCTTTTTTAACACTAGTACTCCTAGTACATAGTACTACGTACTTATCCTGTTTGGGTCTAGGCCTTGCATTGCCATACTTCGCCACACATTTTTGCCAAGCTTGCCTAAAGTTTTCAAAATGAAAAGGAGGTACACTTGCGCACGGCTATCGCGGTCGCACTGCACCCTCACACGGTCGCTCCAGCATGCCGCGGTCGCACCGCACCCTCACATGCACAGTCGGTCCTGCACGCCGCAAACCCAACCAAGAGAACGCACCCTCACTGACACGTGCTGTCGCATGTGAACAAACCAAACTCAGCCATCCTACCGCTGACACATAATTTTCGTTCATAGAGAATGTTTATCCAACCGCATGTTGGGGAGTATCCGTACGGCCCGTGCGGTGGTCTGTTGGGGAAGAAGAAGATGTGAGGAACAAGGGTTAGGAGACGTAGGATATTCATCCAACCGCCTGAAATGGTAGACTGACCCAAGTCAGGCGACTTGCATAAGAATATATGTTTTTACACAGCAAAAGATCCATAAAAACAACAACATAAAGAAAAACTATCATTGCTCGCAGAACGAGACGACCTCGTCGTCTTTGGCTGCCGACGCGAACCAGCCGTAGCTGCTGACGTGTGTCTCCGCACCGTGGTTGTCCTCGGCCTCCAGGTACTCGTTCACGCGGAGCGTGCGGGCGCTCTGCATGGACGAGAGCACCGCCCGGTTCAAGTCCAGGACGTCCGGTTCCGCCTACAGGAGGGCCTCGATGGCAGCGGCATCCGCGCGCTCCGCGTCGAGTCGAGCCTCCGCCGCCCGGTTCAAGTCCAGGACATCCGGTTCCGCCTGCAGGAGGGCCTCGATGAGAGCAGCATCCGCGTGCTCCGCGTCGAGTTGAGCCTCTGCCGCTCGGTTCAAGTCCAGGACGTCCGGTTCCGCCTGCAGGAGGGCCTCGATGGCATCGGCATCGGCGCGCTCCGCCTCAAGTTGAGCGTCCACCGCCCGGTTCACATCCACGACATCCGGTTCCGCCTGCAGGAGAGCCTCGATGGCAGCGGCATGCGCGCGCTCCGCGTCGAGTTGAGCCTCTGCCTCCCGGTCCTCCTTTAGTATCGCCAGGTTGAACCGCTGGTCCGTCTACACCATGGGGGACTCGGACGCCGGTACGAAGTGGACGTCCATCGTCTCATACCCATAGGGGGCCTTCCGCGCCGCGACCTCCGCCATGAACATTGGATCGGCTTCCTCCTCCTCGTAGCTTGGCTCCAGAGAACTCAGGGATTGGCCCGCCGCAAAGCAGCTTGGGAACGGAGGTCTCTGGCGCCGACCGCCCCCGCGATTTCTGTGTGGCGCTCCGGCGTCGGCATCTTGTAGTACGTGATCTTGCGGCGCACCATGGCTTTCCAGCGAACTAGGGGACGCTTGATGCGGGCTAGGGGATCTAAAGGTGGGGGAAGGGGCTGGAGATTAGGTGTGGTTTTAGGGCAGTGGCTGGCGTAGGCCAAGCAGCAAAGGTTCTGGTGTGAATAGTGGTTCCGGTGACGACCAGTCAATCGGTTTTGACTGTACATCGCTCTTGTTGCCTTCGCATTGCAGCCCGGCACGCTGGACCCTCCACGTCGCTCACCGAATGGAACGCACTTCGTCTTGCAGTTTCGCTCGCTTGTGGGACCGCAGTTGAGAGCAAACCGACGTCCTTCCCGCTCCCCCGCCCGCGTCATTTTATGCAGAGTAAATAAAAACAGAGGGAGTATACTACGGATGAGGATCCCCTGACATGGCCGAACCCATTGAGTAACTGACATGCGGGGCCTAGCAAGCATGGGGTCCGCCAGTAAGTGACCGAAAGGGAGGGTAAGGCAGGGATACGTATGTGAAAGGAGCTCCAATGATATAATTTTCACATTATACATCTCATGTACTATTAATCTTGTCAATAGTCAAATGCGGTTTTGAAAAACGCATTAGAGCATGATTAATAATATAGACAGTCGATGGCTATAAGGAACTGCCATGTCATCTATAGCCATCATCTATTATATGCACTCATACAGTAGTTTGGGCTATAAGGTTGGCTATTTCCCGCGAAAAAAATTATATGGTTGGCTATTGTATTAGTACTTTTTTCCATATCCTCTCCATCTCTTTCTTCATATTTATTGTACGTATTTAACTAGGAATGCGTATATAGCTAGGCTCTTGCATGAGAGCTCACTCCCCTTACTTTTTCACATCTCTCTCCTCCACATAGGCCCTATATAAATGGAAGGAGGGAGTACAACTATGAGCACTGCATACTCTAGTACAGATGTTGTCAGTACTCCACTAGTACTATTGGACAAGGAGCTTAAAAAAAGTTACTATTGGACTGGCTATACGTGGCAAAATCCTAGTAGGAAGAGCATGCGCGAGAACAAGCACATTCACGTGGTTGAAAACAAATTGGAAACCATCTCGAGTACAAATCTAGGAGTACGTACGAATCTAACAATATTGATTGGGCGTTGTTGAATGTTGATACTTTTTTATCAAAGTAGAGATACTTTGACTACACATAAAACTTATATGTAAACTAGAAAGGATAGGAGGGAGTATATTGTACGTTCAAAAACGAAACGAACATTGAATACCCTTTATATATGATTTGCGGATGCTATGATCACCGGTTCAAAATTTTGAATCTACCTTAGGTATCACACATTCCCCCACTCGTTCTCTCTCGATTTCATCTCGGGGTCCGGAGATCGATTGAAAGAGGACTAGGGTGGGTACAATACGTTCGTTTCGCTTATGAACGTACAATATACTCCCTCTGATCCACACAGACCCCCCCCCCCCCCGCGGGTCATTTCTATCATAGAAACAGACCAAACCTTTATCTCCTTGCACGACACACAATTGATCTCTGAACATCAATCGATCTTATCAACATGTGTCGGGGCATGCATGAACCGAATGGGATGCCAAAACTAAGACGCGAAGCGACACGTAGTGGAGGCAAAGTGAAACTTCAAACGAACCATTTGTTTGTATGCATGTCGGACCAATTACAAATAAACATTGGAAATACAAGCATGGTCTAGGCCCACATGCGAATGATACTCAGCAGAATGTTCAAATGAGGCATGCGGGAGGATGGACTCGACCGGAGGGCGACATGATCGATGGAGAAGAGGGTTGGAGATGAATGAGAAATAAGCAAATGCCACATGATTATACTTGACCGGCTCAAATAAACAATAAGTTGTCTCGCTTGGCCTACATAGTGAAAGGCCTAATGCGCAACGCGGAGCACTGACACTCGAATATGGCCGGGAAAACAGGGAAACCGACATGTGGGGCACACCTGTCGGGATGACGGAGTGCAAACTAGTCCAATGGAGGAGCTGGCCCACGACCTCCTCGCCACCGGCAACCGTTCATGTGGGTCGTGGGGGCCAACAACGTGGCGCAGCTCCAGCACCGCCTCTGGACTCGGCGACCGCGGTGAGCGACACGCTCATCGTCGCTAGACACGGTCGGTTTCAGTGTGCCGAGGGTGGCGTTAGTGCTGTGGCCCGACCAACAGCTAGTATGTTTGGTTTGTGCCCAAGGTTGCCCCATCAAAGCATTGGCCAGCTGCTCGCATTCATGTCGTCCGTCTGTATGCCATCGTTAAGAGGCTCGGTGCCCGAGGAACCAACTTTGGCGACTTAATGACGCACCAGGATGCTTGGCCTCACCGGAATGCGCTACTTAAAGCGGCAACGCCCAGCTAACCTCCACACCATAGCGCATCGTCCTCCTACCTGGCACCACATCGCCATGACCGCAAGCGCGAACGCTCTGCGGGAGAGCTTGTCTTCGGGGATGGAGCTCGAGGTCGCCGCCCTCGCTCAAGTCGCTGCACAAGCGGTGGCCACGCTGGCGGCCGACGACGGGAGCACCGTCAGCCACGCGTCCTACTTGCTACCATCCAACGTACGGCACCGCCGAGGTCGGGGACTCCTTCGAGGATGAGTAGGGCATGGGAGGCGGCAGGGCATGGTGTGCCAACTGGCCGGTCCGTCTCCCGTGTTCTACTTTTCCTCGCCGGAGACCGCACCTTCACTTCACGGGTCTTGAACCCCGCCCCCGTACATGGAGATCGCAGATGGAGGACGTCGGTCGCCGCCATAGAATAGGTTTAGGGTCGAGTTTCTTTTATTTTTCTGTCCTATAAAAGTTTGAAATGTAATGAAAATCTGCCGTGTTTGCATTAATCTCGGCCGGTGTATATGAACTTTCACAATAATATAGTATATTGTAGGAGTACTAGCAAGATGCCCGTGCGTTGCACGGAAGATCAAGATCTTGTGGGAGAAAAGGATGAACGAGGGAAGGCCTTATCTGCAAATGCACATTCACGCATTTCACATTTTTCTACATCTACGGGAACCTACAAAAGGGTTAACGTAAATTGCCTCTCTCTCTCTCCTCCCCTGATTTTCATGGTGGTGGGCCCCTCCCTCCCCCCAATCTACAATCAACAGCTCACACGTTTCACATTATGTTAATTACGTAACTGGGACTACGTAGGTGTAGCATTACTCGTCCTAAAAAACCCAACTAAGCCAACCTCCCAGCATATCGCGCGGGAAAAGACCCGGCCGCGCCGTTTTAGTCGGGATTACCGGATTACTAGTAGTAGTATCGATGGATCGCGCGAAGCAACAAGTTTTTTTAGGGGGCGAAGCACCTAGTTTAAAAGGAAAAAGGCGGTACACTCACAGCACCCCTGTCGCGGTCGCATTGCACCCCACACACGTTCGGTCCTGCACACGGCTCACGCAAACGGAACGCGCTTCGGCTTGCCTCTTCACTGACACGTGGGACTGCACTTGGAGAAACCGACCATGCGCCAAACTCCCCCCGCCCACCGCGCGAAAATCCTCCCCCACCCAAAAATTCCCCCCCAAATCCTAGATTCAACCGCCCTTCGGCCAACTAGCCAATAATATTCCCCAAACCCCCCTCCCCCCGTCCCCCTCCACTCCATTCGCTCCGCCAAAGCCGCCCTCCCCGCCACGCCGATACGTCGGCGTCGTGGTTCGTCGATGGGACGCACGGCGATCCTCTCGCTCCCACAGTACGCTCTCATAGACTGCCGTCCTCTAGCCGCGCCGCCACCGCTGGCGACGTTCTTGTGGAGGCGCACGGCGGTCAGCGCCGCCACCACTGGCGACGTTCATGTGGAGACGCACGGCGGTCAGCTTCTCCCACGGTACGCACATTCTAGACTGAGGCCCCGTGCATGTCGGTGTAGCGCTGAATGTTAGCTGATAGACGCTGTTAATCTCACTGTTTGCCGAAGTAGTTTACAGTCAATATGCTCTGCTTAAGAAGCTTCCTTGCCTTGTTCTGCACTCAATCTGCTTAGCTGAGATGGCATGCCAAGGCCGATTAGTTGCTAAAATATCCTGCCATATATTTATTGTGACGTAGATTGCCATGGTCTAGTAGCCAATCTGTTAGGTGAAATAGCTCTACACCGTTTTATACTCGATCTTTGTTGCTGCGATGGCCTTCGATAGTTCGATGGCTGTGTGCTCGGCCTCATTGACTGCTGAAACAGCCTGCCATAATTTAGCACTCAAATCTGTTTGCTGAATTAGCTTTACATATATTTCGTTACTTAGATCTGCTCGTCCAAATATCTTGCCATAGCTTTAGACATCGACCTAGGTATTTTCTTCTGGACTTCATAAAAAAGCATATATGTTTTTCCTGTAATATCTAGTAGAAGAACTAATTTGTATGTCTAACAGATGGACAGGACTTGGATAACTTCTGCTCGAAGATTCTCCGCTGCATATGTCGAGGGGGTTGAAAACTTCATGAACTTTATCAGAGCTGAGTACGGTGGTCCGAAATCAGATGTGCTCTGCCCGTGTAGCAGTTGTATGAATTCAGTTACAAGACCCCAGTCAACTGTGCAAAATCATCTACACTTGTATGGGATGTCGGTCACATATACTAGGTGGGTTCCTCATGGTGAAGCTATGAACGTCAATGTTATTGACTACGTGGAAGCAGCAGATCACCATCTTGATCTGCCTGATGCTCAGGTGGAAGAGGAGGAGGAGGAGGTGGTGGCGGAGCCAGTGAGTTTGACCAACATTGAAACAATGCTACGAAATGCTCGTGCATTTCGTGAACTTTCACCTGCAGAAGAAAAACGGTGGGCCCGCATGTTGGAACAATGCAACGTGGCTGTCACCCCAGGAAATAAGCTGTCAGTACTCTTAGCTATGGTCACCTTTCTTCAGGTTAAGACATCTGAGCGGATGACCAAAAAATCATTCAATGCGATGTTGGCTGCTTTCCGCAAAGCTTTCCCAGATGCGTCTGAGCTGCCACACACCTACAGTAAAATGAAGAATTTCCTTCATGCAGTTGGAATTGGATATGATATGATCATGTTTGTAAGCATAATTGTGTTCTGTTCCGGAAGGATTATGCCAACTTAAGTGAATGCTCGAAATGCAAATCATCAAGATGGAAAGATGGCGATGCTGTGAAGAGGATTCCTCATAATGTTCTGAGACATTTTCCAATTACACCAAGATTGCAGAGGTTGTTTCATGATGCTGAAACAAGAGAGGATGTACTGTGGCATTCTAGGAACCAGGATTTCAGAAATTAGAATGTAATGAGCCATCCATCTCATGGTAGTGAGTGGAAAAGCTTCAATCAGAAGCACAAAACGTTTGCTGCTGACCAGAGAAACATTAGACTTGGCTTAGCTTCAGATGGATTTAACCCATTTGGCCTCCAGAGCACCACATATAGCATGTGGCCAGTGCTTGTTATCCCTTACAACATGCCTCCAAATGTCTGCACCAAAGAATCAAACTACATGATGGCCTTGCTCATCCCAGGTCCAAAAAGTCCTGGAAAGGATTTTGATTTGTTCGTGGAGCCTCTTGTGGAGGAACTTCAACAGCTATGGAGGGGTGTTCTCACTCGAGACCTATATAGCAGCCCACCAGCTGATTTCTTTCTGTGTGCTGTTATAATTTGGTGCATCCATGATTATCCGGCTTTGGGCACTATGTCAGGGCGAACGACACATGGTTACAATGCATGTGTTCGCTGTGACAGGAATCCGCTGTCATACGCAATACTTAGCAAGATCTGTTACATTGGACACCGCCGTTTCCTTGCCAAGGACAAGCCGCATCCTAGAAAATACCTAAGACATGTGTTCAATGCAAAGCATGAAAACCGTGATGCGCCAAAGAGGTTCACCACCGATGAGTTGCAAGTGGAATTAGAGAAGGTCAGGCATATTACACCAGGAAACCATCCTGATAATGGTAGCGGGAAAAGGAAGCGTGGCAGGGCAGAAGAGAGATTATTGTTTACCCGCAGGTCCACTTTGTGGGACTTGGAGTATTGGAAAGATTTGGATCTGCGGCATAATCTTGATGTGATGCACATCGAGAAAAATATATGTGACAGCATTATCGACACACTTCTTAATATTGAAGGCAAGACGAAAGATACCTTAAAATCTAGGATTGATTTGACAGACCTGGGTATCAGAAAGGATTTGCAGGTGCAAGATGAAGGTAAACCACGGGATATGGCACCAGCTGTGTATGTCTTGGACAAGCTAAATAGAAAAGAATTCTGCAAGGTCTGTCACGTGTGAGATTCCCACATGGATTTGCTTCCAACCCTGAAAGGAGAGTCAGTGCAGATGGAGACAAGGTACAAGGGTTGAAAACTCATGACTGCCACGTCCTACTTCAAAGGGTTTTACCTGTTATCCTTAGAGGATTGGGCCGCCCTGACTTATACAGAGCAGTTGCAGAGTTGGGACAATTCTTCAGGGAACTCTGCAGTAGAAATATCAGGATAGATGCTTTGGAGCGTCTTAGAGACAAGATACCAACTATCCTATGCGACCTTGAGAAGATATATCCTCCAGCCTTCTTTGATGTGATGGTGCATTTGGCTGTTCATCTACCTGATGAGGCACTACTTAGAGGTCCAGTACAGTATGGCTGGATGTACCCTATTGAAAGGCGGCTAGGCACTTTCAAGGGCTATGTTAGGAACAGAGCTAGACCCGAGGGTTCCATTGCAGAGGCCTACATTGCTACAGAAGCGTTGACATTCTGCTCAAAATACATTGAAACAGCTGATCAGCTTAGCAAAGACGTGGATGAAGACAATCCCGGGCTCAATGTTTTCGATTATTCTGTTCGAGTTACAGGGAAGAGTCGACAAGAGGACAAACCTAAAGATTTGGACAAAATGGTTTGGTATGTGTTGAATAACTGTCCTGAGATACTACCTTATATCAAGTAAGTGCTAAGTACTGCAGCTTATACATCGTAATCTACTAAACTTGCAGCACATTCTTATATATTTAGATGTTTGACGCGATCACTATGTTGTGCAGCATCTACAAAAAGGAGTTACTGCCGCAAAATCCAAGAAACATTGACAAACTGGTTATGGCAGGATTTGCGAAATGGTTCAAGAGCCATGTAAGCTTTTGAATTGCACTGTCAGTTTTTTTAATATATTGAGTACATAAGATGATCAGCTTGTCTATTTTCTAACCATAGGTTAAGAAGATGCGGGAGGATGGGCAGGCAGTTGATGATGCCCTTTACTCACTAGCAATGGGTCCTGATACTCGGGTAAGACATTATGAATCTTGCATTGTTGGAGATGTGCGCTACAACACCCTTGCACGAGACGAAGGCAGGAAGACACAAAACAGTGCCATCATGAGCACGGATACGTATGACAAAGAGACAACTGAAATGTATGCTAACATAACAGACATTGTTCAGTTGCAGTATATCTCCAGTTTCGAGGATCATCGGTGTGTGGTTCTGTTGTGCTGTCGTTGGTATAACCTGTTTTCCAGGATCGCAAAACCCAGAGCTGATGATTATTTCAAATCCATCAATGTCAAGGCGGCGTACCAGACCAACGAGCCTTTTATTTTGGCAAATCAAGCAACACAGATATTTTTCTTGGAAGACACATTTGCACGTAGCGATGACTGGAGAGTAGTGCAAAGGTTTGAGCAGAGGAATTCGTTTAATGAAGTTGCACAACAAGATGATGCTTACACTGCTCCTGATGTACAAGATAACACAGATGTTCCTAATATCTTTGAGAACCATCACGTCAATGACGCCGGCGAAAAGATTGCCTGTCGTGCTGTGGACATAAAGAGTTGATCAAGAAGAAGCCAACGTTCGAGGACGTTGAGGACGAAGAAGAAGATGACACCATGGGGAATTACGATTCAGACTGATACACATGGCGAAGATGTTGACGCTGCTGCTGCGGATGATGATTACATTGCTTTTGTCGTATTTGCCTGTCAGAAGACGTTTTTTTATCTACTATGTGAAATTGTGTTTGCTATGACAACTGAAACCTGATGAACATGTTGTTTAGTATTTTCCTGTGAGAACATCACTTGTTATGTATGCTGATTTGTGTTTGGTGATTGTATGATGACTAAAACATGATGACATTGTTGTTTAGTTGTACTCATATTTGGCTGTGAAACTTGAATTTGATGACATAGTTTGCTGTTGGACTGCAATTTGCTCGACGTCTTCGAATGAGAACAAAGCTGACCCGACAGGTCCTCTGCTAATTTATTTATTTATTACCAAAAGGGCCTCTGCTATTTATTTATTTATGAGCAAAAGGGGATACCCCCTGATTTCCGTTAATAGAAATCATTAGATGTTCACAACACTACGCCCAGCCTGCTACACAGGTTTCATTCATTACTAGTTTCAGCAAAGTGCTCATGTCATAGCCACTGAATACATCACGAGTGCTACATACACTGCAAATAAAGAGACAATCATCCTACAGAGCACATCGATTTTGCCCATTATCTTCACAAGCTCTTTCATCTCCTCATTGCTGTCAAGGCCGTTCAGCAGCTGTTGCTTGGCCATGATCAAAGGAACTGCATCTTTAACCTTCTGCTCTGCATCTTCCTCTTCTGTCGTTCCTTCAGTTACTTGTCCAACACCCCAACCTGCTGGTATTGGGATTCCTCGGCTAACCAAATAATCAGCGTAGTTGCACTCCCCCACATCAGCAACTTCCCAGAAATACAAATCACACGAATCTTCCCTTTTCTGCACGAATCAAATTGGAAGATCATCAACCAAACTATTAAAAAAATCAGCAACTGAAAGCAGCAGAAAAACACTTAAACATATTATTACCCCATGATTTGGGCATTTGTAGAAGACTCGGCCAGGGTTGAGGATTGTGGTTGAGATGCGACGGATGACTCTGCGTGATTTGCAGCAGTGGCACCACACCAACGGCAGCGGGTTGCGATGAGCAACCGGCTGCGGTGCGCGTGCCGGCGGGGGTGTGATGAGACCCACAGGCGATGGTACGGGTGGCGACTTGGCGCATATTTGGTTGTTGCCTGCTGAAGAGCAGGTGGACGAGCAGCCAGCGGACATGGTTGCTGCGGCCAGAGCTTCTGATGCTAGGCAGAGTAAGTAGAGAAGAGGAGAAGCGAACGTTGGATATGTCAGTTTCATTACTTGCAGAGTAGCATAGCACCATATATAGTCATAGTCTAGGTTTGGATTCGAACCAGCTACAGGAGCACATCTCTCTTTTTCTAAACTCAGCAACGTCTCTTTTGGTACACTAGCTTGTTCTGTACGCCTTCTCAAGTCTTTGATTCCTCCACCTGACATCTGGGACCCACCGGAAGGGTCTCTGTATTTCACGAAAAAAACGTGCCCCCGCTGACAGTTCGGACCCACCAGCTATCTTCGCACGCAAGGAAGTGCCTCCTTATTACGCACAAAAAATGAATACTCCCCTGCCAGCTGGAACCCAGCATCGTGGGAGGCTGACTTGTGGGCCTACCAAGTTGACGGGGGACGGAGGGCTTTGTCAACTTAGTCAATATGAATGATTCTAGCTCCAGTTACCGTATGATGTTCATCCAACGGCAGTAGTGCTTCTTCAACCTCTGGTCTTCTTGCTCGCAGCCCAGCCGCCAACCACAACCGGTCGGTGCCCGCGTGCTCATCCAGCCTCCCGTGGCCGGTTTGTGAGCCAGCGGGAGGCCTCCGACCGCCCCCACTACTCTCCCCACCCTGCTTCGCCAGGCCATGCCCTCTACTGCACCCACAACCCCTGTATTCTTACTGGCGGCGGCGGCACTCACATCCGCAGCCGAACCAAGTGAAACCCTCCTACGCCTCTCCAGCCTGGGCATACCCGACTGCCCGGCGTCTTCCCTGGCTCCGCGTCGTCCCCTTCCTAGGCTGCCCTTCAATCCACCGCCTTTGGTTGCTCTCGGCGCGCGTGGTCAATGTGGTCAACTGACCGACTTCTATCGGAAGAGTACTGGTACGTGGAGAGGGCTGACAGCTGGGTCACGGCCGCAGGTGGCGTCTCACGCCACAGCCCAGTCTGTTTTGTGAATTTGCCAAGTAAGTGCTTGGTCAGGCCTGTTGGCTGCAAAATCTTTCAAGGACGAGGGAGAGCTTCATTCGGCTGCGCCGAGAAAACTGGCCTATCAGCTAATGAGAAATGGGCTGTACATTTTTAAAACACATCAAACGGCAATTAGTTTCAAGTGCATGGACAATTTGTTGGATTTTATATTGATATACATTTATTTTTAAAATCAGTTTAAATGTGACTCGAAATTTCAGGACTAAAAACAGTTCGGACCGCACCGAAATATGCAAAATTTCGTATAATTTTTTAACCGTGGCCACAATATGGGCTGTAATGCTAACAAAAAGAATATGGGCTCCAAAAAACACCTTAAGAATTAGCAAATGGGCTATAAATTATTAGAAATAATGGCAGATGGGCTGTGTGCTGTTTTCCACAGATTTGAGGCTTTCCTAAAAAAAGGTTGACGCACAAGCAGTGACTGTTGGATGTCCATCCAACGGCTGTCGTGCTTCTTCAAACTCTGCTCTTCCTGCTCCAGACGATCAAACAAGCGCCGGCGGGACTGCCTGCTCCCTCCTCCCCGCGGCCGGCTGTGCTGCCGCGCAGGCCTCACCGCCCCACCATACTCCCATCGCTGGCCTAGCCATCCCTCTACTCACCCACACCTGCTGCGTTGGCAAACGAACCAGTAAACCCTCGTACAGTTGTACTCCCCTCCGCGTGGGAAACAACTGCCGAGTCTTCCCTGCCTCCGTGCCGTTCCCTTCCAAGGCCTCGCCGTCGTCCACCGCCCTGGTGCTCTCGGCGCGGCGTGGTCAACATGGTCAAGAAACGACTTCCATCGGAAGAGTACTGTACGTGGAGAGGCTGACAGCTGGGTCAGCGGCAGCTGCAAGGAAGTGCCTCCTTATTACGCAGAAAATAATTATTCCTCCACCTGACAATAGGGACCCACCGGACGGGCCGCCATATTTGGCGAAAAAAACGTTTCCCCTCTGACTGCTGGGACCCACCGGACGGGCCAACGTATTTCGCGAAAAAAACGTTCCCCCTGCTGTCAACTCGAACCCACCAGAGGTTCCTCCTTATTACGCACAAAAAAATGAATACTCCCCCTACTAGTTGGGACCCACCTTGGTGGGAGGCTGACTTGTGGGCCTACTAAGTTGACGGGGATGGAGTGCTTTGTCAACTTAGTCAATATGAACGATTCTAGCTCCAGTGACCGTACGATGTCCATCCAACGGCCGTAGTGCTTCTTCAACCTCTGGTCTTGTTGCTCCAGCCGCCCAAAGCAGCGCCGGTCATGCCGCATGCTCCTACCTCCCGTGGTCGGCTGTGCTGCCACGGAGGCCTCACTGCCCCTACTATTCAAACCGCTGGCCAGGCCATCCCTCTACTCACCCACACCCCCTGTTATTCTGCGGCGACGGCAGCCTCACACCGCAGCGAACCAGTGAACCCTCGTACTCCTCTACGCGTGGGCATTCACTGCCGCGTCTTCCCCGGCTCCGCGTCGTCCCCTTCCTAGGCCTCGCCGTCGTCCACCGCCCTGGTGCTCTCGGCCCGGCATGGTCAACGTGGTCAAGGAACGACTTCCATCAGACGTGGACTGTACGTGGAGAGGCTGACTGCTGGGTCCACGGCCGCAGCAAGGAAGTGCCTCCTTATTACGCGCAAAATAATTATTCCTCCACCTGACAGCGGGACCCACCGGATGGGCCACCGTATTTCGCGAAAAAAAGTTTCCCCCTGACTGCTGGGACCCACCAGCTACATCTTCGCACGCAAGGAAATGCGTCCGGGAAAAAAAACGATTCATCCCCCTGACTGCTGGGACCCACCAGCTACATCTTCGCAGGCATGGAAGTGTCTGACAGTCGGGACCCACCTGGTCGAAGCGTATGTAGCGTTGTCATTCTGGTCGCGAACGTGTACGTACATACTGGTCGATGTAGAGGCGTGCACGTGTCGTAGTAGAGGCGCGCACGTAGCATGTACACGTACGTAGAGCGGCCAGTGTGCAAGAAAGAAAATACGGCCACGTACGTACATACGGGCAGGGTCTCGAACGCCTACTCGCGCATACGTACGGCCAGGGCTCGTGTACATGGCTGGGTCGGAATGGAGAAACAACGTCGTCGTCGTGTTCATGGGGAGCCAACCGGCTGGGTTGGAACAGAATGCATCGTCGTGTTCATCGGGAGGGTTTGGACGGAACAGCCGATGGAAACGAGGCCTGGCATACCACAGAATGGAGGAAACGGCCTTATGTTCAACCGGCCACGTTCGAAATGGGATCCTGTTCATCGGGAGGGGTCTGGCGTACCGCAAAACGGAGGAAACGGACCTCCTACGGTCGAAACGGGGGTCCTATTGATCGGGAGGGGTGTGGCGCACCGCAAAATGGAGGAAACAGACTTGTGTTGGAGCGCTACGGTCGAAACGGGGGTCCTGTTCATCGGGAGGGGTGTGGCGTACCGCAAAACGGGACTCCACGGGATACTGTTCATCTCCACCGTCGACCCCATCCAGCCTCCATGGGCTACTATTCATCCACCGTCGACCTCCTCCAGCCTCCACCGTGCGCTACTCCACCGGCTACTGTTCAACCAACCCTCTCCACGGGCTCCTATTCAACCACCCCTCCACGGGCTACTGTTCATCCTGCCCTCCACCGTCTACTGTTCATCCTGCCCTCCACAGGGTGGTCCTGTTCACCCTGCCCTTCACGGGGTCCTGTTCATCCAGCCCCAACCGGCTCGAACGATCGGGGTCTTGTTCATCCACCCCCACCGGGAACTGTTCATCCTAACCCCCCAGCAACGCTCACTATTCATCCAGAGGAAACGCCATGGGGTCCTGTTCATCCACCCCCACCGGGAGCTTTCATCCAACCCCCCCAGCAACGCTCACTGTTCATCCAGAGGCACCATCGATCGGCTTCAGTTAGCAGCAGTAGCAAAGGAATCGCTCGATCAGGTTCAGTTAACAGCCATCGATCGATCGCTCGGGTTCAGTAATGCGTAGCCTACAGTGCAATCGCTCGGGTTCAGTTAGAGCCCAACGCCTCGCACCCACGCGCGTGCGTGTACGTGAGAAACGCGCATCGCTCGGCCCCGACCACCCACCGTAACCGGGAACACCCCGATATTTTCCTCGCCCTTGCTTCTACCTTGGTTGTCATGGACGGCCCAAAGAATGTCGTGCAGCTGCGTCTCCGGCCCGCCCAGGATGAAAAGCCCATTTTCTGTCATGATTTTTTGTCATAGAAGTAGGAGCCCACCACATCTATGATGATACCGTGTTTTGTCAAAATTATTGTCATAGAAGTGTCATAAGTATGACAGAAAAGATTCTCATTCGGCCCAAAATGTCACGGATGTGTCTTTTTTTTGTAGTGTTCTAGGGATTTCCTAAATAGTTGTGCTGGTTGTGTTTTCAGGGAACGAACTATTAGACAAGCTGAAGAATTATTGAATAACATATGAAAAATTATGATGAGTGGACTCTTCCTGAACCACCGCCTAAACCCACTCCGAAGAAGAGGGGTATTTTATATCTCAGTCCTGAAGATATGCAAGAGGCAAAGAAATCTATGAAGGAAAAAGGTATTAAAGCTGAGGATGTTAAAAATTTACCTCCTATTGAAAAAATACATGGGCTTGATACACCACCACCACCTAAGGTGGTAGAGGTAAATTCTCTAATGAAATTCAATGATAATGACAATCCTCACAATATGCACCCTAGTCAATGCCTTTATGAGTTTGAAAATTACATTAGAAAACAAGATCACTTCAATGCAAATGTTATGAAACAATTGAAATACAATTCTGATATGATTGCTCGCTTGAGTGACTTGTTATTTAGAATCTCAAATGATGTTAGAGGTGTGGGGAAGCGTGCTTCTATGGTTCAAACCCAGTTAGAACAAGTTGCTAAATCTCAGAGAGAATTACTTGATGAAATGAATAATAATATCAATGATCATGCTGTTAGAGTAATGACTAGAGGAGGTAGGATGACTCAGGAACCACTTTATCCTAAGGGACACCCAAAAAGAATTGAACAAGACTCTCAAAGAATTAACACTGATGCATGTAGTCCTTCTAAAAAGAAAAAGAAGAAGAAAAATGATAGGACTTTGCATGCCTCTAGTGAATCTGAATTAGAGAAACCTCCTGATAATGATAATGAAGTCTCTATCTCTGATGCTGAAACTCAATCTGGTAATGAACACTCACCTTCTGATAATGAAAAAGATAATGACGAGGTTCATGAAAATACTCAAACAAATAATAAAGAACCAGGCAATGATGTTGAGATAGAACCAACAGTTGATCTTGATAACCCACAACCTAAGAATACACGGTATGATAAAAGAGACTTTATTGCTAGAAAACATGGTAAGGAAAGAGAACCGTGGGTTCAAAAACCTATGGCCTTTCCACCTAAGTTAACTAAAAAGAAAGATGATGAAGAATTTGAACGCTTTGCTGAAATGTTGAGGCCAGTCTTTTTTGCGTACTCGCTTGATTGATATCCTAAAAATGCCTCCTTATGCAAAGTACATGAAAGACATCATCACTAATAAGGGAAAAATACTGGAAGCTGAAATCTCCACCATGCTTGCTAATTATACTTTTAAAGATGGAGTACCTAAAAAACTTGGAGATCCGGGAATACCAACTTTACCTTGCTCCATCAAAAGAAATTATGTGAAAACGGGTTTGTGTGATTTGGGAGTTGTGTTAGTGTTATGCCTTTCTCTTTATATAAAAGACTTGATTTGAATAAACTCACACCTACTAAAATATCTTTGCAAATGGCTGACAAATCAACGGCCATACCTATCGGTATCTGTGAGGATGTGCCCGTTGTTGTTGCTAATGTTACTATTTTGACTGACTTTGTTATACTTGAGATGCCCGAGGATGACAACATGTCGATTATCCTTGGTAGACCCTTCTTGAATACTGCAGGGGCTATTACTGATTGCAATAAAAGCAAAGTCACTTTTCATATCAATGGTAATGAGCATACGGTGCACTTTTCGAAGAAACAATTCCAAGTGAACGGTATTAATGTTATTGAAAAATCTCCGACAATCACTATTCGAAGTTTTCAACTACCTCTACCTACTGTCAAAAAGAAATATGAAATGCTTATTGTTGGGGACATTCATATTTCCGCTGAGGTAACTTAGTGATTTACGAAAGATCTTTGGTTTCATGCTAATCGAAAGTGGTTGTTAATAAGACTTGATCAACCTTATTAATGGATCATTTTTGAGAGGTATGAGGTTGATGAATTTAGTGAGCACTACCTTCTGTCCCTACCTTTAAGTCTACTATTTTTATTAGTTAAATAAAATAAAATGTCATGTTTTGTCTATTTTCTGATTTTCCCATGCAATAAAAAATGACCCAAAAATAAAAGTTCTCAGAATGCTCTGAAATTTTAACATGATTTTTTTCTGAATATTTAAGAAGTTTTGGTGCAAATAACATCAGAGGGAGGTGCACCTGGTGGGTTGTGGTCCCCACGTGGCCCCCCCTCACTTATCTCTTCATACCACATCATCACCTACCTCCAGAAAAAATTCACCATTGCTCTCTCTCACTCTCTCTCGTGTTCTTGCTCTCAAACCCGTGGATTTCGATCTCTTTGCTTGAAGCTCCATTTCCGAAACTATTTTGGGGGATTGTTGCTTGGTAGGTGACTCCTCTGTTTGCCCAATTAGTTTTTGCTTTAGTGGTTTATATTTTGAATAATTAGCTACTCTTGGTGCTGCTATAGATGAGCTTGCATGTTGAATTCTTAGAGTTCTAAGTAGTTTGAATGCTTGCTATGGCCTCTATGTATCCCTATGAGTAGTTGCTACCAATTTTGTAGAGTTTTGTTGAGAAAAAATTGTGTACTAAAAATTTCAGAATTTTTGTTCATAGGAAAAACATGAGTATCTTTAGGAAGTTTGCTTCCAAGAATAACTCCAAGGGAGTGATTGGGGAGTCAACTGATAGTGATCTCCACACTTGGAGATTGGCGGAGCTATGGCCGTGTGGATGGCCGCATACCCCATTCGTGGAAGGGGCCGGAATCCTTCAGGAGTTTGCACAATATGCTGCTAATGTCGGCCTCACCGACTTCATGGTAGCTGAATGCGAACAATATCATCTCCTCACAAACACCTTTGTGCAAAATTTTAATTTTCTTCCTAGGAATAATCCCCCTGAAGTGTGATGTCTACTACGCAACTTTATCCTTCTAGACGTTGTTGGGCCTCCAAGTGCAGAGTTTTGTAGGACAGCAGCAAATTTCCCTCAAGTGGATGACCTAAGGTTTATCAATTCGTGGGAGGCATAGGATGAAGATGGTCTCTCTCAAACAACCCTGCAACCAAATAACAAAGAGTCTCTTGTGTCCCAAACACACCCAATACAATAGTAAATTGTATAGGTGCATTAGTTCGGCGAAGAGATGGTGATACAAGTGCAATATGGATGGTAGATATAGGTTTTTGTAATCTGAAAATATAAAAACAGCAAGGTAACTAGTAACAAAAGTGAGCAAAAACGGTATTGCAATGCTTCGAAACAAGGCCTAGGGTTCATACTTTCAGTAGTGCAAGTTCTCTCAACAATGATAACATAATTAGATCATATAACAATCCCTCAACGTGCAACAAAGAGTCACTCCAAAGTCACTAATAGCGGAGAACAAACGAAGAGATTATTGTAGGGTACGAAACCACCTCAAAGTTATTCTTTCTGATCGATCTATTGGGCTATTCCTATAAGTGTCACAAACAACCCTAGAGTTCGTACTAAAATAACACCTTAAGACACACATCAACCAAAACCCTTATGTCACCTAGATACTCCAATGTCACCACAAGTATCAGCGGGTTTGATTATGCAATATGCATCACACAATCTCAGATTCATCTATTCAAACCAACACAAAAAACTTTAAAGAGTGCCCCAAAGTTTCTACCGGAGAGTCAAGACGAAAACGTGTGCCAACCCCTATGCATAAGTTCACAAGGTCACAGAACCCGCAAGTTGATCACCAAAACATACATCAAGTGGATCACGTGAATATCCCATTGTCACCACAGATAAGCACATGCAAGTCATACATCAAGTGTTCTCAAATAATCCTTAAAGACTCAATCCGATAAGATAAGTTCAAAGGAAAAACTCAAGCCATTACAAGAAGGTAGAGGGGAAGAAACACCATATGATTCAACTATAGTAGCAAAGCTCGCGGTACATCAAGATCATGCCAAATCAAGAACACAAGAGAGAGAGAGAGAGAGGGGGAGAGAGAGAGAGATCAAACACATAGCTACTAGTACATACCCTCAGCCCCGAGGGTGAACTACTCCCTCCTTGTCATGGATGAAGGAAATATGCCCTAGAGGCAATAATAAAGTTATTATTTATTTCCTTATATCATGATAAATGTTTATTATTCATGCTAGAATTGTATTAACCGGAAACATAATACTTGTGTGAATACATAGACAAACAGAGTGTCACTAGTATGCCTCTACTTGACTAGCTCATTGATTAAAGATGGTTATGTTTCCTAGCCATTGACATGAGTTGTCATTTGATTAACGGGATCACATCAATAGGAGAATGATATGATTGACTTGACCCATTTTGTTAGCTTAGCACTCGATCGTTTAGTATGTTGCTATTGCTTTCTTCATGACTTATACATGTTCCTATGACTATGAGATTATGCAACTCCCGAATACCGGAGGAACACTTTGTGTGCTACCAAATGTCACAACGTAACTGGGTGATTATAAAGGTGCTCTACAGGTGTCTCCGAAGGTACTTGTTGGGTTGGCGTATTTCGAGATTAGGATTTGTCACTTCGATTGTCGGAGAGGTATCTCTGGGCCCTCTCGGTAATGCACATCACTTAAGCCTTCCAAGCATTGCAACTAATGAGTTTGTTGCGAGATGATGTATTACAGAACGAGTAAAGAGACTTGCCGGTAACGAGATTGAACTAGGTATTGAGATACCGACAATCGAATCTCGGGCAAGTAACATACCGATGACAAAGGGAACAACGTATGTTGTTATGCGGTCTGACCAATAAAGATCTTCGTAGAATATGTGGGAGCCAATATGAGCATCCAGGTTCCGCTATTGGTTATTGACCGGAGACATGTCTCGGTCATGTCTATATAGTTCTCGAACCCGTAGGGTCCGCACGCTTAACGTTTTGATGACAGTTATATTATGAGTTTATATGTTTTGATGTACCGAAGGTTGTTCGGAGTCCCGGATGTGATCACAGACATGACGAGGAGTCTCGAAATGGTCGAGACATAAAGATTGATATATTGGAAGCCTATGTTTGGATATCGGAAGTGTTCCGGGTGAAATCGGGATTTTACCAGAGTACCGGGAGGTTACCGGAACCCCCCGGCAACATAATGGGCCTTAATGGGCCTAGCTGGAAGAGAGGAGAGGCGGCTAGGGCTGGGCCACGTGCCCCTCCCCCTAGTCCGAATAGGACAAGGAGAAGGGGGCGGCGCCCCCCTTCGTTCTTCTCCCTCTCCTCTTTCCCCCCTCCCAAGTCCTAATCCAACTAGGAAAAAGGGGGGGAGTCCTACTCCCGGTGGGAGTAGGACTCCTCCTGGCGCGCCCCAAGGCTGGCCGCACCTCCCCCCTTTGATCCTTTATATACGGGGGCAGGGGGCACCCCATAGACACAACAATTGATCATTGATCTCTTAGCCATGTGCGGTGCCCCACTCCACCATATTACACCTCGATAATATCGTAGCGGTGCTTAGGCGAAGCCCTGCGTCGGTAGAACATCATCATCGTCACCACACCATCGTGCTGACGAAACTCTCTCTCAACACTCGGCTGGATCGGAGTTCGAGGGACGTCATCGAGCTGACCGTGTGCTGAACTCGGAGGTGCCGTACGTTCGGTACTTGATCGGTCGGATCGTGAAGACGTACGACTACATCAACCGCGTTGTGTTAATGCTTCCGCTTTCGGTCTACGAGGGTACGTGGACAACACTCTCCCCTCTCGTTGCTATGCACCACCATGATCTTGCGTGTGCGTAGGAATTTTTTTGAAATTACTACGTTCCCCAACAGTGGTATCCGAGCCTGGTTTTATGCGTAGATGTCATATGCACGAGTAGAACACAAGTGAGTTGTGGGCGATATAAGTCATACTGCTTACCATCATGTCATACTTTGGTTCGGCGGTATTGTTGGATGAAGCGGCCCGGGCTGACATTACGCGTACGCTTACGCGAGACTGGTTCTTCCGACGTGCTTTGCACAGAGGTGGCTGGCGGGTGTCAGTTTCTCCAACTTTAGTTGAACCGAGTGTGGCTACGCCCGGTCCTTGCGAAGGTTAAAACAACACCAACTTGACAAAATATCATTGTGGTTTTGATGCGTAGGTAAGAACGGTTCTTGCTAAGCCCGTAGCAGCCACGTAAAACTTGCAACAACAAAGTAGAGGACGTCTAACTTGTTTTTGCAGGGCGTGTTGTGATGTGATATGGTCAAGACATGATGCTGAATTTTATTGTATGAGATGATCATGTTTTGTAACCGAGTTATCGGCAACTGGCAGGAGCCATATGGTTGTCGCTTTATTGTATGCAATGCAATCGCCCTGTAATGCTTTACTTTATCACTAAGCGGTAGCGATAGTCGTAGAAGCATAAGATTGGCGAGACGACAACGATGCTACGATGGAGATCAAGGTGTCGCTCCGGTGACGATGGTGATCATGACGGTGCTTCGGAGATGGAGATCACAAGCACAAGATGATGATGGCCATATCATATCACTTATATTGATTGCATGTGATGTTTATCTTTTTCTGCATCTTATCTCTTTGATTGACGGTAGCATTATAAGATGATCCCTCACTAAATTATCAAAGTATAAGTTTTCTCCCTGAGTATGCACCGTTGCGAAAGTTCTTCGTGCTGAGACACCACGTGAAGATCGGGTGTGATAGGCTCTACGTTCAAATACAACGGGTGCAAAACAGTTGCACACGCGGAATACTCAGGTTAAACTTGATGAGCCTAGCATATAACAAATATGGCCTCGGAACACGGAGACCGAAAGGTCGAGCGTGAATCATATAGTAGATATGATCAACATAGTGATGTTCACCGTTGAAACTACTCCATCTCACGTGATGATCGGACATGGTTTAGTTGATATGGATCACGCGATCACTTAGAGGATTAGAGGGATGTCTATCTAAGTGAGAGTTCTTAAGTAATATGATTAATTGAACTTTAATTTATCATGAACTTAGTACCTGATAGTATCTTGCTTGTCTATGTTGATTGTAGATAGATGGCCCGTGCTGTTGTTCCGTTGAATTTTTAATGCGTTCCTTGAGAAAGCAAAGTTGAAAGATGATGGTAGCAATTACACGGACTAGGTCCGTAACTTGAGGATTATCCTCATTGCTGCACAGAAGAATTACGTCCTGGAAGCACCGCTGGGTGCCAGGCCTGCTGCAGGAGCAACACCAGATGTTATGAACGTTTGGCAGAGCAAAGCTGATGACTACTCGATAGTTCAGTGTGCCATGCTTTACGGCTTTGAACCGGGTCTTCAACGACGTTTTGAACGTCATGGAGCATATGAGATGTTCCAGGAGTTGAAGTTAATATTTCAAGCAAATGCCCGGATTGAGAGATATGAAGTCTCCAATAAATTCTACAGCTGTAAGATGGAAGAGAATAGTTCTGTCAGTGAGCATATACTCAAAATGTCTGGGTATAACAATCACTTGATTCAACTGGGAGTTAATCTTTCGGATGATAGCGTCATTGACAGAATTCTTCAATCACTGCCACCAAGCTACAAGAGCTTCGTGATGAACTATAACATGCAAGGGATGGATAAGACGATTCCCGAGCTCTTCGCAATGCTAAAGGCTGCGGAGGTAGAAATCAAAAAGGAGCATCAAGTGTTGATGGTCAATAAGAACACTAGTTTCAAGAAAAAGGGAAAAGGGAAGAAGAAGGGGAACTTCAAGAAGAACAGCAAGCAAGTTGTTGTTCAGGAGAAGAAACCCAAGTCTGGACCTAAGCCTGAGACTGAGTGCTTCTACTGCAAGCAGACTGGTCACTGGAAGCGGAACAGCCCCAAGTATTTGGCGGATAAGAAGGATGGCAAGGTGAACAAAGGTATATGTGATATACATGTTATTGATGTGTACCTTACTAATGCTCGCAGTAGCACCTGGGTATTTGATACTGGTTCTGTTGCTAATATTTGCAACTCGAAACAGGGGCTACGGATTAAGCGAAGATTGGCTAAGGACGAGGTGACGATGCACGTGGGAAATGGTTCCAAAGTCGATGTGATCGCGGTCGGCACGCTACCTCTACATCTACCTTCGGGATTAGTTTTAGACCTAAATAATTGCTATTTGGTGCCAGCGTTAAGCATGAACATTATATCTGGATCTTGTTTGATGCGAGACGGTTATTCATTTAAATCAGAGAATAATGGTTGTTCTATTTATATGAGTAATATCTTTTATGGTCATGCACCCTTGAAGAGTGGTCTATTTTTGTTGAATCTCGATAGTAGTGATACACATATTCATAATATTGAAGCCAAAAGATGCAGAGTTGATAATGATAGTGCAACTTATTTGTGGCACTGCCGTTTAGGTCATATCGGTGTAAAGCGCATGAAGAAACTCCATACTGGTGGACTTTTGGAACCACTTGATTATGAATCACTTGGTACTTGCGAACCGTGCCTCATGGGCAAGATGACTAAAACACCGTTCTCTGGAACTATGGAGAGAGCAACAGATTTGTTGGAAATCATACATACAGATGTATGTGGTCCGATGAATATTGAGGCTCGTGGCGGATATCGTTATTTTCTCACCTTCACAGATGATTTGAGCAGATATGGGTGTATCTACTTAATGAAACATAAGTCTGAAACATTTGAAAAGTTCAAAGAATTTCAGTGTGAAGTTGAAAATCATCGTAACAAGAAAATAAAATTTCTACGATCTGATCGTGGAGGAGAACATTTGAGTTATGAGTTTGGTCTTCATTTGAAACAATGCGGAATAGTTTCGCAACTCACGCCACCCGGAACACCACAACGTAATGGTGTGTCCGAACATCGTAATCGTACTCTACTAGATATGGTGCGATCTATGATGTCTCTTACTGATTTACCGCTATCATTTTGGGGTTATGCTTTAGAGACGGCCGCATTCACGTTAAATAGGGCACCATCAAAATCTGTTGAGACGACGCCTTATGAACTGTGGTTTGGCAAGAAACCAAAGTTGTCGTTTCTTAAAGTTTGGGGCTGCGATGCTTATGTGAAAAAACTTCAACCTGATAAGCTCGAACCCAAATCAGAGAAATGTGTCTTCATAGGATACCCAAAGGAGACTGTTGGGTACACCTTCCATCACAGATCCGAAGGCAAAACTTTTGTTGCTAAATTCGGAATCTTTCTAGAGAAGGAGTTTCTCTCGAAAGAAGTGAGTGGGAGGAAAGTAGAACTTGATGAGGTAACTGTACCTGCTCCCTTATTGGAAAGTAGTTCATCACAGAAACCTGTTTCTGCGACACCTACACCAATTAGTGAGGAAGTTAATGATGATGATGATGAAACTTC
Organism: Triticum aestivum; assembly: GCF_018294505.1. Classification (NCBI taxonomy): domain Eukaryota; kingdom Viridiplantae; phylum Streptophyta; class Magnoliopsida; order Poales; family Poaceae; genus Triticum; species Triticum aestivum. Next base: position 391,410,819 of record NC_057814.1, on the reverse strand, counting down.
AGATCAAGTTATTACTGAACCTCATAGGTCAACCAGAGTAAGATCCGCACCAGAGTGGTACGGTAATCCTGTTCTGGAGGTTATGTTACTAGACCATGACGAACCTACGAACTATGAAGAAGCGATGGTGAGCCCAGATTCCGCAAAATGGCTTGAGGCCATGAAATCCGAGATGGGATCCATGTATGAGAACAAAGTATGGACTTTGGTTGACTTGCCCGATGATCGGCAAGCCATTGAAAATAAATGGATCTTCAAGAAGAAGACTGACGCTGACGGAAATGTTACTGTATATAAAGCTCAACTTGTTGTGAAAGGTTTTCGACAAGTTCAAGGGATTGACTACGATGAGACCTTCTCACCCGTAGCGATGCTTAAGTCTGTCCGAATCATGTTAGGAATTGCCGCATTTTATGATTATGAAATTTGGCAAATGGATGTCAAAACTGCATTCCTGAATGGATTTCTGGAAGAAGAATTGTATATGATGCAACCGGAAGGTTTTGTCGATCCAAAGGGAGCTAACAAAGTGTGCAAGCTCCAGCGATCCATTTATGGACTGGTGCAAGCCTCTCAGAGTTGGAATAAACACTTTGATAGTGTGATCAAAGCATTTGGTTTTGTACAGACTTTTGGAGAAGCCTGTATTTACAAGAAAGTGAGTGGGAGCTCTGTAGCATTTATGATATTATATGTGGATGACATATTGCTGATTGGAAATGATATAGAATTTCTGGATAGCATAAAGGGATACTTGAATAAGAGTTTTTCAATGAAAGACCTCGGTGAAGCTGCGTATATATTGGGCATCAAGATCTATAGAGATAGATCAAGACGCTTAATTGGACTTTCACAAAGCACATACCTTGACAAAGTTTTGAAGAAGTTCAAAATGGATCAAGCAAAGAAAGGGTCCTTGCCTGTGTTACAAGGTGTGAAGTTGAGTAAGACTCAATGCCCGACTACTACAGAAGATAGAGAGAAGATGAAAGATGTTCCCTATGCTTCAGCCATAGGCTCTATCATGTATGCAATGCTGTGTACCAGACCTGATGTGTGCCTTGCTATAAGTCTAGCAGGAAGGTATCAAAGTAATCCAGGAGTGGATCACTGGACAGCGGTCAAGAACATCCTGAAATACCTGAAAAGGACTAAGGATATGTTTCTCGTTTATGGAGGTGACAAAGAGCTCGTCGTAAATGGTTACGTCGATGCAAGCGTTGACACTGATACAGACGATTCTAAATCGCAAACCGGATACGTGTTTATATTGAACGGTGGAGCTGTCAGTTGGAGCAGTTCTAAACAAAGCGTCGTGGCGGGATCTACGTGTGAAGAGGAATACATAGCTGCTTCGGAAGCAGAAAATGAAGGAGTCTGGATGAAGGAGTTCATATCTGATCTAGGTTTCATACCTAGTGCATCGGGTCCAATGAAAATCTTTTGTGACAATACTGGTGCAATTGCCTTGGCAAAGGAATCCAGATTTCACCAAAGAACCAAGCACATCAAGAGACGCTTCAACTCCATCCGGGATCAAGTCCAGGTGGGAGACATAGAGATTTGCAAGATACATACGGATCTGAATGTTAAAGACCCGTTGACTAAGCCTCTTCCACGAGCAAAACATGATCAGCACCAAGACTCCATGGGTGTTAGAATCATTACTGTGTAATCTGGATTATTGACTCTAGTGCAAGTGGGAGACTGAAGGAAATATGCCCTAGAGGCAATAATAAAGTTATTATTTATTTCCTTATATCATTATAAATGTTTATTATTCATGCTAGAATTGTATTAACCGGAAACATAATGCTTGTGTGAATACATAAACAAACAGAGTGTCACTAGTATGCCTCTACTTGACTAGCTCGTTGATTAAAGATGGTTATGTTTCCTAGCCATTGACATGAGTTGTCATTTGATTAACGGGGTCACATCATTAGGAGAATGATATGATTGACTTGACCCATTTCGTTAGCTTAGCACTCGATCGTTTAGTATGTTGCTATTGCTTTCTTCATGACTTATACATGTTCCTATGACTATGAGATAATGCAACTCCCGAATACCGGAGGAACACTTTGTGTGCTACCAAACGTCACAACGTAACTGGGTGATTATAAAGGTGCTCTACAGGTGTCTCCGAAGGTACTTGTTGGGTTGGCGTATTTCGAGATTAGGATTTGTCACTCCGATTGTCGGAGAGGTATCTTTGGGCCCTCTCGGTAATGCACATCACTTAAGCCTTGCAAGCATTGCAACTAATGAGTTTGTTGCGAGATGATGTATTACAGAACGAGTAAAGAGACTTGCCGGTAACGAGATTGAACTAGGTATTGAGATACCGACGATCGTATCTCGGGCAAGTAACATACCGATGACAAAGGGAACAACGTATGTTGTTATGCGGTCTGACCGATAAAGATCTTCGTAGAATATGTGGGAGCCAATATGAGCATCCAGGTTCCGCTATTGGTTATTGACCGGAGACATGTCTCGGTCATGTCTACATAGTTCTCGAACCCGTAGGGTCCGCACGCTTAATGTTTCGATGACAGTTATATTATGAGTTTATATGTTTTGATGTACCGAAGGTTGTTCGGAGTCCCGGATGTGATCACGGACATGACGAGGAGTCTCGAAATGGTCGAGACATAAAGATTGATATATTGGAAACCTATGTTTGGATATTAGAAGTGTTCCGGGTGAAATCGGGATTTTACCGGAGTACCGGGAGGTTACCGGAACCCCCCGGCAACATAATGGGCCTTAATGGGCCTAGGTGGAAGAGAGGAGAGGCGGCTAGGGCTGGGCCGTGCGCCCCTCCCCCTAGTCCGAATAGGACAAGGAGAAGGGGGCGGCGCCCCCCTTCCTTCTTCTCCCTCTCCTCTTTCCCCCCTCCCAAGTCCTAATCCAACTAGGAAAAAGGGGGGAGTCCTACTCCCGGTGGGAGTAGGACTCCTCCTGGCGCGCCCCAACGCTGGCCGCACCTCCCCCCTTTGATCCTTTATATACGGGGGCAGGGGGGCACCCCATAGACACAACAATTGATCATTGATCTCTTAGCCGTGTGCGGTGCCCCCCTCCACCATATTACACCTCGATAATATCGTAGCGGTGCTTAGGCGAAGCCCTGCGTCGGTAGAACATCATCATCGTTACCACGCTGTCGTGCTGACGAAACTCTCCCTCAACACTCGGCTGGATCGGAGTTCGAGGGACGTCATCGAGCTGAACGTGTGCTGAACTCGGAGGTGTCGTATGTTCGGTACTTGATCGGTCGGATTGTGAAGACGTACGACTACATCAACTGCGTTGTGTTAACGCTTCCGCTTTTGGTCTATGAGGGTACGTGGACAACACTCTCCCCTCTCGTTGCTATGCATCACCATGATCTTGCGTGTGCGTAGGAATTTTTTTGAAATTACTACGTTCCCCAACAATGGAGAGCGCCGGGATGATGAAGATGGCCATCGGTGATGATTCCCCCCTCCGGCAGGGTGCAGGAACAGGCTCCCGATTGGTTTTTCGTGGCTACAGAGGCTTGCAGTGGCGGAACTCACGATCTAGGTTTCTTTTCTGGGGTTTCTGTATTTATAGGAATTTTTGGCGTTGGTTTCACCTCAAGGGGGTCCACGAGGCGCCCACAAGGTCGGAGCACCCTCCCGGGGGGTAGGGCGTGCCCCCGACCTTGTGGAGGCCTCGTGGCTCTTGTGGCCCAACTCTTTTGCTTCAGGGGCTTCTTCTGGTCCATAAAAAATCACTGTAAATTTCCAGGTCATTTGGACTCCGTTTGATATTCCTTTTCTGCGGAACTCAAAAACAAGGAAAAAACAGAAACTGGCACTGGGCTCTAGGTTAATAGGTTAGTCCCAAAAATCATATAAAATAGCATATAAATGCATATAAAACATCCAAGATAGATAATATAATAGCATGGAACAATCAAAAATTATAGATACGTTGGAGACGTATCAAAGTGCAGTTTAATTTATATGTTGAACCCCATCGGATACCACTTACTGAATTTTGTGAAATATGCTTGCTTCCATCTGATGGTAGTTTGGTAGAGCCTAGGCCCGCAGAGTTTGAAGGCTTTTATCGTACTCTGACAATGGGTGATGAGAGAGGGGTGTCGAGTATCACCGCCGCTGGCTTGCATTTTCCTGCTGTTCACTATTTTGCTCGTTTCATTGCCAAATGCTTGCTTGCTAGAGAGAAGGTGGGTGCACTTAGTTCCGCAGACCTTGCTGTTTTGTGTCGTGCACTAGAGGGCGACAACACTTGTAGCTTAGGAGCTATTGTGACACGTCGCCTCCACATTAATAAGTCCAAGGCGCTTTAATGTTCAGATACGCTTGCATGCTTATCCTTTGCCCAAGGTTTACCTAGATCGCGCGGCCATGGATTACCACCAGTTTACTGCTGACGATTATCCTAACATTCCTATGCCGTATAACCTGGTTTTTAGTGTGAGAACTCGTGCTATTATTCCATTGCATGCACCTGCTTTGTTTGATCCTATTGCTAGGGGTGGATACAGGATTATGCCTGCGGACATCGTCGCCTACTGGAACAACCAGGCTGCAGCAGAGGAGGAGCCTCAGCAGTGGGAGCCACAGGTGCTCGCTCCTGAGCAGTTCGACATGGGACCCCATGGTTTCTTCGACTACTGACTGATTACCAAGTTAGGCCAAAAGCCTAAGCTTGGGGGAGTACGTTTTTCTCACCGACTTTACATACATGTTCACACATTTCAGTTGTCAGTGTTCGCACTTTTTCATTGTATTATCCATGCTTATTTTATTTTCTCGCTTTCTTCTTGTGTGTTTGAAAAACTTTGAGAAAATCCAAAAATATTTCCTGGTTCTTTTTGTTTTTCTTTCTAGAGTAGTTAGCTGTAGCACTAAAAAGAAAACCCAAAAAGATTTCCTTGTTCTTCTTTTGCTTGTTGGGAGCTTTCCCATGTAAATAGTTTTTCTCGTTTTTGCTTTTCCCTTTTTACTTGCTTGTTCAAGAAAACCAAAAACTCCAAAAATATTTTAGTGTGTTTCTCTGAATTTTTTTTCTCTTTATCGAGTCGTACCAAGGAGAAGACCACGATGAAAATGTTGAGTGGCTCTTATTTACATTATTGTTCATCTAACCGAGAGCCCATTTTACCTTGTCTTCTCCTGTTGAATAAAATGTTTGCAGATTCCAGCTTAGTCCACGGCACTCTTGCACTATTACTATTTTCACATTGTTCGGTTGTGGAAGTGAAAGGCAATAATGATGATATTCAATGAACTGGCCGTGGCAGAGAGAAACGGGTACGAACTTGACTTGTTCTGTTTTTGTAAATATGTTTAACCTAGTATCCATGATTCAGCCCATTATGATTAAACATGTTTGCAAAGAGATTATAGTTTCTCATGCCATGCATAAGTAGCTGGGAGTGGATAATGATTTATCTTGGATGTCAACATTGCATTAAAATGATTGGGTTGTAGTATGATGATATGGTATCCTCCTCTGAATGTTTGAGTGGCTTGACTTGGCACATGTTCATGTATGTAGTTGAATCAAAACCAACATAGCCTCTATGATATTTATGTTCATGGTGTTCATATCCTACTCATGCTAGTGTCCAATGTGACTTATGCATAATGCATGTTTATGACTGTTGTTGCTCTCTAGCTGGCCACTTCTCAACTTATTTGCTAGCCCTCGCCTGTACTAAGTGGAAATTCTGCTTGTACATCAAAAACCTTGAACCCAAGTTATTCCAGATGAGTCCACCATACCTACCTATATGTGGTATTAACCTGCCGTCCTAAGTAAATTTGCATGTGCCATCTCTAAAAACTTCAAATAAATATCCTTTTTGTGTGCCTGGATCATTCATGGAATGACAGGAGGTACTCGGTATCTTCCATGCTAAGCGGGTTATTCTCAAGATGAGTGTTTATTCACTCACCATCGCATGAGAAAAGGGCGGTAATAGGGATGCACAGTCCCAAACCGCAAAAAGAATTGATCTTTCAAATAATCAAACAAATACTCCCAATGGAGTCATAACCTTTACTTTATCACTTGGGAACCGCCACTAGCGTGCTTAGCATGGAAGATATTGAAACTGATAGTCGTGAAGTAAATGAGAAGGGTGCACCTCTCAAAATATCATTTACCTCTGTTTTAAAAACTTGAGGTCTGGCACCTCTGCAAATCATTGCTTCCCTCTGCGAAGGGACTATCTATTTACTTTTATGTTGTGTCATCACCCTCTAAAATAAGCGCCAGAACCTGAGAGCACTGATGTCATGCTTATGCATTGTGTGTAGCTAATGTTGGGTGCATCATGACTGGATCTTTTCTACCAAGAATTACAATGTTTAGTCGCTACTTGAACTTTGGAGGTGCTCTGCATTTATGTTTTGCGGTCTCAGAAAGGGCTAGCGAGATACCACTATTGTCATATTATATCATGCACTACTGTAGGATGCTGCTAACGCGACACTACAATCAGAGACCCTTCGAGAAACTATGTGCGATGCCATAATCGCAAACGGTGTTGTATGAAAACCGTCAGAAATGTGTAAAACGTTTGTGATGACGGATGCATCAAACACGGTTCAGGTTTTAGTTGCGTGTGCGATGAAGGGCATAAGGTTCAGTTGAATGAACTGTTTGCGATGAGGAGGAACAAAAGAAACGGGCAGCCAGATGGAGGCGTGTGCGATACACAACATACGGTTCACTCGGATGAACTGTTTGTGATTAGGAAACACAGAAGAAACGGTCAGCCAGATCAAAGGTGTGTGCGATATACGGCATGCAGTTCACTCGGATGAACTGTTTGCGTTGAAACATGAGAACAGAAACGGTTCAACTTAACAGGATGTGTGTGATACGCGGCAAACAGGTATGTAATCAGAAACGTGTCTGAAGACCGATAAGAACACAGACGGTTGCTGCTAATAAGACGTGTGTGTTGTGAGCAAACAATTGCTGGTATACAATTGTGAGTGATTGATGAAAACATCACCGATGGGTTCCATTGTTTAGTCCGTGTGCGATGTGATTTTCTTTGTCCGCACACCATTTACGCTCTGTCTACAGAGCATCAACATATATACTTAAAAAGACAGCATTGCATAACCAAATTAAGCATACAATTACACAAGTGACTACACACATAACATTTGCACACACCAAAGTAAGCAATTACATGCATACTAAAGTAGGAGAAACGAGGATCTAATCATCTATTTATTGTTGCGATGATGCTTGCCATTGCTCTGCTTCCGGCTGGATCCCTGGCCGTTTTGGGGAAGGAGGGACTTCCTCATGTCAACGATCCGCCGGTACATGTCGTAGCTCGTGTACACCTCCTTGGCCGCGTACACGACGTGAGCTTTGTCGAGTTTCTCCATCCAGGCCGAGTGCTAGGCACGCTTGTCCTTGTTGCACGAATCCTTCATGTCTCTGTAGTAGGGGTCGATTATGGCCTCGGCGAGGTGAACCAGTGAGTCCTTCTCATGCTCCCTGCTGCCCCAAATCTTGTATTGGCCCTGGATGTCGACAAGATTCTAGCAGGCAATGCCCGAACTTTCGAGTGCCTTTACATCGTTGGTGATGTCCACCGTAGCGAACATGTAGTGGGGGCTGTTGACAAACCTGGCGAAACGATCGCCAGACCTTGTGGCCAGGCAGTAGTGGTAGACGAGGACGTGGTGGCGCACGCACATCTGGGCGACGGCGACCTTGGGACGAGACCCGACACGAGCGCGGGTGTACTCGAGGTCGAACCCGACCACCTTGTACTTCTCCTCGGCAAGCAACAGCTCCATGATGTGGATGGAGTGCTCCGCCCAGACCGGGTCGTTGGTGTACACCACCGAGAGGTCCATGAACCTTCTGTGGGTGTCCACCACGGCACGCATGGTGAACTGCTGCTCATCGTCGGCAGCCGCTCAGAGCGCCATTGGAGCCGCGCAGGATACCCTCTAAGAATTTGTCGTGGTGGGTGTGCTTGTTGCAATGGTGGGGCGCGATCGAAAGGTTGAAGAGACACAAGGGTAGGTTAAATGGCCGCTGTAATAATAAATGGGGTCCGGCCGGCCTGTAATCATCATGTCTTGTCACGGTGTTCATAGCGGAGGATTCCAGAATCCAATGCACGCTTGACAACACCGCACCCCAGGCGTGGACAATCGAGTGCGATAACTAATTATGTGCTCTACAGTGCACACGGTGGAAGAAACCAACTGTGTGCAATAATGTCGAAGATCGTAGTCGAGTTAGCTATACAGATCGTGTGCTGTGAGATCGACAAGGTAAACTGATTCGAGAATGGTTAATAAAATCTAAGACCATTGCATATTAAGGTCAAAATAGTGCTAGCAATATACGAGTCTCATACGATGCCATTTCAACGATTGTACCACAAAAGCTCGAAATGTTACAAGGTTCAAATTCCAGAGTTATATGGCTCAAATTCGAAGATTACAAAGTTCAAACTGATATTAGAAATGAAATACAGTTCATCAGCTGTAAACGCTCGTGTTGATGCGCTGAACATGGATATCAGAGAGGATCAAACTAATATCACCGCTTTTAAGTCTGCCTTCGAAACCTCACAATTTTTGCAAAGGGGTCAACCACTGAGAAGTCATGTATGGGGTTGACCCAATGACTTCTGATTACTCTGTCATCTAAAGTTCCAAAATGAAATTCAGCATTCTTGGAGCCTACTCCATTCTGCCGCAGGCGCCGGCGCTGATCAACAGACCATTCATTCTTGCGAATTAAATGTAGGGAAAATCTCATTTCCTTCAGCACCCTTCCTCTGAGAACAAAGAACCTGGCGAATATAGTCTCTGGTAAGGTCCCTCGGTAGGAGTTCAAAGTAATTTCTGAGAGATCTAGATCTAGGCATTCGACGTGATTGTTATATTGTATCACATTATCCACCACTGGGCCTAATCTTATCTGCAAAAGAAGAAAACGTGTTAGTGCCTACATGCAGTTTTGAACATTACTACATGACTAGCTATTTGGTTTGCAGGATTTGTAAAATGCACTAACATGCCATCTTCGATCTGACATGATTAACATGGGCATTTGATTACATTCTAGAAAAATGTAGCCTTCTTCACAAGAGGTTGGAGTGGATGAAAAGTTCCCTAAGAAAACTAGTACAGATGAATCCAAAGGAGAAATGCTTATTGATTGTAACCATATGGATCAAGCAACCAATATGGGGGGCATGTATGTACTGAAATCCTCCAAAAGAACCTTCAGAAATCGTAGTACATTGTCATCGTAAACTTGGAAAAAGGTGTCACAAATTGAACTCCCTTATGGTTAACATTTAACAGGAAAGGAACATCACCTCGATATATAGCTTCTCCAGGCACAGAAAGCATCTCAGGAAACTGACAACTTGCTCTAGGTCGGGCCCAATAGATTCTAGTGCCAAGACCTTCACTGTGTGTAGTTTCGGGGTCAAGCTTGTCGGAATCATTTTCTGAATGACAGACGAACAAACATCTTCAAAATTAGAAATAATGTTAATTTGTAGAAGGAGAGGTAGAAGGCGGCTGTTGTACCTGAACGGGTGTGGATCCAATAACAAGTTCGGAGTATTTGTCAGACGAGTAGCCCACCACTGTCAATTTCGGTGCAGAAATGACATTGGTTCTTGTTGGACCTTCTTGATCAACTACAAGTAATCTCTCAAGTGCAGGTGTGTCCTGGATGACCATACCGCGGTCCACCTTTTGTGATGTCTTCCTGCCGCACCAACAACACACATAAATAGTCCGAAGAGTCATGTAGGTGATGTGGAAGGTACTCAACCCATTGATTGCCTGAAGACGAAGGTACTCGAGTGCAGTACAGCCACGGAGCAGGCGCTCCATGTCACCCTTTGAGAGGCAGACGACGACGAGCTCGAGGTGCTTCAGTCGTGGTAGAATAAGAGCGGGCGCGTCATTAAGGGGCGGGAAATGGCAGTTCCTAAACTTGGCGACGCGCAACGTGGGCGCGCGGAGTGCGGACGTTGGCAGCGACCACATATGCCCATCATCAAAAGTGTGCTCCTTGAGCTGATCTAGGGCAGGGGATCGGAACCAGTCGTCAAGCTTGGCTCGGTCCTTGCTATTGCAACGAAACTTGCCCATTCTAAGGCCTTTGGTTGGGCCAAGGTGACTGCCGAGGATCTTGGAGAACGTATCCAAGCTTTTGCGATAGCCATGGCAGAGCTCGTGGGTGTCGATGATGTCGAGAGGGCTGGAGTTCCATAGGGGGCGCCACCGCCGGGAAAGGAGGGTTGTCCACGCCCCATATTTGATTGGGAGGAGGGAGATGATGACTCTCAACATATCATCGGGGAGGCTGCTGATTAAGTCTAGGCCTGCTGGAGTCGCTTGCGGTTCTAGCTCGCCCCGCCTCCGCTTGTTGGCAGCCCCGTTCTCCACCTCTGGAGTCTCCTTGGCAGCAGCACTTTTTGATAGAAATGGGAGTACAGGGAATATTTAGTTAAAACAGGGCAATAGAAAAGTGTATTGGTAACTAGAAGTTATTAGGTAGGAATATAGTAAGATAAGGGAATAACAATTGGTTGCTTAAATACTAAACAATTCATTTGACATTGCTGGGTATGTCAACGTATGCAGATAGTTGAAAAGAAAACTTACTTTGAACAAAGTCTGGACGGATGATTTTGTCAGGGAAGTTAGCATATATCTCATGACCAGGCCCTTCTATGTGCAGTGCAATTTTAGTGCCAGCTTTCAGTACATAAAACTTTGCAATTTCATTCCACGTTCATCAAGTCTTACAGTAGCAACAATTGTAAATCCATGGTTTGTGCGCAGTATGACATTCGTGGAGCCTTGACGTATGTAAAGGGAAATATTATGCACTACATAATCTGTTGCATAGCGAGGGATGTCCTGCAGAAAATGGTAGGGTTGTTAAAGAAAATATGGTAACATGCAAATATGGGCCCAAATTGAAAGAACTTTACAGCAGTTGAAATCGAAGGACAAAAGTCTATCATTAAACAGATAGGGTAAGCATGATGTCATGGAAATATGAGAGTAATCAAAAGAACAATACATCATTAATTTGCCTAATATAGAAAGAAGAGGGGGAAATCCCCTTTGATGTATATGGTGCATGTGGCACCTTTTATCCAAATGTAGCAATATTTAGAATACGTTCAGGAAAGTAGGCCATGCCAACCAATTTAGGGTGACATTGAACATACCGCGCGCGTCCTCAAGTTATCTGGTACGATGAGATGGAATCTCTGGCAGCGGTTGCCAAGTCCTGAAGTATCGGCGCACTGTACATTCTATGAATGAAAGAAAACCCTCAAATCAGCTCGAATAAAATGAATTCACGGCGATTTCTGCCGGGTGATTAAAGGAGGTAGATGAACTGGGATAAGAGATGAGATAATATCTCGTTAAATTAGTTACCTTGTCTTCCATGAGAAAGAACCCTCAGTACGGCAGATTCCCCAACCGAGCGGAGCTGGGTCGACCGCGAGAAGCGTCGAGAAAGTCGATGGCGATAGGCTGCGGCAAGCAGAAGTGGCGAAATGCGATGGGCTTTGCTGGCAGCCTGGCGGTGGCGGCAGGCGTCGAGCTAAGTGTTTACTGCCGCGATAGGCGGTGCCATGGCATAGACGCGGAGGAGCTTGTGCAGGTGTGAATGGGGAACGTACTGGAGGGGCCAAGGTGGGTGGCAGGCGGGGTGAGTGTTTTTGTGACGTGGGGATGGTGAGGGTTTTCTTTTTTCTTTTTTGAATTGGGTGGTGAGGGTTTTCTGTCCCACAAAGAATTTTGAGGCGACGGTTTGCTAGAGCGAACCGTGTGTGATTAACGCAGCAGGAAAAATGATAGTCATTACACACGGTTCCAATTTTGGGAACCGTGTGTGATTGACGTACTACCTCCGTCCTGGTTTATTGGTCCCCTGTTGTAATTTTTACCAAAATTTGGCAAAATATTTAACATACTCAGACATAGATAATAAGCGTACACGTACATAAGCATAGTTCAACCATAAGTACATAGTTCAACCGTCATTAAGCATACTCAAGCGTACATAGTTCGATCCATCCCACATCTCATCTCACATGCGGCCGGCATGATCCTGGAGCTTCTCCAGGTACTCGGCGTATGCGTCGTGCGCCACCCTGCGAGAATACTTCTGCTTGAAGGAGCCGACGGCCCGTCGTCCTGCATGCGAAAGAACACTTAGATACGCGTCATGAATCTTTTGGTTGCAAAATGGGCATCCATAGCCGTCGTTCCAAGTCCTAATACGCCTGCTATGCATTCCCGCATAAAGCTCCCTCAGGATTTGGCTCTTGTACCTCCTCTGGGCATCTTCATCCTCGTTGTCCACATCGTCAGACAGCACCTATACATATAGTAAAACAAATTTGGCATCAAATCGCTGATTACATGCCATGAAGTAGGATTAGGAAATTATGGCTATTTATTTATACATATTCAGAGATTATGGTTCGATTTTTAAGCACAGTCGTCTACGTACAGACCAATCTTGAAGAAAATAATGGCACAAACATATGTAGGTCATTCAAAATCAATTGTCAAGTCCTGGCTAGGAATTATTAGCACGAACACTAACCCTAGTCGGATTACTAGCAGAAATCATTTGCACAGATGAAACAACTAATCACTTATCACCTGTACCATTCAAACAATCAATACACTACACGGATCTAACGAAACTTACTCAGATTTCATGGATTGGGAGAACATAACCACAGGATTTCTATTCCAAAAAGGGGGAGGCAGGAGTAACCAGAGAAACCCTATGATCTATTTGACACATAAATGGGTATAGATGACTAACCAGCTGTCCGTCGTCGTCGGAGTCGTCGCCGGAGTGGTCGTCCGAGTCGTCGTCGGAGTGGTCGTCGGAGTTGGTGTGGAACTCTGCCTCCGGCTGTGGAAGCTCGACGCCGTCGACGATGTCAGGGTGCAACGATAACTCGCCGGCGGTGATGGCAACCTCTGTCTCCATCTCCACGCCGTGCTCCGGTGCTTTAGCAGCCCTGACGTCGCCACTCCCTCCGATGGGGCGCTTCGGCGGCATCCTCATACACTGACAGCTTTGAGGACTGAGAGTGGCGTCGAGGTTGCCAGCGGAGAGAGAGGATTGTGTGTGCGTAGCGAGGATGGGGGTGCGGCCGCTCGGGCGCACCATTAATATGGAGTAGTGGGAGTTGTGGGAGAGAGGCAGGAGGCGGTCAAACCGATGGCTCACCTCCCGGTGAGCCTGCGCACCGGACTGCTGGCATGCCTACCAAAGTTTCACACAGCTACTCGCACGCCTCCCGATGACACTGCGCAGCGAGCACGCCTCCGTTAATTCACACACCTGCACACATGCCTCCCCGTCTGCCTGCGCGGCGGACTGCTCGCATGCGTCTCATCAACTCACGCCTGCTCGCACGCCACACGGGTCGCGCGGCGGCACGTATATTGTTTTCCTATTTGGATGATTAATGCTGCCGCTTTATTGCTTAACTGAAGCATGGCACGTATCCATTATTGGTCTAACGCTCACGGTTCGAATAAATAATCCATTTGGGATATTGGTTCCCAATTATTAATAATCTCCCGTCTGTAATTATATAAAGATTACATCAAAACTGGTCTCAAATTTGACAAAAAAAGTACAATGCCACTTTGTATTGGTGTCCATATGACAACACGATAAGTTTCATGAACTTCAAATAAGTTTTGGATGTACTAGAATTTAAAAATCAAGATTCTCAATGTTTGAAATTTGTTGCACGGGGAGTAAACATGCACCCAGTGAGACACATGTGTTTTTGCAATCCATTTAGGTGCATTGTCACGTGTGCATGTAGCTCAAATTTGATTTTTGCACATTATACCCATAGAAAATCAATCAATCAATGTACTAAAACGTCTTAATGATCTCTGTGAATTTTTTGAAATTAAAACGTCCCTCCTTTGGTAACATGTATGTTCACCGCGGGATAATTAATTTAACATGCATCGTAGTTGCGGTGGATTCGCGGTGTGTGTGTGGGTGTGTGCGTCTAGGGGTGGCGGGTGGCTCGCAGTACACTATGAGTGGTGAGCCACCATGTGGGTTGGCCGTTTTGTTAGGCAGGCTGGTGCCACATCAGAGTCGTGAAATCGTTATTTAAAACATTACACAAACCTTTCATACATAAATGTTTTGGCCACATGCAGTCGATGGTTGTCCTACACGACACTCGATACACGCGTGTCACGCTTTCTGTGGGCCCACGAGGTCGTCGTCCATCACTTTGACGAACAGCCGACAGTGAGGTTAATTTGACCAGCAAGGTATAATCTTTTTTGTTTGTGTTATGGTGGTATATAGTACGCGTCGAAGAGGTGGGAGAGGACTAGCATATATACTATACGTATGCGTCTGTGAACAAGTACACCTCACTCAGTGTCGGGAATTTTTGGTTACCGAGGCACGTGCCACATCAAAATTGTGAAATTGGTTATTCAAACATCACACAACACCTTTTTGGGCCACATGCATATATATCATAGCTAGGACACTCACGTGTGACGCTTCCATATGTGGGCCACGTGGCCATTGTCGATGCATGCATGCATGCATGCATCACTTTGACCTACATCGGGAGAGGTTAATTAATTTCACCATCGATGAGGATTCTTTTGGGTTGTACATATATTACAGCAGGAGCATATAGTATGCGGTGAAGAGGGGGGAAGGGGACCATCATATGTAGTACGCTTGATATGAACCTCGCTCTCTGTGGGTGCATGGTTTACGGTTTTTGAGGCATGTGGCACATCAAAGTTGTGCATTTTGGGTATTCAACATATATATATTTGGCCCACATGCAAAGCGGTGGTGGTTGTCCTCTCGCACCCACTTAAGCGGTTATCAGCGATATCGATGCTTTCCATCTATGGGCCCGCTTGGTCCATCACTTCTTTTTGCCTGACAATAAGAGAGGTTAATTTGACTTAGGAGGGGATTATTATTTTTGCTCTGGGATGACATGCATGATACACTTTGAGCACACACATATGCATGTGTACGCATGAATCCCTCCCATCGAGTCGAAGTGGCTAGTACAACGACACCATCATGAACCGATCTCGCTCTGTGTGGGGAGCTAGTGTACGATTTTTGACACACGCGCCAGATCAATGTTGTGTATTCAAACATGCATGCACGCATCACCTCCATACATATGCATGTAGTGGTTGCCTTCGAACGATACACTCCCTCGCGTGGTTATCGGCGACAAGCCTATATATTCGTGGGCCCGCGTGGACATCCATGATCACCTTGACCAACAACAAGATAGGTTACCATGGCGGATTCTTCATTTGGTTAGTGTTATCGTAGTATAGGTCATGGTGAGATTCAGACCTAATTAAGTTTGAGCGCATATACTATGCACGCATGCATGCATATATGAATCCCCGTCGTTGGCTTGAAGTGTGGTGTAACATACATATGCATCGTCAACCTAACCCTCACTCAGTGTGGGGATTTCTAGTTCGAAATCACGGTGCCACATCAAAGTTGTTCATTGTTACTCAAAAACACACCTCTCCATACATATGTTTGGGCCACACGCATGCAGTGGTTGTCTTCGGGGACTAGCTACTTGCGTGATTATTGGCGAGCTAGCCCATCTCCGGGGTCGCATGGACGGCCATCACTTTGACCAACAACAAGAGAGAGGTTGTACGACCAAGGTGGATTATTCTTGGTCCGTTTTACGATCCATCTTGGTGAGATATATGCCTCTCTGGCCCGCCGACTGAAAGTGTGTGTGTGGGGGGGGGGTTGCTACATCGCACTTTGCTAGGTGAACCTCGGTGGGGGGGCATGCATTCATAGCTTAATTAGGATTCCCTTCGTGGCGACACGAGGGGGGTGGGGGCTGCTAGCTACTTCGCACTTTGCTAGGTGAACCTCGGTTGGGGGGGCATGCATTCATAGCTTAGGATTCCCTTCGTGCCGACACGAGGGGGGCTGCTAGCTACTTCGCACTTTGCTAGGTGAACCTCGGTTGGGGGGGCATGTGCATTCATAGCTTAGGATTCCCTTCGTGCCGACACGAGGGAGGGGTGGCTGCTAGCTACTTCGCACTTTGCTAGGGTGAACCTCGGTTGGGGGGGGAGGGCATGCATTCATAGCTTAGCTAGGATTCCCTTCGTGCCGACACGAGGGAGGGGGCTGCTAGCTACTTCGCACTTTGCTAGGTGAACCTCGGTTGGGGGGGCATGCATTCATAGCTTAGACATCCCTTCGTGCCGACACGAGGGAGGGGGGCTGCTAGCTCTACTTCACACTTTGCTAGGTGAACCTCGGTTGGGGGGCATGCATTCATAGCTTAGGATTCCCTTCGTGCCGACACGAGGGAGGGGGCTGCTAGCTACTTCGCACTTTGCTACGGTGAACCTCGGTTGGGGGGCATGCATTCATATATAGCTTAGGATTCCCTTCGTGCCGACACGAGGGAGGAGGGGGGCTGCTAGCTACTTCGCACTTTGCTAGGTGAACCTCGGTTGAGGGGGAGGGGGCATGCATTCATATATAGCTTAGGATTCCCTTCGTGCCGACACGAGGGAGGAGGGGGGCTGCTAGCTACTTCGCACTTTGCTAGGTGAACCTCGGTTGAGGGGGAGGGGGCATGCATTCATAGCTTAGGATTCCCTTCGTGCCGACACGAGAGGGTGGGAGCAAGCAATACCGTGCGCTTTGCGAGAGAGGTGCCACATCGAAGTTGCATTTGGTATTTGAAAATCAAACCACCCTTTTGATACATAAATTTTGTCCACATGCAAGTGTGTTCGTGTTCTGACCCTCTCCCACGTCATTTTTCGCCAAATTTATGAACATTAGACAAGTCGGATGATGCAACAGACACGGTTAACTCAAACTAACCATGTGCCAAGCCGGTGCACCTGTCACGCACACATCCGCACAGTACATTGGGCTCCACGAGGCTCCCCCTCTCAAAAATATATGCTCGCTTCGAGGGTTTTTCTGTTTCACAACACGCGATTGTTATCTCCGGACCGTGTCCGATGTTTCTTGTTCCCAATCCCGCCTGCATCGAAAATATCTGCCCGCCTCGAGGTTTTTTCTTTTTCATAACACATGGTTGTTATCTCCGGACCATGTGCGATGCACTATCATCAAAATTTTAAATAGCCCGACATTTCACTCCCGCGTTTGACTCCCGTGTAGTAAAATTTTCAGTACCTGCTTCATTTCCTCAAACACCCCGCGTCCCCCTCCACACACACACACACCAAAACCTCCTCGGGCGTGCGCGCATGCGCGCGCGCGCACACACACACACACACACACACCCTCCCTCGCTCAAAACCCTAGCAAAGTCCCCGCCGACTCTACCGCCGCCGCCGCCGCTGCCGCAAGGCCTCCATTGTCAACATCTGCCGGTTTGCCCGTGCAGCTTACCCACCGATCTCCATACCCAGGCCGCCCTAAGTTTCTTAGATGAAGCCTACCAAATGCCCCCTTTCTCACAGATCTCCATCCCCATCCCCATCCCCCACTCTAGAGCGTCGCAGCCTAAGCCCGGCTACGCTTCCCGTGGAGCTCGAGGAGCGACTGGCCCAAAAGAGGTGTATAGCGGTCTCTTCGCCCGACATCGCCGAGGAAGCTGACGACCATTACTGGTGGCAGACACTCAAGCAGCGGGCTAGAGTATGCGGGCATGTCTCGTCCGCCGGCTACGACATCGAGGTCATCGACAGCGACGCCCTGAGGCGGGCCGTGTCACAGGTTAAGTGGCCCACCCCCAACCCATCGGGTTCAACCGCCGTCGATCTCATCCATGGCCCCGCTGCTGATCTCCTCTGGCTCGCTGTCAACAATTTGCCATTCTACATCGCCATCGAGCCCCTTTTGCCATTTCTGAAGGACACGTTTTGCGACGCTGGCTTGGGATCCACAGCTTCCAAGTCAGACCTCATCCACGGCGACCACGAGGAGGGCACCCTCTCCGGCTCTTCCAAGGGGAAAGAGCCCATCTGCTCTTCCAAGGGGAAAGCGCCCGTCTGCGAAATCAGGGAGGGCACCCTATAGCCATGCTCTTCCAAGGGGAAGGAGCCCATCTACGACAACATGGAGCGCATCCAGGGTCCGTGCTCTTCCCACGGGAATGAGCCCATCTGTGACAAGTGAGGAAACCCATGATTTGTTTATTTCAGTTGTTCACAATGTGATGCTCTATATGTGCAATTATTTATTGTGCAGTACATTTCATCAATCCAGTTTTAAACATACCGATAGGAATGCATATATTTGCTTGCTGTTAAGCCTGTTATAGCTAGCATATGCCTCTTTTAAAGTTTTTTGATTGTTCGGTTGTTTGTAGTTAGCATATGTTCAGTTTCAAATGCTATCTTTGGTTGTTCGTAGTATGCCTTGTTTATTCCAGTTATTCACAACGTGATGTTCTATATGTGCAAGTATGAACTGTGCAGTTCAATTTCATCAGTACCAGTTTCAACAATACCACTATGAATGACTACATTTGGTTGCTGCATCTTGTAGTTAACACGCCTTTCCATTTTTATTTAACCATAACCAGTGTACTTAGACCGGCACAATACCAGTTTGAATGACCATGTTTGCTTGTTGTTAAATGTTAGGCCTGTTGCAGTTAGCACACCTTTCCACTTGTTTTGCTTTACTAGCGTGCTTAAACCTGCACACTGAAGCTATCTTTTGGAGATTATTTTGTCTGCCATGTGTAATTTTGGTTGATGTTTAGCCTGTTGTGCTTAACATGCTTCTTGATGTACCTACACAGGACAATTTTGGGAACGACTGTGTTTTCCATCGAGGTTAGTTTCATCCCATGGCTTATATCTGCTCACTGTTCAGGATATCCGTAGCTGGTACCATATAGGCCGGCGGCTGATAAGGGACTAATCGGTGAATCGGACTTTTAACTGAATATATCTGCAACCCATTTTTCCTTAGGTTAACTAGGGCCATATGTAATATATCTGAGGCTACATAGCAACATGCACTGTACTTAATGTCTAAATATGCAATCCTAGGCTACATAGCAACAAGGAAGAGTGTTACATTAATGTTCTAATGATGTCTAGATATCCGTAGAAGAGCAGCAGCAGCAACAGCAACAACACAGCCCTGTTTGGATACTCAACTTAGCTAGAGGTTAGAGTTAGTTTCTAGCTCATTACTAACCCTGAACTAACTCCATCCAAAGAGTTGTTTGGATGGCAGGGTTAGATTGACAATAAATGCACTAGGAGAACTAGCTCCAATTAGCACCTCTTGGGTTGGATACTAGTTTTTTGGGTGGGTTATAGATGCAACTAGCTCAAACTAGCCCTCATGTTTAGATATACTTTAGGGCTATTTGAGCCCGAACTAGCTCAAACTAACTGTAACCCGTGGATACAGCAGCAGATAATTTTTAAGAATGAACTAAACTCCTTCCGGCCCATAATATAAGATGTTAATTCATCTAATATGTGAGTATATTGGATGTTATAAGATACTCCCTCCGTTCCTAAATATTTGTCTTTTTAGAGATTTCAAATGGACTACCACATACGGATGTATATAGACATATTATAAAAGAGTGTTGTACTACATCATTGTGCATTGCTGTTTAGCTTCTAATATTAACTTGGTGCTTTTAGGTACATATGTCATTGGTAAAGATCCGCGTTTCGACCCTTTCTGCGTATGGGGCAATGAGATATCGATGAACCAGCATCAAGTGAGGAAGCTGATAAAGATTGTTAGTAAAATGGGTCCAAAGATGGCAATTAAACTATTTGTTTACACTTTATCCAAGACAACAGCGAACTGCAGGATGGTAAGTAAGAACTCTGCAGCCTTCTTTTTACTGCCCATAATGAGTTGTGTTAGATGACAATGTCTGAAATCTTATTCCTTTGCAGTGGTTGCCAAAGCAGTTTACTCAAGATTACCTCTCAAACTACATGATTGGTGGGCATGCAAAGGTTAAAGTATTTCTACCAGAACACGATGATTATCTAGATGTTTTCATGAAGACCGTGAAGGATGGGCGGTCGGCCATCACAAGGGGTTGGACTAGAGTCGTGCGTGCCTTCTGCATGGAGGAGGGCACAATATGGGCATTCCGCTTCACCTTGTTCAGCAACCAGAATATATTTCGCCTCTTTCTTTACTGTCTTTAATAGTACAAGTATACAACTGTGGTTCATCATTCTTTATTTGGTTCTTATGTAATTCTTGAACATATGTACCTATGAATGGAATAATGCATTGGTTGTTTGAACCTGATGGATATGAATAAAGCTGTAGCATACATTCAAATTCAAATCCAAATCCGGTACAATTTGGAAAAGCAGCAATTAAATTACGGTGAAATTACGCTCTCCAGGTTGTTACGGGGCACACGGTTGGTAAAACACAAACGTTTGCGATATGCGCCATAATCCGAGACGGTTCACAGAGAGGAAACATGTGCAAGCATGCACAAAGTTGCCGTTTGCAAAGCGTGTGCGATGTCAGACAATATCACAAACGGTGCGGGCAAACTAAACGTTTGTGTTAGTTGCCTTATCGTACACGATTCGCAACCATGAACTGTTTCTGATGAAGTATGCATCGTAAACGTTGCACCACAGAATAGCATGTGCGATAGTTGTCGTGTAGGATGATGTTACGACGGTCCGACATTTCGTAATCCTGTCCGACACTCGTATGACGATTAGCTAATCTTCTTAACAGTGAACCGTTTGTGATGGGCCGCGCATCATACACGTTCTATAATAGTGAACCGTTTGTGATGGGCCGCGCATCGTAAATGTAGCACCACAGAATACCGACTGTGATGGCAATGCGAGCAGAAATGAGGAGTACTATAGGGGCCCTATCCCCGACGGTTTCTGGGTCATGTGGGAATGACCCCCTTATCGCCCACACTCACTTGGCGACGGTTCCAAATGCCGTCGCGGAAAGGGGTTTTAAACCGTTTGTTTAGGACCGACGCACACCAGTGATGGTTGTTTTGATAACATGTTGCTGTTTGAGATATCTTATTATTGCTCGCTAGCTGATTATGTCATTGATATGAGTTAATATAATTTTTAAGAGTTATTGTCGACATGGTTAGTTATAATATTGGCTGAAAACCTGGGTGCTGTTTAAGCTTATTTATGCAAACAAGAGCAAAAGAGTTCGTAAAAGTTTTTCTTTTTCACTTTCAGTTTATCAACTGAATTGCCTGTGGACAAGCAAAGGTTTAAGCTTGGGGGAGTTGATACGTCTCCAATGTATCTACTTTTCCTAATGCTTTTCCTCTTGTTTTGGACTCTAATTTGCATGATTTGAATGAAACTACCCCGGACTGACGTTGTTTTCAGCAGAACTACCATGGTGTTGTTTTTGTGCAGAAGTAAAAGTTCTCGGAATGGGACGAAACTTTGCGAGGATTTTTTATATAATAAAAGAGAATTTCTGGAGCCAACAACCACCAGAGGGGGGCACCTAGGTGGGCACAACCCACCAGGGTGCCCCCCCCACCAGGCATGACCAGGTGGGTTGTCCCCACCTGGTGGCCCCGCAGACCTTGAAACCGACGCTATAAAATCCTATTTTCGGAGAAAAAAGTGGGGGAGAGAGAATTATTGCGTTCCACCAGATGGAGCTGCCGTCACCTCATGTTCTTCATCGGGAGGCCAGATCTGGAGTTCGTTTGGGGCTCCGGAGCGGGGGGTCTTCGTTCTTCGTTATCACCAACCCTTCTCCATCGCCAATTCCATGATGCTCCCCACCTGGAGTGAGTAATTCTTTCGTAGGCTCGCTGGTCGGTGAGGAGTTGGATGAGATTCATCATGTAATCGAGTTAGTTTTGTTAGGGCCTGATCACTAGTATCCACTATGTTCTGAGATTGATGGTTCTATGACTTTGCCATGCTTAATGCTTGTCACTTTGGGCCCGGGTGCCATGATTTCAGATCTGAACCGTTTATGTTATCACATTATATCTATGTTCTAGATCCGATCTTGCAAGTTATAGTCACCTACTACGTGTTATGATGCGGCAACCCCGGAGTGACAATAGTCAGGACCACTCCGTAGTTTGAGGAGTTCATGTATTCACTGTGTGTTAATGCTTTGTTCCGGTTCTCTATTAAAAGGAGGCCTTAATATCCCTTAGTTTCCAATATGGACCCTGCTGCCACGGGAGGGTAGGACAAAAGATGTCATGCAAGTTCTTACCATAAGCACGTATGACTATTTACGGAATACATGCCTACATTATATTTATGAACTGGAGCTAGTGCCGTATCGCCCTAGGTTATGACTGTCACATGATGAATATCATCCAACAAACTACCGATCCAATGCCTACGAATTTATCTTATATTGTTTCTGCTAAGTTACTACTACTATCGTTACTGTTGCACTTGCTACAAAATTACTGCTATCACTGTTACCGTTACTATTGGTATTGCTACTATTATCAAAACTATCATACTACTTTGCTACTGATCGCTTGCTGCTGATAATTAATCTCCAGGTGTGGTTGAATTGACAACTCAGCTGCTAATACTTACAAATATTCTTTGGCTCCCCTTGTGTCGAACCTATAAATTTGGGTTGAATACTCTACCCTCGAAAACTGTTGCAATCCCCTATACTTGTGGGTTATCAGGTTGCATGCTCACCGGCTCCTTCGTGGTGGCCTCCAGGTCCGCCGAGGTGCTGGTGTCATTCAGCCCAACATCGTCATCCGCGTAGGGGCCCGACCCCTGGGAGCTGCCTGCCGGGTTGTCGAGCGCCAGGACAAAATTGTCGGGCGGCACCTTCGCATCGTCTTCCGTCCGCTTCAGCTGAAATTCCTCATGTGCGGCAAACGAGGCGAGGTAGCTGGCCCGCCCGGCAATCTGGCCCACCTCCGCCTCTAGCTGGGCCTCCGCACCAGCTTGTTGGGCCGCCAGCTGGTTCAGGTTCAGGCCTGGATACTAGGACATGACGAACCGCAGCGCCAAGTTTGCGCCGACACGGGCCGCGAATACCTGCCACACGTGGAGCTGCACCGGTCCGGCTTCCAGCCAGCGCGCCAGCCGCGTGAAGCTGCTGGGCACAACCGCACCTAGCCAGAGGGCCGCCACCATGCCCAACCCGGCCTCGAACAGCCTCACCGTCTGCTTGTCCAGGGCCATCAGGCGGGCCTCGGCGGCATGCATGATCTCCGTAAAAGTCCAGGCGGCGTGCGGGTCAACGTTGGCACCTGCATCCACCTGGGTCGACTGGTGGGCGCGCACAGCCTCGTCCACCGTGTCCTGCGTCTCCGGGAAGTACTCTGACGAAGGAAGAAGGAAAACAGTCAGACATGTGAAAACCCGGCCCGCTCGCAACCCGGCGAAATAAACAAAGAAATACTTACTGACGAGGAGCTCGTCCAGATGCTGCGCCTCGCACAACATACTGTGCCGCTCCAAGTCTCCGGCGCGGCTGCGGGCTTCGAGCACCCTCTCAAGCTCGGCGCACTTGTCGATGGCCGCTTTCAGCTTGTTGCCCCTCGCGGTGGCTGCCATCTCCTGCTCATCCTTGAGCCGGATGAGCTCCGCCTGGTGGGCCTCCGCCACCTTGGTGGCCTCTGCCTTTAGCCGCTCCACCTTGGCCTGGAGCCGGCTCTTGTCACCAGCCTGCTGGTCGCGTTGTTGGCCGGCTTTGGAGGTCCGGCACCTCGGCCGCGGTGGCTGCGCGGCAAAACTTCAAGTGAGATACCGGAAAAGGAGAAAAACACTTTAAGATTCGACCTAACTGCTTCGCAGTTGGCCAGAATCTCGGGGGCTACACCCAGTGGGTGCGCTACTGCACCCCCACTAAGGGCATTCAAAACATACCTTCGGCAAGACGGAGCACATCCTCCTTGGCGGCGAGCTGCGCTTTCACCTCCCAGTGCTTCTCCAGAAGCCGGTTGTGGATGCCGACTCGGAGGTCATCCAGGTGCCGCAAGAAATCAAGGATCAACGAAAACTGCGTGAACACCTTAAGATTTGACCCAACTACTTCATAGTTGGCCCGAGTCTCGGGGGCTACACCCAGTAGGTGCGCTAGCGTGCCCCCGCTGATCACCTGCATACCAAGCAGGGAAAGAAGAACTCACCACCACCACAGAGCGCTCTAGCTCCCGCATCTGCTCCAGCTTGCTCTGGGCGAAGGCGTGAAGTCGTTCTGCGCGCCCACGGAGATGCTGGCGCGTCGCGTCCATGGCTGCCTCCTCTGGGGCGCGTGGTCCAACGATGGCCCCGCCGGCTATGGCTCGGGGCTGCTGCAACCCGGCGGCAGGTCCGCTCCCCGATGCCTCGTGCGGCAGCCTGATCACCAGGGCATGCTTGCTTCCCGCCGGCTCCTCCACGGCCGGTGTTGACTCCGGCGCTCCGGCCGGCGTCGCCTGTGGTGCTTCGTCCGGGGCGGCATCCTCCGCGCGCCCCTCTCCCTGTCCTCCGCCCGCTCGGCCACATAATCCCAGGGTGGGGTGTCCACGACCATCTCCTCAACCTTTGGGTTGTTAATGGCCGCCTCCACCCGCTCGTCTGGGTGGCGCCCATCCTCCACCTGGGTCTCGACGACAGTTTCGACCGACGCTGTGCCCTCCGCAATCTCTGGCCAGGCTGGATCTGCGGTGGCCCGCCCCCTCGCCTCCGCGACCCTCGCCCAAGCCTGGGCCGAGGCCGCTGCCATCTCCTCCACGGCCTTATTCTGGTCCCGAGAGGCCATGCGCTCAGCGTCCGCCGGGTCCATGCCAAGGTCCTCCTCGGGCGCCTTCTCCAGCCGGTTGATGGCGCTATGATGCGGAGCATCCTACGATCATCCCCATGTACACTATGATGACTCCACGAGACCCAAGAGGACATATGACGAGACCTCGAACATACGCTATTGGACACAAGGTGAACTCGATCCTCTCCGAACCTTCACTTTCTACATGTGAGACATGGCTACTACCTCAAAATGTGTGCTATGCATGACCAGGAACCAAGAGGGAGGCCATGGATCAGCTAGGAGCATTGGACAAGACGGCGAGGACACCAAGCGCGAGGAGCAAGAGAAAGGGCTGACAGCAAGTCACAGCCACCGGACGTCCGACGCCTGGAGGTTCAGCCTGCCAGAACTGCTACAGCCAAGGGACTCTACAGCGCCCGGACGACCGCTAGATACCGGACATCCGACATCCATCAGCCACCAGACGACTGACCCCGTCCGGATATCCGGTGCCACATGACCAGAGAGGAAATGACGGAAGTCCGAAGACTTCCGGACGACCGGACGGCCGCGAGCCACCGGACGACCGGAACCCACCGGACGTCTGGTGCCTGTCTGTGCACAGTGTTGCGGGCCAAGGCCCATGTACCCCTTCACTTCACCCCAAGTTGCACTATGACTATAAATAGGACACCCCCTCCTCCTAGTTAGGGTTAGCATTGGTTTAGCTCATTTGAGATAGAGCTTTGCTCTTCCATCTGGATCTACTCCATCGAGAGAGACCGCTCCCTCTTCGGAGAAGATCCACCTTGGATTCAAGAACCCTTCATGGGAAGACCCCTCAAGACCTCCTCACGGAGATGAACTAGTTACCGTTTGTATCATCCTTTGTTGATCATGGATCGTGTATCTCTTTGTGTTCATGGATCTAGCACATGTGTGATTGTATCTTGTCTATTTGAGTGTTTCCTCTCGTTTCCCCTCGTGATTTCCCTCGCGTTGCCCCTCGTGTTCTTCATGTTCTTCGTAGGATCCCCTCCATTTCGTGAAAGATCGGCCACTAGGGTTCTACCCTACATCATCTTGGATCAGAGCAAGGTTGATCACGAATTTGGAGCCCCTACCCCTCTTTTTCTAGCCTTGTTTTGTTGTGTTCTTCCACAAATTCGAAAATTCCCCACAAAAAATAGCCCCAATTTTTTTGTGATTTGTTGGTTTGGTGATGTTTTGTTGATTTTGATCAATGGATTTGCTTGGTTTCAAGTGGATCTAGCATCTCCCCAAGTTTCCCCATCTTTCATCCACGAAATTTGCTCAATTTTGACCCCAAAATCCACAAATTCTGCCCAAAATCGCGTCCCGGAGCTCAAATCCCGCGTTGACCCCGACCCACCGGACGTCCGGCCTTCACCGAACGACCAGAACCCCTAACCCGAGCTGAAACAGCGGATTTCCGAGCCCGACCGGACATCTGTCCATTACCGGACGTCCACTACCTGTAGATATCAACTTCGGCTGATTTTTGTTTCGGCCATAACTAATTCATCCGAACTACGATTTTGACGTTCTTTAGCTCGTTTTGAAGCTATTGACATCCCCCATCCCAGAAAAATACTACCAACATCATTTGATTCCATCAAAAATTTGGAACTTTGGCATCTTTGCCTAGGGCTTTCACCACATCATCCGCATTACCACCACTGACTTCCGCAACCTAACCCATTTTGATCCATATAGCATTAGTGGTTGTTTGAGTTGCGATTTGAGTCTCCTAAGGTGTTTCGGATACTTAGGGACGGTTGCTTCTTTATCAACCACCACCACCACTTCTGCATAGGCTTGCCCACCATGCACTTCTGCCACCCCAACTTAACCCAATTTTGTTTGAGCTTGTTCGAGTTGTGGCTTGTGTCTCCTAAAGGTGTTTCGGCTACTTAGGGACGGCCACTTCAACGTTGACTCGCATAAGCCAATAACCCTCCACTTCCGCATTGCATACTCCAAAACCCATCATTGCATTTCCACAATCCCATTTGAGCTTCCGCAAAACCACCACCGCATTCCACTACCACCATTTGACATTTGAGATTTTGAGTTCGCAGTTTTTCCGTTTCCTAAGGTGTTTCGGCTAATTAGGGACTGGTCTACACCATCTTGGTATATACATCAAGATCGCCGCCACTCATCATCGCCTTGGACGGTAACCTCCATATCATCTTGGTATCATGGTATCCCGTCATTGTACATTCTACTTGCAATTGCATTGATAACCCCTAGCCCATTTTGTGTTACTTGCCTATCGAGACTAGCCATTTGAGTATTGCCGGCAACATTACTTGTGCACATTAGTGATCATTGGTCTACACCTTCCATTACGTACATACCATATCAGATTGGTATCATCTTGGTATCATCATATCATATCTTGTGCCACAAGTTTGTTCCCGCATATATACAATTGCTATCTTGGTTTGTGCATTTCGCAAAGTGGCCATACAAAAAAAAGAGAATAAGCTTTTAATCAAAAGAGAGCAAAGAATCTTGTAAGCAATAGACATAGCATACTACAACATTGCATATAAGATTGACATATCCGATCATCTTGGATCATCTTGAGAGACACACCGAGAACCATACATACATAGCATACTTGGGATAGAAGTTGATACATTTTGCATCTTATAGGTTGTGCACAAGTGTCGTATCCGCCTATACAGCAACCGTGCTAGCGTCTCTCTTGAGTTGTGCAACACGAGCGTTTTCCGTGGATTCCACATTTTCTGCTCACTCCTTGGTTGCACGGCCCCATTTATCTATCCGTGTATGTGTTTCCGTGTGCCACATATTGCTATTGGTTGTTTTACTTGCGAATTTGTGAATCTCTTTCAACATTATTGACTCTTGCTAACATTTTGCATCAAATTTTTGTGCCACTATCCTCACCGAGCTCCACCATAAGCCTTATTTGTGTAGGTGTGAGAAATTGACGAGATCGGTACCAATTGTGCTATTTCCTTGTTACATCATTGAGTGATCATTGATCCATTCTCAACATCGGTCAAGGTACATTTGGTATAGTTCTCTCCTTTCTTCCACTCATATTTTCTCGAGTCTTGTGCTGGATGGAAAGGCATTTCATCTCTGGTCTTCGACAACAATGATGGCGTGGACAACTACATCACCAAAGCATCCATCTTCGATCTACAACGACAAATGCAAGGTGCACAATCAAGGTTGCGAGAGCTCATCGACAACCTCACCATCGACATACGACACTCCGAAGCACATACAAGAGACTACTTTGACAACAAGCTTTCCGCACAAAAGAAGGAGGAAGATGCAAGGATGGAGGAGATTCAGACTTTGTTGGCCAAACGTTCTTCCTCTTCATCATCCTCAAGGCGACGGCGAGCAAGTCGACCATCTTCGGAGCGCCCAAGCGATACAAGCGCAAGTTGTCCACGTCCACATCTCCATGGTGACCACCATCACGTTCGTGATCCACATCATCATGAAGGGCAAGTCACCTCCAAGCATCATGTGCACGACGACAACGCACGCCATCGAGCTCAAGCACGACAACGACACCATCATCATGAAGATGCTCGCCAAGCGCAAATGCACAAGTCCCAACAAGCCCTACTTCACGCCAAGTCCAAGCTTCATGACAAAATGAAAAGACCGCAAGACAAGCACCACCAAGACGAAGCTACGGCTACCACCACCACTTCGGCATCTTTGCCAAGTGTTATCAAGGCATCTTCGCCTTTGGACGTACGGCGTCTTCGCCTACTTCCCATGAGTTCGCCTACATCGACATCTTCGACAACAAGGCGACCACCTATGTGCGAGGGCGACACTTCCATCTTCGGAAGCCCCTCAAGGAAGATGGCCGAGCATGGGAAATTCCCTTCGGTCATGGAGACGAGCTGTGAGGTACCACATCATATGGGACTCCAACAATAAGACGGTGAGAAGAAGGTCGAGCAAGGGCCATCCCCTTCGACCACGGCGACGAGCGGGAACCTCTTCAACAACATGAAGACGACGCCCCAACGGGACTCCTACTCCAAGTCAAGATACGAGACCGCACATGAGACCTTACCTTTTGTCTCAGAGAAGAGTGATGTTTTGCCACATCCTACGACATTCATCTTTGGAGGTATTATGGATAAGGAGGTTGAGCATGGGACTATCCCTTCAACCAAGGCGGCGATAGGAGTTGAGCAAGGAGACATTTGCACCTACATCTCTCCGACACCCACATATGACGAGATTCCCCAAGTGCCATTTGAGGAGAGACACTACCACATGAGTGACATGAGTGACTCCACCATACGTGAAATTGAGAGCATTTCCTATGAGAGGATGAGTGTGACCACCACTAGCCACACACATGAGAGCATGCCACACATCCTATGTGAGGTTGAGCGCCATTTGAGTGACTCCACCAACCATATGAGTGAGAGCATCCTTGAGGGAGTGAGTGAGCCACAACACTTAGCGAGTGAGGTGGTTGACACGGCATGTGAGGCCACTATGATTTCTAACGACTTACCCTCTACTCCGAGTGTGTTTTCCTTTTTGGTGCTAGATCTCCAACATGACGACATGCCTATCCTCGACGAGTCCATCCCCCAATGGAGCTGACGATGGCCATGGTGGACGATGATGCACCACCCACATGGTACCATCAAGATGAAGAAGACAACGACTTGGTCTTCGACACCTCACCTACAACACATGAGTGATTCTCCAAAGGTAACATAGGTGATGGTGCTTCTCTTGTCCCACTAGTGGACTATATTACCAATGATTGCTTGCACGATGTTGATCCACCTATGCTCATGCTTCATGCTAGTGCGACTTCTTCATGTCATGACTTACCAATTTATGATGAATATGATGATGAGCATGTTGAATTGCCTAGTTGTGATGCTATGCTCCATAGGATATCATGTGAAAATTCTATTGGTCACTTCATGTTTGACAATCCATTAAACTTGTCATATGCTATGAGTGAGATCTCCCATATTGCATCATTTCAATCTCAACATAGTAACTATGCATGCCCCATAAACATAAATCCCATTTGTACCTACGGCATAGATGACGAGATGATGGTCATTGGCTTTTGTTTTTCATGTGATGATATTGCCATGCTTCCTTTACAAGATTTGCGCAATTCATCTACTATGCCATGCCATGATCACATTGTTCCAAATATGAATTGTTTTGGATGTTGTCAATACTTGATGTCTACTACACAACCTTCTTCTTGTAGACGTTTTTGGGCCTCCAAGTGCAGAGGTTTGTAGGACAGTAGCAAGTTTCCCTCAAGTGGATGACCTAAGGTTTATCAATCCGTAGGAGGCGTAGGTTGAAGATGGTATCTCTCAAACAACCCTGCAACCAAATAATAAAGAGTCTCTTGTGTCCCCAACACACCCAATACAATGGTAAATTGTATAGGTGCACTAGTTCGGCGAAGAGATGGTGATACAAGTGCAATATGGATGGTAGATATAGGTTTTTGTAATCTGAAAATATAAAAACAGCAAGGTAGCAAGCGGTAAAAGTGAGCGTAAATGGTATTGCAATGCTAGGAAACAAGGCATAGGGTTCATACTTTAATTAGTGCAAGTTCTCTCAACAATAATAACATAATTGGATCATATAACTATCCCTCAACATGCAACAAAGAGTCACTCCAAAGTCACTAATAGCGGAGAACAAACGAAGAGATTATGGTAGGGTACGAAACCACCTCAAAGTTATTCTTTCCAATCAATCCGTTGGGCTATTCCTATAAGTGTCACAAACAGCCCTAGAGTTCGTACTAGAATAACACCTTAAGATACAAATCAACCAAAACCCTAATGTCACCTAGATACTCCAATGTCACCTCAAGTATCCGTGGGTATGATTATACGATATGCATCACACAATCTCAGATTCATCTATTCAAACCAACACAAAGTACTTCAAAGAGTGCCCCAAAGTTTCTACCAGAGAGTCAAGACGAAAACGTGTGCCAACCCCAATGCATAGGTTCATGGGCGGAACCCGCAAGTTGATCACCAAAACATACATCAAGTGGATCACGTGATATCCCATTGTCACCACAGATAAGCACGGCAAGACATACATCAAGTGTTCTCAAATCATTAAAGACTCAATCCGATAAGATTACTTCAAAGGGAAAACTCAATCCATTACAAGAGAGTAGAGGGGGAGAAGAAACATAAGATCCAACTATAATAGCAAAGCTCGCGATACATCAAGATCATGCCAAAACAAGAACACGAGAGAGAGAGATCAAACACATAGCTACTGGTACATACCCTCAGCCCCGAGGGTGAACTACTCCCTCCTCGTCATGGAGAGCGCCGGGATAATGAAGATGCACTACTAGGAAAAGGGCTATAGATGAAATGGCCACTAATGGCGCACCAGACATGTGGTGCGCCACTACTATATAGCAGTGGCGCACCATGTGCTGGTGCGCCATTAGTGTGAAAGACACTAATGGCGCACCAGACACACGGTGCGCCACTAGTAACAATTTTTTTTATTTTTCCAAACATACTAATGGCGCACCAGGGCACAGTGCGCCATTACTAGTTCTAACTAGTAATGGCGCACCAGCCACATAGTGCGCCACTACTATATTTTTTTTTTTGCAAAACTACTAATGGCGCACCAGGGTATAGTGCGCCATTACTAGTTTAAACTAGTAATGGCGCACTGTGCCCTGGTGCGCCATTAGTGTATATTTTTATTTTTTTGCAAAACTACTAATGGCGCACCACCAGCAGGTGCGCCATTAGTAACCAGGGTTACTAATGGCGCATTTGTAGGTGGTGCGCCATTAGTAACCTGGGACCAGCTAGATATTTTGGACAGCCACACCTACCCACTCACTTTCCCCACTTCATTCTCTCCACCTCCTCCTCCAAGCTTGTCTCGGCTGCCTCCTCCTCCTCACCTCATTTGCACCATAGATTCATCCAAATTAAGTGGTTAAATTACCTTTTTTTGATAGGTAAGTAAGGGGGAAGCTATCTTTATGTTGTTCTCCCTCCAACAACGTGCACATGCACTTTTTATGGCCTAGCTAGATCTATGTATGTTTGTGGTGTTGCATATGTTGTGGTGTTGCATATATGTTTGTGTTTGCAGGTACCGGTATTTGAAATGCGATAGTTGCCAATATTTTGCCGGAATGTTGATTCATTTCCGTTTCGGCGAGAATTTTGGCACTATGCATTCTTTTTGGTCCTATTTTTAGGGAAAGTCATGCCAAATTTTTTCTTGGTTCTAAAATATCGTTTTGCTCTACCCCGCAGGCGACCATGGTCCGCACGATGACCGAAGGCATCGTGAATAGGTTTTTGAGCTCCGCGAAGGCCGAGATGCTTCAAAAGAACGAGACGGAG
Organism: Triticum aestivum; assembly: GCF_018294505.1. Classification (NCBI taxonomy): domain Eukaryota; kingdom Viridiplantae; phylum Streptophyta; class Magnoliopsida; order Poales; family Poaceae; genus Triticum; species Triticum aestivum. The sequence goes on along the minus strand of NC_057814.1, from coordinate 391,378,567 downwards.
ATAAGATGTCCGTGTCGAAGATGCAAGCTGAAGAGCCTTATTGCGGACCCGGATTCCGGGCAGGTGCGGGACCACCTGCTCTTGCGTGGTTTCATGGATGGCTATCGGTGGCAAGGTGATGAAGATGACTATGAAGTCGTCCATGGGGGCCGGGCAAGAAATGAGGAAGGGCAGCAAGACAACCACCGCGGCTCGGGCGGGCGAGAAGACGAAGAATCTCCAGGACATGATCACGACGGTGATGCTGTACACAGTCATCATGTAGAAGATGCCGGACATGATGATGAGGAAGATGCCGGAGCAGACGAAGGGCATGATCATGAAGATGAAGATGCCGGCGGAGCAGACGACGATGGACCATCGATGGGCTGGGTGCAGGACCCTCATATTCAAGAGCTGCTTCTCAAGCAGACGGATAACGCAAGAGCTGCCGCCCGAGAGAAAGCCAAGCTGGATCAACTGGAGATAGACGCGGTTACTCCATTGTATGAAGGATGCAGGCCCGAGGATACCCGCCTGAAAGTAACGCTCATGGCTCTGGAGATGAAGGTAAAACACAAAATGACCGACGCATGCTTCGACGAGAACATGTCATTCTGGCACGAACGTCTTCCCAAGGGGAACAAGTGCCCGACCAGTTTCGAGGAGGCGAAGAAAATCGTGTGTCCTCTGGATTTACCGCACGTGAAATACCATGTGTGCATGAACAATTGCATCATTTATCGGGACGAGCACGCGGAGTCTACCATATGTCCGGTGTGCGGCGTCACTCGATACAAGAAGAGGAAGAAAGCTCCTCGAAAAGTGGTGTGGTACTTTCCGATCACTCCTCGTCTGCAGCGGTATTTCGCGGACCCTAAGGTAGCAAAGCTCCTGCGTTGGCACGCGGATAGGGAGGAGAAGAAGCGAGAAGATGACGCAAATGATCCGGAGATAAATAAAAAAGACAAGATGCTGAGTCACCCTAAGGATGGGAGCCAGTGGCAAGCGTTGAACTTCGAACACCCAGAATTTGGGAAGGATCCAAGGAACATCGTGCTGGGCGCGAGCACCGATGGAGTCAATCCGTTTGGCAGCCAGAGAAGCACACATAGCACCTGGCCTGTGTTTGTGTGGATGTACAACCTTCCCCCCTGGTTGTGCATGAAGAGGAAGTACATTCACATGAGTATGCTAATTGAAGGGCCGAAACAACCAGGGAACGACATCAATCTGTATCTGGGGCTGCTGAAAGAGGAGCTAGACACGCTGTGGAAAACGCCAGCCAATACGTGGGACGCCGCAGAGAAAGAATATTTCCCTATGAGAGCCGCACTGCTCACGACGGTGCACGACTATCTCGGTTACGGATATCTCGCGGGGCAGGTGGTCCACGGATTTTCTGGATGCGTCAGGTGCATGGATGACACAACGTATCGCCAGCTAGATAGAGATCCCGGGTCTTCGAAAACCGTGTTCATGGGACATCGAAGGTGGCTTCGCGACGATGACCCGTGGAGGAAACGCAAGGATCTGTTCGATGGTGAAACCGAACCCCGAAGACGCCCGCGTACGAGGAGCGGCGAGGAAATAGACGAGCTGTTGAAAAATTGGAAAGATTGCCCACTGCCGGGAAAGAAGCAAAAGGCGCCAGAGCCGGGAAAGAAGCGAAAGGCGCCAGAGCCGCTGCTGAAGGTATGGAAAACGAGGTCTGTTTTCTGGGACTTGCCGTACTGGAAGATCCACCGTGTGCCTCACAGCCTTGATGTCATGCATATCACGAAGAACGTGTGCGAGAGTCTGCTTGGTACCCTGCTCAACATGCCAGAGAGGACCAAAGATGGGCCGAAAGCAAGGGCAGACTTGAAATCAATGGGCATCAGGGAGGAGCTTCACGCTAATGATGATGATGATGAGGCGAAGCAGGACACGGAAAGTCGTCGCAAAGGCAAAAAGGCCAAGAAGACCGGAAATGACTTCCCTCCCGCGTGCTTCACTCTAAGTCAGGAGGAGATCGATCAGTTTTTCACCTGCCTCGTAGGAGTAAAACTTCCTTACGGTTACGCGGGGAAGATAAGCAGATACCTAGACTCAGCGAAGCAGAAGTTCAGCGGGATGAAGTCTCACGACTGTCACGTGCTGATGACGCAGATACTTCCAGTTGCAATCCGTGGGATCATGGACGCGCACGTCCGTGAAACGCTATTTGGCCTATGCAACTTTTTCGACGTCATCTCTCGGAAGTCGGTTGGCGTGAGGCAACTCAGAAGGCTACAGGAAGAGATCGTGGTGATACTATGCGAGCTTGAGATGTACTTCCCGCCCGCATTCTTCGACGTTATGGTGCATCTGCTGGTCCATATCGTGGAGGATATCATCCAACTCGGGCCGACGTTCCTGCACAGCATGATGCCGTTCGAAAGGATGAATGGTGTCATCAAAGGATACGTTCGCAACATGTCACGTCCAGAGGGAAGCATAGCCAGGGGCTTTCTGACCGAAGAGTGCATCTCCTACTGCACGAATTATCTAGGCATCGAGAACCCCGTTGGTCTGCCCGTCAACAGGCACCTCGGCAGGCTCGCTGGATGGGGTCACCGTGAGGGTCGCCGCGAAATGCATGTCGACTTCGAGGGTCGACTCGCCGACTTTGAAAGAGCAAACCTAGTCGCGCTACAACACATAGACGTGGTCGATCCTTGGGTGGTAGAGCACAAAACCTTTATTGAGAAGACGTACAATGACCGAGGCCAACAGAGGACGGACGGAGATATAATCAAAGAGCACAACTCATGTTTCACGCGTTGGTTCAAGCAGAAGCTTCTGTCGTACCCTTTACATGAGGATTCTTCCGCGGAAGAACAACTCATATTCGCCTTGTCACAGGGCGCCGAGCACAACCTGATGACCTATGAGGCGTACGATATCAACGGCTACACATTCTACACCGAGGACAAGGACATGAAGAGCGATGGTTATCAGAACTCCGGGGTAACGATGGAATCCTACACCGGTAACGACAAGGACAGATACTACGGAAGGATCGAGGAGATCTGGGAGCTGAGCTACGCTGGAGAGAAGGTCCCGATGTTCCGTGTCAGATGGGCCAAGAGCGTCATAAAAGAAGACCGGTATTTCACCACCATGGTTATACCCGAAGCCAAATCCAAGACCGCGGGCGCGAACGTCACCGCGAAAAATGAGCCATGGGTACTGGCTTCCCAAGTGGACCAATGCTTCTTCATTACCGACCCGTCAAAGCCCAGTCGTGTTGTCGTGAGGAGAGGCAAAAGGAAGATCATCGGAATGGATGGAGTCGCCAATGAGCAAGACTTCGACAAGTACGGCGACCCGAAGATGGAACATGACGACGACGATGAAGTATCAGCATACACCACAAGAAGAAGCAGGACCACCCTACCTAAAGGACGTCCGTTCAAGAGAAGAACTCCATTTACGAAAAATAAGGGCAAGAAGATTGTGAACAGATAGCTAGCTAAGATCGATTGTATTTAAATTGTAGCCTTCATTTCTCGATTGTATTTCATGGGCACTTTTTGAACTCATGAATATTTTCAAATTTCATGGGCACTTTTTGAATTCATGAATATTTTTTCAAATTTGATGATATTTTTTGACCCACCGCACCCTCCCCCGCTTCACCGCCGCCGCCGACCCCCCGCACCCTCCCCGGCCCGCTCCACCGCCGCCGATCGAGCACCCCCGCACCCTCCCCCCGCTCCACCGCCGCCGACGACCCACCGCACCCTCCCCCGCTCCACCGCCGCCGCCGACCCCCCGCACCCTCCCCGGCCCGCTCCACCGCCGCCGAGCACCCCCCGCACCCTCCCCCGCCGCTGATCCCCCGCACCCTCCCCAGCCCGCTCCACCGCCGCCGAGCACCCCCATTTGATGATATTTTCAAATAACAAATTTGATGATATTTTTTCATATTCATAAAAAAATTATTACTGTTTTTATAAAAAATTATTACTGTTTTTATAAAAAAAATTTAAAAACATACTAATGGCGCACCGCTCGGGTGGTGCGCCATTGCTATCTAAAAAAAGATTTCTAATGGCGCACCGCTAGGGGGTGCGCCACTGCTATCAAAAAAACATACTAATGGCGCACCGCTCGGGGGTGCGCCATTAGTAATCTTCCCCCTAGCTCTAACTCGCCCGACCCCTTCGTCCCTCCCTCTCGCCAGATCCACTCCCCCCCCCCCCGCACGCTGCCCCGACCCACGACGCCGCCGCCCCCGCGCCCCCCACCACTGCAGCTCCGCCATCGCCGACGCCTCCGCGACCTCGCCGTCACCGACAGCCTCCCCGCGTCGGCCCCTGCCCTGCGCCGCCTCTACCTCAGTCCGGGCACGGGGTGCAGGACGACGACCGCCGCCGACCCGCGAAGCACGTGGCCGCCGGCCTCCCCACGACCAACCGAGGCGCCCAGGAGGACCGCCGCCGTCTTCCTCTTCGACTACGAGGACCCGGACAAGCTCGGACGCCCTCGAGCCATCCCTTCGCCGCCGCCGCCGACCCCGACCCAACCCCGACCCCTCCGGCGACCGGCCGCGCCCGCCCAGGTACCTCTCCTCCTTCCTCCTTCCTCCCTCCCGAGGTTATGTCAATTTCTCCTCTCTACAACTTTGTCTGCCTCCAGAAAATTGAAAACCGAACACAAAATTCAGTAATAATTTCAGACCATCCGGAGACACAAATCATAAAATAGACTTTGTTGGAATTCGTTGATTGCATGAGAACTGAATTTATGTTAATTCGTCAGAAGTCATAGCATTATGCAAAGAAACTTTGCCGAAATTGGAGCAGCTCTCTTATGAAGTTCTGATGAAGGGCAGCAAAAACTCTGCATTCAGTTTTCAGTCATAGGAAAACAAAGTTATCCACAAAGTGTTTTTCTGTTTAACATTTTGATGGAGTACAATTGTTACAGTACAGTCAGAATTGTGTATGATTGTGCCTAAAGTAGATAATCTAAAGATACAGACAAAATAATTAGGGGAGCATGTGTGAATCTCTGACAGCAATACAAACTAAGATTCAATTAAGACTAATTAACTGCATTTGATGTCACTATATTCTCTGAATAACTTCAGTTATGATCTGTACTGGAAAACTTCAGTTAACACTCATTTTTCAGTTAACTCCTTACAGTTCAGATCATATTTTGATTGTCAATAATAGTGGACTTTTAAGGCTTTTTTAGAGGCAATACTAGTGGATTTTAGGCTTTTTTACAGGCAATAATAGTGGAATTTTAGGCTTTTTTTGGAGGAGTGTGTTTCATGCTGGCCTACAGTGATGAATTAGTCAGAGGATTGTGCCTTAGGATTGTGCCAAAGTTATCCATTGTATCTATTTGCTTGTCCTTCAAATAGGGGCAAGACTGTTACAGAAAAATTACTTGCAAGCATATTGTGATTTACTTGCAAGCATATTGTGCCTTAGTTACAGAAAAATTACTTGCAAGCATATTGTAACTATTTTCACTCTGTCCTGAAGGTTTTTGACTACAGAATCTGTGGTGACCCACACTCTGTTGGTTCACAGGGTGCTAGAGCTGCACTTAACTTGCTAAAATCATCCCCTTGTTCTTACTGGTTATAGAAATTCATTGCTTGTCCTATGTTTTCTGTCAGGGTATTGTTCAGGAAGCTTGCTTGAGTTTGTGTCCTTTAATTTGTAAATCTGCAGTTCTAGCCACATTTAGGATAAGTTGTTGTATATACTGTCATAAAGTTCAGCAAGAACAGGGCATCAACAGGCATGGATTAAGCTGTTTCTTTGCTGTAACATACTGTATATCACTCCACAATGAAATACAGTACATATTGATGTGCTTTGTAAAACTTGTTCATGTACTGAACTACTAATGCCTTGTGATGCTCTGAATTACTTGTGATGCCTCTGAATTACTTGTGATCACATTGAGAAAGACTTGTAAAGATGATGATCATCTTTTACAGAAAACAATTTCTGTAAACACGTCAGTAACTTTGCTAGTTTGCTGGGTTTTGTCTCCGACCATCGTGTCGTGATGATTTTGCAGGTACCCCGAGAGGCCCTTGAGTTTGCTGGAATGTCGATTAACTTCCGTTCCGGCAAATTCGGGTACTCCATATGTCCTATTTTCAGCAAAGGTCATGCTGAAATTTTCCGTGAATTTTAGCATGACTTTGCTAAAAATAGGACATATGGGGTACTTGTGACTAATGCATGGGCCGGGGTCTTAGTACTTAATTAAGTAGGATCAACTGCCCCTTTATTCTTGCTGCATTAAACCATAGGTGGCAATAGAGCCAAGTGATTAGGCCCAACTTAGAATTCTCCTTCCCAGCTTAGCTTTTAGGGTGCCTTGGCGTCGACAAACCCTAAATTATAAAACCTTGGCTTTTAGGGTGCCTCGGTGTCGATAAGAACCTAAATGATGAAAGCTTAGGCTTTTAGGGTGCCTCGGCGTCGACAAACCCTAAATGATAAAAGCTTAGCTTTTAGGATGCCTCGGTGTCGACAAACCCTAAATGATGAGACCATGATCTTGTTCCTTGACAATAACCAACTTTTTGACCAAACTTTTTTCCTATTTAGAGCGAAACATGGCCCACAACGATGAGGCCGGCGGTTCGGGCGGCAAGCAATTCTGGGAGCTGTCCCAGGAGCTGGAGGAAGAACCTCACCGCTATGAGGACGCCGCGGAAGACACCGATCCTGACTACACAACCCCTAGTGGCGTCGGGGATGACACCACTGATGGTGCCGCCGAGGATGCCACCACTGATGATGGCGGCGCACGCACAGATGGCAGCCAACCGAAGAGGCAACGGAAGGACCGGCGCCCGAGCGTGCTCGGCACCGTCAAGGAGGAATTTACTGAAGTGAACTCCGACGGGCATCCAACGGCGCCCAAAGAATTAGTCAAGGGGTACTCGGTTCAGCTCGGGTGCATTCTCCGGAGCACCGTCTCGATCAACACCGAGAACCTAAGGCATAAGGACCGAGGGAATTTGCGCAGCCTCCTCTTCACGAAGCTGCACGAACGATACAAGTTCCCCGCTGACTTTGCAAACACACGCCTCTCAGGGAATAAAGTGAACAGTGCCGCCCTCACGAGGATGAGCACGGCCCTGTCTACTTGGAGAAGCACGGTGAAGGCAATGATTGAAAAAGGTGATAGTTATGAGAAGATCAAGGCGAAATATCCTTTGATCAGCGAAGATGACTACAAGGAGTTCAAGATCAAGTGCGAGAGCAGCGCAACCTCCGAATCAAGTCAGTGGGGGAAAGAAATGCGGCAGTTGAACTTAGGGGTCCACCAACTCGGTCCCGGCGGTTACAGAGTGGCGGAGCCTATATGGGACAAGGAGGACGCGGAGCGTGCCGAGCAAGGCCTACCGCCCCGCTTCGAGAAATACCGTGACAAGCAGACCAGGAACTTTGTCAGGGCCCGGTACAAGGAGGACCCGGTAACAAAGGAGCTTACCACGGATCCGAAGACCAGGGCGCTTGAGCTTGTTCTGGTAAGGAATACACCCCCGCGTAATTAGCTCCATATGGTTGCATTCTAATTAATGAAGCCAAATTTCTAAATGGTTCACATTCCTTCCGCAGGAGGCTGAAAGCAGTAGCGCGGGGTCGTCTCAGAGCTCCCCTTTCGACACCCCTTTAAATAGGGCGTTGAACGTAATGAAAAACAAGGATAAGCTCAGTAAGCCGTCGTCAGCTGGTCGTGTGGCCGGCAAAGGCTTGTCCACAAAATGGTCGTCATACTATACCGCTGGTGGGCGAAAGGAGAAAAAGACCAGCTCGGAAAGCCAGTCGCGCGAGGTTCAAGAACTCAAGGCACAAGTGGCGCGGATTCCGGAGATTGTCCAAGAGCAAGTGCAACAACAACTGGGAACGACGCTCACCGCCATGGTGCCTACCTTGATTCAGGGGCTGACGACGTGGATTGCGGGCGGCCAACAGGGGCCTCCCCCGGTTCCCAGCTTCACGGCCAGCAACTCGCACAACGCGCAGGCGGCGCCATTGGTGTCTCCGGCGGAGGCGGTATTCGTGTCTCCGGCGCCGGCACGGGCATTGGAGCTTAATGCACCCGGGTGTACGCCGGCCGGCACCTCGCCAGCAAGCGGCCCCTCCGTCAGTTGCACGCCCGCCGTTGGCGGTGCCTCGACATTAGCCGAGCTCGACGGCATCACGGTAACTAAGCCTCTCGGCCGATGACTTCATCTCCTTGCCTTTGACTGGGCATCCCTGACGCCCTACATGTTTTCGCAGGGCGCCGCCGACGTTCCTTGCACTCTCCTGCACTTCGTGGGCGGCGAGTTGGTCGATGTCGCCAAGGGCAGAATCGTTCAACCGGGCAACCGCGTGTTCCACGGTAATCCGATGCCACCCACCTTGTATAGGGTTGAACTGGTTCGGGTGCTGCCAGGCTGCGACGAGTTGTTACCTCCGATTCGACCCGCTGGGGCCGACGAAGATGATGTGATGACCCTCAGCGCCTGCGTAAGCTGGCCCCTGCTTTGGCCGAAGAGCCAGATTCGTTTGGGGGCGGGGGACACCACCCCACAGACAAGACCGCCAGTCGTGCCAGCGCCAAGCCATGGCAAGAACGCCGCAACGCTACCGGACATGCCGGACATCCCTATGGCACAGGATCCGGACATGCATATGGCACAGGATCCGGACGACGACGACAACGACGACGGTACATTTACCAACGTCGATAAGTACTTTGCCGAACATGGGTACGGTGACGAGTTCTGCGGGCCTCCTTCTCAAGAACCCAACCCTGAAAAAGACGACCGCGATCTAGCTGGTACGGCGGAGAAACCCAATTGCAACAGGCGTCGTCTGGCGTTCAGTTCTCAGGAGACGCCTCCAGCTGCCGCCTTCACCGAGCCTCAGATAGCTGAGGTGCGAAATATTATCAGCCCCAACACGCTCAAGAAGGCGGTCTGTGAGCAGAACTCGATCCCATTACAGCAGATCAAGAAGAAGGGACGGAAACGAAAGACTAACAAGGGCGCCGGTGCGAGCCAGCCGGCACCGAGTACGATCCGTGCTCAGGACGGGCCACCTTCACCTAAGGATATCTCGAGGAGGGTGCATGTGGCGGGTAGGGCGATGCTACCGACAAATATGCTCAATGCTGCAACCGGTGCTATGCGGAGTCTGCATGACAGTGTTCTTTCTTTGGAGAAGCGGCGTCTCAGAGAGAATGATGTGGCATACCCGGTTTTCGTGGCCAAGGTGCCAGAGGGCAAGGGCTTTGTGGATAGCGCCGTCGGGGGTACGATCGTCCTGCGGTTTGATGACATCTTTGCTATGTTTAACCTTCATCCGCTGCACTACACCTTCGTTCGGCTGTTTTCGCTGAGTATGGAGATGCGGATCATTAGAGACAAGACCCCGGACATTGTGATAGTCGACCCCTTCTACATGCGTGCCAAGATCTTGGGCAGCGCTGGGGACCGGCAAGTCGCGAGTTCACACCTCGAAGGCGTCATTCTGGCAAACCCAGATAAGGATAACTTCCTCGTGCCTTACTTTCCCGAGTAAGTCATCCCCTAACCGCCCCGTAACATATGATTTCTTAGATTTCGATCGTTCTTTTTTTTCTAACATTCCGTGTTCTGTGCAGTGACACACATTGCACACTCATCCTCTTAAGCCCGAAATATTCCATGGCCACGTATTTCGACCCGGACCGTGACTCCAAGATAGACTACACAAATATCAAGAAAGTTCTTGATGATGCTCTCCCCGGCTACGCCGCATCTGGAGGCACCTTTAAGAGGCCAGTTTGTAGGTACGGCAGGCACGTGTTCACCCACAATACGACGTTCCCCTGCGTCAAGCAGCCGCCTGGCGGTCAGAAGGATGCCTACTACGCCCTCCATCACATGCGGGCGATCGTACGGGACCATAATTACCTTCTCCTACCAAATAATCTCAAAGATTGGGCCGCAAGCTTGGCGGCAATCCAGGACGCGGACATCCGACAAGAATTCTTTCGCATCCAGTCGGAGTTTGCAGAAATCATCCATCAAGATGTCCTTCGTACCTCGGGGCAGTTCTACCTCAAATATCAACCGTCCAACAGTGAGATAGACACAACGCTACAAATGCAGGCTGACAACGCCCGCGACTTCATGACCATCACGAAAGACGGCGGCTTCATCCACGCTCCGGTCCCATGAGTCGAGTCGAAAGTAGTGATGCTATGTGTAGTTCTGAAACATCGATTAGCTCATGTTGTAATTAAACTTTAATGAACTTGTATGTCTCTTTGGTTTGGACAGTCGTTCAACTTAGATGTAATCGATGCTATTTATTAGTAGGACCATGAATCGTGCTATTAATGTCTTGCTTTTCTCTTCCGATCCTTTTGTTGCATACTTATATATTGCTTATGTATTGTCTGTTGTTTGGCTAGTGCATAGAGATGCCGTCGTATGTCGTGTACAAGGGTAAGGTTCCCGGAGTCTACGACGACTGGGAGGAGTGTCGGAGACAGGTTCACCGTTTCAGCGGTAACAGTTACAAAGGGTACACCACTAGGGCGGAGGCGGAATCTAGATACGCGCGCTATCTAGCGGGAGAGAGGAGGGAGCGTTGGAGGAACCGGATGAAGACCAGTTTCATCGCGATGATGCTCATCGTGATGACCGCAGCTCTCTTCTATGTGATGGTAGTTTAGATGATCGATATCGACTTGTAATGTGAAGACAAACTCGCTACTCGCGGTCTCGAGACTTGTAATGTTCTATCTTTGTTCGGTCTTTTGAATTCGGAGACTAATATGATGAATTGTATTCGGAGACTAATCTTCTATTGTATTCGATGAATGTGCTATTGCTGTGTGGTGCTGTCTATATTCTATCCAATAATATATTTTGTGACCTGTGCAAATGTCAAAAAAGAAAAAAAATCCCTAATATTCATACTAATGGCGCATCACCCCAACGTGCGCCATTAGTATGCCAAAGGATAGTAATGGCGCATCACCCACAGTGCGCCATTAGTATGGCAAAGCACTTGTGTAAATATCGCCCCTGGGAGGCACACTAATGGCGCATGTTGGTCTATACTAATGGCGCACGGCGTGATGCGCCATTAGTATACCAGATACTAATGGCGCACCAGTGGTGCGCCATTAGTATTTAATACTAGTGGCGTGGTACTAGTGGCGCACCAGTAGTGCGCCATTAGTAGGCAAAACTGGTGCGCCACTAGTAGGCCTTTTCCTAGTAGTGATGGCCACCGGTGAGGGTTCCCCCCCCCCCCTCCGGCAGGGTGCCGGAACAGGGTCCTGATTGGGTTTTGGTGGCTACAGAGGCTTGCGGCGGCGGAACTCTCGATCTATTCTGTTCCCCGATCGTTTTTGGGTATATGGATATATATAGGCGGAAGAAATACGTTAGGGGAGCCACGAGGGGCCCACAAGGGTGGAGGGCGCGCCCCCTGCCTTGTGCCTCCCTCGTTTCTTTCTTGACGTGACCTGCAAGTCTCCCGGGTTGCTTTCCTTCCAAAAATAACTTCTCCAGAAGGTTTCATTCCGTTTCGACTCCGTTTGATATTCCTTTTCTTTGAAACATTGAAACAAGGGAAAAAACAGGAATTGGCACCGGGCTCTGGGTCAATAGGTTAGTCCCAAAAATAATATAAAAGTGTTTAATAAAGCCCATAAACATCCAAAACAGATAATATAATAGCATGGAACAATCAAAAATTATAGATACCTTGGAGACGTATCAGCATCCCCAAGCTTAATTCCTGCTCGTCCTCGAGTAGGTAAATGATAAAAACAGAATTTTTGATGTGGAATGCTACCTAACATATTTCTTAATGTAATTTTCTTTATTGTGGCATGAATATTCAGATCCATAAGATTCAAGACAAAAGTTTAATATTGACATGAAAATAATAATACTTCAAGCATACTAACAAAGCAATCATGTCTTCTCAAAATAACATGGCCAAAGAAAGTTATCCCTACAAAATCATATAGTCTGGCTATGCTCTATCTTCACCACACAAAATATTTAAATTATGCACAACCCCGATGACAAGCCAAGCAATTGTTTCATACTTTTGACATTTTCAAACTTTTCAATCTTCACGCAATACATGAGCGTGAGCCATGGACATAGCACTATATGTGGAATAGAATGGTGGTTGTGGAGAAGACAAAAAGGAGAAGATAGTCTCACATCAACTAGGCGTATCAACGGGCTATGGAGATGCCCATCAATAGATATCAATGCAAGTGAGTAGGGATTGCCATGCAACGGATGCACTAGAGCTACAAGTGTATGAAAGCTCAAAAAGAAACTAAGTGGGTGTGCATCCAACTCGCTTGCTCACGAAGACCTAGGGCATTTTGAGGAAGCCCATCATTGGAATATACAAGCCAAGTTCTATAATGTAAAATTCCCACTAGTATATGAAAGTTACAACATAGGGGACTCTCTATCATGAAGATAATGGTGCTACTTTGAAGCACAAGTGTGGTAAAAGGATAGTAGCATTGCCCCTTCTCTTTTTTCTCTCATTTTTTTATTTTTTTATTTGGGCCTTTCTCTTTTTTTTATGGCCTCTCTTTTTTTTAGTCCGGAGTCTCATCCCGACTTGTGGGGGAATCATGGTCTCCATCATCCTTTCCTCACTTGGGACAATGCTCTAAAAATGATGATCATCACACTTTTATTTTCTTACAACTCAATACTTAGAACAAAATATGACTCTGTGTGAATGCCTCCGGTGGTGTACTGGGATGTGCAATGACTCATGAGTGACATGTATGAAAAAATTATGAAAGGTGGCTTTGCCACAAATACGATGTCAACTACGTGATCATGCAAAGCAATATGACAATGATGGAGCGTGTCATAATAAACGGAACGGTGCAAACTTGCATGGCAATATATCTCGGAATGGCTATGGAAATGCCATAATAGGTAGGTATGGTGGCTGTTTTGAGGAAGGTATATGGTGGGTGTATGATACCGGCGAAAGGTGCGCGGTATTAGAGAGGCTAGCAATGGTGTAAGGATGAGAGTGCGTATAATCCATGGACTCAACATTAGTCATAAAGAACTCACATACTTATTGCAAAAATCTATTAGTTATCGAAACAAAGTACTACGCACATGCTCCTAGCGGGATAGATTGGTAGGAAAAGACCATCGCTCGTTCCCGACCACCACTCATAAGGAGGACAATCAATAAATAAATCATGCTCCGACTTCATCACATAACGGTTCACCATACGTGCATGCTACGGGAATCACAAACTTTAACACAAGTATTTCTCAAATTCATAACCACTCAACTAGCATGACTCTAATATCACCATCTTCATATCTCAAAACAATCATAAAGAATCAAACTTCTCATAGTATTCAATGCACTTTATATGAAAGTTTTTATTATATCCTTCTTGGATGCCCATCATATTAGGACTAAATTCATAACCCAAGCAAATTACCATGCTGTTTAGGACTCTCAAAATAATATAAGTGAAGCATGAGAGTTCATCTATTTCTTCAAAATAAAACTACCGTCGTGCTCTAAAAGATATAAGTGAAGCACTAGAGCAAACAACAAACTATTCCGAAAGATGTAAGTGAAGATCAATGAGTAGTTGAATAATTATGCAAATATGTGAAGACTATCCCATTTAATAATTTCAGATCTTGGTATTTTATTCAAACAGCAAGCAAAGCTAAAGAAAATAAAATGACGCTCCAAGCAAAAAACATATCATGAGGTGAATAAAAATATAGCTCCAAGTAAAGTTACCGATGAACGAAGACGAAAGAGGGGATGCCTTCCGGGGCATCCCTAAGCTTAGGCTCTTGGTTGTCCTTGAATATTACCTTGGGGTTCCTTGGGCATCCCCAATCTTAGGCTCTTGCCACTCCTTATTCCATAGTCCATCGAATCTTTACCCAAAACTTGAAAACTTCACAACACAAAACTCAACAGAAAACTCATAAGCTCCGTTAGAGAAAGAAAACAAAACACCACTTCAAGGTACTGTAATGAACTCATTCTTTATTTATATTGGTGTTAAACCTACTGTATTCCAACTTCTCTATGGTTTATAAACTATTTTACTAGCCATAGATTCATCAAAATAAGTTAGCAACACAATGAAAACAGAATCTGTCAAAAACAGAACAGTCTGTAGTAATCTGTATCAAACGTATACTTCTGGAGCTCCAAAAAATATAAAATAAATTGGTGGACCTGAGAAATTTGTCTAGTAATCATCTGCAAAACGAATCAACTAAATATCACTCTCCAGCAAAAAGTTGAAGCTAATCTCGTGAGCGCTAAAGTTTCTGTTTTTTACAGCATGATCATAAAGACTTCACCCAAGTATTCCCAAAGGTTCTACTTGGCACAAACACTAATTAAAACACAAAACCACATCTAAACAGAAGCTATATGGATTATTTATTACTAAACAGAACCAAAAATCAAGAAACTAAAATAATATTGGGTTGCCTCCCAACAAGCGCTAACGTTTAACGCCCCTAGCTAGGCATGATGATTTCAATGATGCTCACATAAGAGATAAGAATTGAAACATAAAGAGAGCATCATGAAGAATATGACTAGCACATTTAAGTCTAACTCACTTCCTATGCATAGGGATTTTGTGAGCAAACAACTTATGGGAACAATAATCAACTAGCATAGGAAGGCAAAACAAGCATAACTTTAAAACTTTAAGCTCATAGAGAGGAAACTTGATATTATTGCAATTCCTACAAGCATATATTCCTCCCTCATAATAATTTTCAGTAGCATCATGAATGAATTCAACAATATAACCAGCACCTAAAGCATTATTTTCATGATCTACTTGCATAAAAAAATTACTACTCACCACATAAGCAAAATTCTTCACATTCGGAATAGTGGGAGTATCATAAGAGACTTGAATACTATAAATTGTTTCCACATTAAAAGAGTAATGTTCAGAAAAAGGGTACTCATAATCATGACAAGTTTTATAAATATAATCATCACTACTTTTTATAGCATAAGTTTCATCACAATAATCATCATAAGTAGCAACTTTGTTCTCATCATAATCAATTGAAACCTCTTCCGAAATAGTGGATACATCACTAAATAAAGTCATGACCTCTCCAAATCCACTTACATAAATATTATAAGATTAAACATCCTCCAAAATAGTGGGATCATTACTTCCTAAAGTTGACACTCTTCCAAACCCACTTTCATCCATATAATCATCATAAGTAGGAGGCATGCTATCATCATTATAAATTTGCATATCGAAACTTGAGAGGCTAAAAATATCATCTTCATTATACATAGCATCCCCAAGCTTGGGACAAACATTAATTGCAGCAAATATATTCTCAAAAACATCATCTTCTTCAAACATAGCATCCCCAAGCTTGGAACTTTTTATGTCATAAGCATAATCACTCTCATCATTAATAGTATGGATAGCACCAATAGTATAGCAATTATCATATTCTTCCGAGCAAGTGCCAAAAAGATTTTCAAGATCATAAGAAGTATCATTATCTTCCCAATCATAATCATCACAACAAGCAATAGGCATAACGAGATCATCATCAAGTGCATCATCTTCATTTTCATGAGGCACAACAATAATAGGAGCAACATTATTTGGGGGAGATATCTTTTTACCTCTCTTCCTTTTTCTTTTCTTCTTCTTCACCTCATCTGTGGGCTCAATCCTCTTTTTGGAGCTCCTTATTAATGAGATTGGTTGAATAGAAGGCTCCTCCTCGTTACCTGATTCATCATAAGAAATAATAGGAGAATATTGGGAAGTCTCTTCTCTTTCGTTAGTATTCTCTTCATCTTTTATTTGTTTTCTTTTCTTTATGCAATTGGCAATATAAGGATTTTCAATGCAATTCACCGCACAATACATATAAATTTCTTCTAGATCAAAACCAAGAAGTTTATAACGAGCAACTTCTGGAAGATGCCTAGTTATATGTTTCATTTCTTCGCAACCCATAAGCAAGCTAAGTTCATTATAATGTCCGTGGGAAATCAACTCATCACAATTTTTGGACACGATTAGATCATGAAACAATTTGCATCGGATAGCTAAATGACCACTTTCATTGCAAAGTTCACAAGTACGGCCAAGAAAATTTAAATTTTCAGCACAATCATCTAGCCTTTCTTGCAACATTTTAGTTTCTAAATGCTTATGCCTCTTGCAATATCTATCTTCCCTATTCGGTGTGTACTTGCAAACCCAATGCACTCCACAAAAATTGACATGTTTATAGGAGACATTTTCATCATAACTAGTGCAATCATCATTAGTACCATGGATATTCAAGGAGTTCATACTAACAACATTGCAATCATGTTCATCATTCAAAGATTTAGTGCCAAACATTTTAAAGCATTCTTCTTCTAACACTTTGGCACAATTTTCCTTTCCATCATAATCACGAAAGATATTAAAAAGATGAAGCGTATGAGGCAAACTCAATTCCATTTTTTTGTAGTTTTCTTTTATAGACTAAACTAGTGATAAAACAAGAAACAAAAAGATTCGATTGCAAGATCTAAAGATATACCTTCAAGCACTCACCTCCCCGGCAACGGCGCTAGAAAAGAGCTTGATTGACGGGGCGTGAGTGCCGCTTACCTAGCCTCCCCGGCAACGGTGCCAGAAAAGAGCTTGATGTCTACTACACAACCTTCTTCTTGTAGATGTTATTGGGCCTCCAAGTGCAGAGGTTTGTAGGACAGTAGCAAGTTTCCCTCAAGTGGATGATCTAAGGTTTATCAATCCGTAGGAGGCGTAAGTTGAAGATGGTCTCTCTCAAACAACCCTGCAACCAAATAACAAAGAGTCTCTTGTGTCCCCAACACACCCAATACAATGGTAAATTGTATAGGTGCACTAGTTCGGCGAAGAGATGGTGATACAAGTGCAATATGGATGGTAGATATAGGTTTTTGTAATCTGAAAATATAAAAACAGCAAGGTAGAAAGCGATAAAAGTGAGCGTAAACGGTATGGCAATGCTAGGAAACAAGGCCTAGGGTTCATACTTTCACTAGTGCAAGTTCTCTCAACAATAATAACATAATTGGATCATATAACTATCCCTCAACATGCAACAAAGAGTCACTCCAAAGTCACTAATAGCGGAGAACAAACGAAGAGATTATGGTAGGGTACGAAACCACCTCAAAGTTATTCTTTCCAATCAATCCGTTGGGCTGTTCCTATAAGTGTCACAAACAGCCCTAGAGTTCGTACTAGAATAACACCTTAAGATACAAATCAACCAAAACCCTAATGTCACCTAGATACTCCAATGTCACCTCAAGTATCCGTGGGTATGATTATACGATATGCATCACACAATCTCAGATTCATCTATTCAACCAACACATAGAACCTCAAAGAGTGCCCCAAAGTTTCTACCGAAGAATCAAGACGAAAACGTGTGCCAACCCCTATGCATAGGTTCATGGGCGGGACCCGCAAGTTGATCACCAAAACATACATCAAGTGAATCACGTGATATCCCATTGTCACCACAGATACGCACGGCAAGACATACATCAAGTGTTATCAAGTCATTAAAGACTCAATCTGATAAGATTACTTCAAAGGGAAAACTCAATCCATTACAAGAGAGTAGAGGGGGAGAAGAAACATAAGATCCAACTATAATAGCAAAGCTCGCGATACATCAAGATCGTGCCAAAACAAGAACACGAGAGAGAGAGAGAGAGATCAAACACATAGCTACTGGTACATACCCTCAGCCCCGAGGGTGAACTACTCCCTCCTCGTCATGGAGAGCGCCGGGATAATGAAGATGGCCACCGGTGAGGGTTCCCCCCCTCCGGCAGGGTGCCGGAACAGGGTCCCGATTGGTTTTTGGTGGCTACAGAGGCTTGCGGCGGCGGAACTCCCGATCTATTCTGTTCCCCGATCGTTTTTGGGTATATGGATATATATAGGCGGAAGAAATACATCAGGGGAGCCACGAGGGGCCCACGAGGGTGGAGGGCGCGCCCAGGGGGGTGGGCGCGCGCCCCTGCCTTGTGCCTCCCTCGTTTCTTTCTTGACGTGGACTGCAAGTCTCTCGGATTGCTTTCCTTCCAAAAATAACTTCTCCAGAAGGTTTCATTCCGTTTCGACTCCGTTTGATATTCCTTTTCTTCGAAACACTGAAACAAGGGAAAAAACAGGAACTGGCACTGGGCTCTGGGTCAATAGGTTAGTCCCAAAAATAATATAGAAGTGTTTAATAAAGCCCATAAACATCCAAAACAGATAATATAATAGCATGGAACAATCAAAAATTATAGATACGTTGGAGACGTATCAATACTCTCAATGTGATATTTCCACTAATGCTCATGAGGAGACCCACATAGTTTCCTCATACATATTAGGAGATTTTGATGCATTCCTTACTTCGCATGATTCCCATATGCATTCCATGAATAACAATGCTCTACATATTTCTCATGATGCATTACACAATTTGAGTCTCCATTATGCTATACATAATGACAAACCTATCATGATGGATGACATGTTTCTATGTCATGCATCTCATTTATTTGAGCATTGGATATGCTAACCAACACAAGCACATGCGCATCATGATGGATGATGTGTACATATACCACGCACACACAATCTTCCCTTTACCTTTGTTTTGTGTAGGTACTCATATATACTCGTCAACCTCTCAATCCCAAGAGTTGACGAAACGAGCTCTTGAGAGCAACGACGATTTGGGATCCCGTGGATTATCAATCCCACCATTCCCTTCGCGCAAGGACTACACACATCTATTTTACTTGGCTCTCACACGGCTATGGGCTATATATATCACTTGTTACTTTATGCCCATCGTACCATGTTCACTTTGCATGTTATGCCTATTTCTATGTCTTTACCATGCAATTGTGACCCTTGCTTGCACTTACATATGATTCACCATTATACTACTTCTATGTGTATTCGCATGCTTGGTGGAGATCCTTATTGCTATTGCCATGTTTATCATGTGCCTCATGCGATTGATACTTGTTGTGCTAGGAGAGTCATGATGTTCCATTGCTATTTACAGGACTTCTTGCCAACACCATGAACCTACTTTGCTCATATCTTGTTTTCATGCTTGTGATATGTCATGTGAATTATTCATGCCCACTGTTTGCACACGTGACATGATTACCATGATTACCTCTAGTACGTTGCATCTTCGCACTACTAGCTTGCTTGACTTGATCACTATGATTACTTGCTTGGTTGCATCACCCATGTTCCATTCTTACTCGCTTTCTTGGGTTGATGACATATATATTCATGCCTCTCACTTGATTTGTCTTGATCAATGTCTCTTCTCTCCATTAGTTGCATCTCTCATATCCACTTGTAGTGAGTGCAACCATGCTATGCTTATTGATCTTGGAGACTTTGGCACCTTACTTGTGATGCATGCTTGTTTGATTGAGCCTATTGTATTTGGTTGTTCTTGCATCATATGCCTCCATACTATAAAATGCTCCCTTGTCCTTTCTTATGATAAGAATGATGAAAACACTTGTTGGGTGTCTCACCACATGAATGATAGGTGTTGCATTTGCACTAACCTCATTTGTTTTTCCGAGTGTTTGTCATGTTCTTTCATTTTGAAGGATTCACAAGGCGGTACCATCACGAGACATATTGGTTATGTGAAGGCATACAAGATGCGCAACTCCAACGTCCTTGCGAAACTACTAAAGTTGACCTCTTTCCCTTTGATCCATCCTCAAATACGCATGTTGGATGGGTCATTCTTTCATTGTTGTTTCCTTCTTGTTGTCTACATGATACATCTCGCGAACGGAGGAGCGACATTGGAGATTGGCTCTATGGACCATTACATTGAGGAGCGCTCGGACTTATTGGATGCACCTTTGAACCTCCACTCATGCCACGACATCGAGCATTGGTACATCCACACTCCTTTGACATATTGCACCAACACCTCCATATTTGTTGATTGTGCTCACACATGTCATGCTCGATGGATGTATCATACTAACCACAAATTTGCACCCCATGCATGGATTGACTCACATTATGCTTGTCTTGTTGCATCTATTTCCATGTCATCCATGATATATGAGCTTGTGCATTTCCTTAGCAAATTTGTTGTGATCTTCCTTGATTGCATATTCATACATCATGATCATATTGTCCACCATCAATTGCATGATAACATACACATATTGAGCATCCATTGCCATGTTCATGCTCTTGATAAACCATCACACTATGACATCATTTTGCACAATGGTAGAATTTGTAGATTTGTGCACCATGACAACTACCACAACTTTGTGTGCATAACAAATGAATTTTCTCACATGAATGCTTTACATCTCATTCTACATCTTTTGGATACGCATCTTGTGCCTTGCCACGCACTATCTCTTTGCACGGCCTCATTCTTCTATGATGGACACTTTGTGTACGCTAACCATTGTATTTCCAAGTGTACTTTGTGTTTGCTCATTTTGCATGTACCACATACCGGAGACACCTTGGAGTACTTGGATTGCGCCATGCCTTCAACTCCGTCCAACTACAAGTCCGTCCACGACAACCGTTTCCATGGTGATGAGGATCACGATCCGAGGTCGGATCTTTCCCAAGGGGGAGATGATGCGGAGCATCCTACGATCATCCCCATGTACACTATGATGACTCCCCGAGACCCAAGAGGACATATGACGAGACCTCGAACATACGCCATTGGACACAAGGTGAACTCGCTCCTCTCTAAACCTTCACTTTCTACATGTGAGACATGGCTACTACCTCAAACGTATGTGCTATGCATGACCAGGAACCAAGAGGGAGGCCATGGATCGGCTAGGAGAATTGGACAAGGCAGCGAGGACACCAAGCGCGAGGAGCAAGAGAAAGGGCTGACAGCAAGTCACAGCCACCAGACGACCGGTCCTTACCGGACGTCCAACGCCTAGAGGTTCAGCCTTCCAGAATAGCTACAGCCGAGGGACTCTACAGCGCCCGGACGACCGCCAGATACCGGACGTCCGACATCCATCAGCCACCGGACGACTGACCCCGTCCGGATATCCGGTGCCACATGATCAGAGAGGAAATGACGGAAGTCCGAAGACTTCCAGACGGCCGGACGGCTGTGAGCCACCGAACGAACGGAACCCACAGGATGTCAGGTACCTGTCTGCGCACAGTTTTGCGGGCCAAGGCCCATGTACCCCTCACTTCACCCCCAATTTCACTATGACTATAAATAGGACACCCCCTCTGATACGTCTCCAACGTATCTATAATTTTTTATTGTTCCATGCTGTTTTATTATCAATCTTGGATGTTTTTATAATCATTTTATAGTCATTTTATATCATTTTTTGGTACTAACCTATTGACATAGTGCCAAGTGCCAGTTGCTGTCTTTTCCATGTTTTTTACATCGTAGGGAATCAATATCAAACGTAGTCCAAATGCCACGAAACTTCACGGAGATTTTTTATGGACCAGAAGGAAGCTATTGGGCCCTGGTTGCACCTTGGGGGAGTCCCGAGGAGGGGACAACCCACCAGGGCGCGCCAGGAGGCCCAAGTGCGCCCTAGTGGGTTGTGCCCACCTCGGGTGCCCCGAGACCGCCTCTTTGCTCTATAAATACCCCATATTCCAGAAACCCTAGGGGAGTCGACGAAATATTCATCCAGCCACCGCAGAGTCCAGAACCACCAGATCCAATCTAGACATCATCTTGGATGGGGTTGACCACCTCCATTGGTGCCTCTCCGATGATGCGTGAGTAGTTCTTTGTAGACCTTTGGGTCCGTAGTTAGTAGCTACATGGCTTTCTCTCTCTTGCTGAATTCTCAATACAATGGTCTCTTAGAGATCCATATGATGTAACTCTTTTTGCGGTGTGTCTATTGGGATCTGATGAACTTTGAGTTTATGATCAGTCATATCTTTTTATATCCATGAAAGTTATTTGAGTTTATTTGATCTCTTATATGCATGATCTCTTATAGCCTCATATTTCTTCTCCGATATTTGGGTTTTGTTTGGCCAACTTGATCTATTTATCTTGCAATGGGAAGAGGTGCCCGGTAGTGGGTTCGATCTAACAGTGCTTGATCCCATTGACAGAAAGGGAAACGACATGTATGTATCATTGCTACTAAGGATAAAAAGATGGGATCTATATTTACACAATAGGTAAACGGATCTTGTCTACATCATGTCATCATTCTTATTGCATTACTCGGTTTTTTCATGAACTTAATACACTAGATGCATGCTGGATAGCGGTCGATGTGTGGAGTAATAGTAGTAGATGCAGGCAGGAGTCGGTCCACTAATCTTGGACGTGATGCCTATGCAATGATCATTGCCTGGATATCATCATAATTATTTGAGGTTCTATCAATTGCCCAATAGTAATGTGTTCACCCACCGTTTGCTATCTTTCTCGAGAGAAGCCACTAGTGAAACCTACGCCCCCCGGGGTCTTCTTTCTCATATATTTGCTTTGCGATCTATTTTATTTACACTTTTTATTCAGATCTATTAAACCAAAAATACAAAAATACTTTGCTGCACTTTATTTTATTTGCGATCTATTTATTCAATCTATTGCAACTTTCTCCCGTCCACGTACTGTTTCTGGCACCGTTACCCGAAAGGGATTGACAACCCCTTTAACACGTCGGGTTGCGAGGTGTTGTTATTTGTGTGCAGGGGTTGTTTACGTTGTGTTGCTTGGTTCTCCTACTGGTTCGATAACCTTGGTTTCATATCTGAGGGAAATACCTACCGCCGATGTGCTGCATCATTCCTTCCTCTTTGGGGAAATACCAACGTAGCTTCAAGCGACATCACTACTTTGAAGCACAAGTGTGGAAAAAAGGATAGTAACATTGTCTTCGGATGCGCGGGATAGCAAGCAAGTCCAGGTATTCATAATCCTTGAAGAGGCCCTTCTTAGCTAGATCCTTGCGAGAGTAATGATTTCTCAATAAGGTCCATGAGCGCTTTCTTGCATGCTTCTCATCCAGAATAATTTGACGGGTGTGATTATGAATCAAGTTCAGCTCAGTCATCAATTCCACCTTTTTTTCTATCCATCTTGATGTGTCTTTCCAGAGTCTGTTGTGTGCGAATACATATCTCATAGAGTGACGGATTTTCTTCGAGAGGGATTTTAATCCTGACTTCCTTAACCTTTGGAGCAGATTCAGACGCAGAAACATTTGCAGCAGTGTAACCTGTTCCTTCCCCTTGCTATGATCCTTCACAATGCGCAAGGTATCACGAACTGGTGGCATGAAAATTTTCAGCACGTAGGCCCGGAAGAATCCCTCATTTGTTAGCTGCTCAATAGCAAACATTATCCATGGAGCATAAGGCTTTAGCGACTGAGGGCTACCTGCAGCACATGTCAGGTTTCGGATGAATAGGTCAGGAATATCAAACTTGATTCCCTGAGATATTGCTACAAGAGCATTTCCCACGATGCCTTTGATGGAGTTTGGACGGTTCGTTGGCGTGATAGTATTGCACAGAATGTGGAATAGCACTTTGTTGTCATAAGCCAACTTCTTCGGATCAACATCAATGCATTCATCGCTATCGGTGCAACAAACCCCAGGTGCGTTGCCCAGACTATACACAGGCTCAAGAGCAAGGTTGCAACATCCAAGACAAGGCCAAGCAGAAGAAATAGCTCTTTGAGAAATCAAAGGGCAGATCAAGGAGACCAAGACCAACCCAACGAGCAAGATACTACTAAGGAAAAATCTCCCTTGCCAGGTAGGCGAGCCTGGCGAGGTCGAGGTAACCCCAAAGACAAGTCTCAGGACTGCCTCGGCAAGCTTGCCGAGGACGCCGAGGGCGGAACACCCCGCCAAGGCTCCACCGCTCCACCTCACAGCAACGCAAGTCACCTATCGGTGCGGTGTTGAGCCCCCAAGTGATTAAGTGGTGTTACTTGTCACGTGGCTGCCATTTCCGAAGGAAATCACCTCCAAATGACACTCGTCCACGGACGTGTCACGCAGGCAGGCGAGAAGGTGGCTGAATGACACGACAAGGCTTGTCGGGCTGCACCCATGATGTGACACTAAGCGACGCATTTAATGCACATTATCATGTCTGCAGAGTTAGGTATGATAGCACTTTGGCTATCTAATCATGGGATACTGACTATTTTGCCATTGTGGTAACCCCTTGACCTATAAAAGGAGGACCGTGGCTACCTTAGAAAGGATTCGAACCACTATACGCTCATACGCGCGTAGTCGCTCTCGTCCCGAGGCACCCTTGCTGGGCAAGAGCGCTGCGTCTCCACCCGGTCCATACATCAATCCACCAAAGCAGGAGTAGGGTTTTACGCCTCACGGCGGCCCGAACCTGGGTAAAGACTGCCCATGTCAACGCTGCCGTGCTGCTCTATTTTCTCCGCCCTTTGTGCAATGTGCCCTTCCCCGCTGCCGAACCACAAGGGGCCGATGGCCTCATAGGTGGCCGTGTTTTCCCACAACATCTTTGGAGCACCAGGTAGGGGGAAGCGCTTGTGCGAACTCGAGGGTGTAAGCAGCACGTCATCTTCATCACCATTTTCCACGGCTCACTCGTACACCTCGAAGGCCCCTTCGCATGCAGTCGCCGATGTCGTGGGGACTACGGGGGCGCACGGGAACATGGACGCCGCGGGGGACGTGGCCGGTGCGGGCGGCGCTGTCACCATTCCCCCTGCGGCCGACACGGGAGCGGGAGGCGCTGGAGGAGGACAGCATCAAAAGCATCCCAGCGGCCGCGCTCCCCAAGGTATGGGTGGAGAGATTATTCCACCTCCACCTCTCCATCCCGCTGAAGGGCGCAACCGTAGCGATGTTGCTCGCTCTGGAGCGAACCGTGATGCTTTGGCCGCCCCCGCTACGGGTGCGGCTACAGAGCACGCGCCACCCCCGGAACAAGCTAGCCAAGATGCGCCGGATGGGGTCGCCAATCCCCGAGCGCATCCACCTCATCGCCATGCCACGTTGGCGACTAGCTCACGGTGACGAGAGCACAGGGCCATCACTATCGGCACCGTCAGAAGCCGGGCGATGTCGCGATCTGCGTCGTCGTCCATGCCGAGCACCGCTTTGGAGGCCATGGCGCGGGCCCAACTCCTGATGAGATTCCCGCCGGCAGACGATCAAATGGATGGATGGAGAGCCACCATTCAGAGCTTGATTGGTTTAACCAAGGCGGGGGATCACAGCGAGCAGGCCCGCCACGGCCTCCCCAGGCAGCGGCGACGGCCCGAACTGCTGGGGCACCGCCACGGTGCAGTCCCCTTCACGGCAGCTGTCGGATTATGGGTTCCGGCAAACCATTAAGGTTCGAACACTGGGGTGCACACGAAGATCTCTCTCTCCCTAGCTCGTACGCACAATGATCTCAAGGCCTAGCTCGCCGAACCCAAAGAACAAGAGACCCGAGGGTTTATACTGGTTTGGGCCACCGTTGTGGTGTAATACCCTACTCCAGTGTGGTGTGGTGGATTGCCTTGTAGGCTGAGGATGAACAACCTCCTGAGGAGAGGTATTCTTGAGCTCGATGAGCTTGTGTGTGCGAGGATGGTCCCAATGATCCGTCCCCTTGCTAGGGTGGTGGCTAGTCCTATTTATAGAGGCCCTGGTCCTCTTCCCAAATGTTAGGCGGGAAGGGATCCCACAACGGCCAATTTTGAAGGGAGACAACTAGTACAAGTTATCCTGACAAAAGGTGGTCTTCGCCTGCCAAAGGCTCTGGTGGTGACGCCGCCGTGGGCTCCGCGGTGACCTCCGTCCTGCTGGTCTTGGTCTCGTTGCACCGATATGGAAACCTTCGCCTGATGCCTCGGGACTCCTCGCCTGTGCCTGCCTCTTTAGCGCCAAAGAGGAAACTTGTACTCTGTGCCCTCTGGCGCCCTCCTGGCTTCGGTCGTCATGGCTCACATCACGCGAGCCTCGTGAGGTGCCCCTTGCATAGATATCTCCGCTCCTCGGGAGCCAGCCTAGTGAGGCTGCCCCTGAGGAGGTCTTGGTGTCGTCCGTCTCGCGAGGCTTGGCCCCTTGCGAGGGTCTTGAGTGGTTGCTGATGAAGATGGGCCATACTAGGCCGCTAGTGGAGCCACGCCCTGGGCCGCAGACAGGAAAGTCTGGGTACCCCCGTTCCCAGGATGCCGACAGCAGCCAGCGCAGGAGCCGCAGCCAGAGCCACGCGACCAAGAAGCCGACGACGTATCGATGGCTTCGTCCGATCCTCGGGCACGTCGAGACCAGCGATGACTCCTAGAAGAAAGGAAGAGGGAGGACGCGCGCGTCACCATCGAACGACGTCGCGAAACCCGCCGCCAGCCTAACAGGCGCAATGGCCCCGACGTCAACGAACCCATGCCCGGTGGAGACGGATACCTGCCTTTTGAGGTTGGGTGCCCCGCCTTCACTCACGAGCTGTGGCAAGTCCGTTGGCCATCTGCCCGTACATTCAAGCCAGAGATACCAGAAAAGTATGATGAAAGATTGAACCCGGCAGAGTTCTTGAGCATCTATACCATCATTGTTCAAGCCTCCGGAGGAAGAAATGAGAAAGTGTTCGCCAACTACTTCCCTTTGGCACTCAAGCCAAACGTGAGGTCATGGCTGATCCACTTGATGAGAACTCCATCTCGACCTGGGTTGACCTATGCCATGAGTTTGTTGGCGCCTTCACGGGCAGCCACCAAGAACCAGGGCAGCCAAGCGACTTGCAGCTCCTCCCGCGGAAGGAAGGAGAGAGTATGCGGAAGTACATGCAGAGGTTTAGCAGGGTGCACAGGAACATTCTAGACATTCACCCGACAACTGTGATAGCCGCGTTCCAGTCCAGCGTACGCAACCGCAGGATACGTTCCAAGATGAACGTCCTTGCCCAAGACTATGAATGAGCTATACACTCTGGCGGATAAGTGTGCCCAAACAGAGGAAGGGAGGCGACTCCCTGGTGAATAAGATGGCGTCGACGTTGACTCAGAGGACAATGATGACGTCGCCAATCAGAAGAACAAGAACAAGAAACGCAACAAGAAGCGCAAGCATAAAGAAGTATTGGTTGTGGAAGGATCGAGCACTCCGAGTACCGGCAAGAAGGCCAAGACCGAGGTTCCTGTCAAGGAACTTGCCGCATGCACTGATTGTCGGGAAGCCGCGGCTGCCGAGAAGGCTGGGAAGGCTGACGGGGCCTACTGCAAGATCCATCGGACCAAGGGCCACGATCTTCAAGAGTGTCATCAGGTCGAACAACTCGTCAAGAAGCAGAAAGCTGAGTACGAGAAGCGTGACAAAGAGAGAGATCAAGATGGCACTGGCAGGAAGGGCCGAGGCGGCAGAGGAGGTTGCCTCGGCAAGGCCCCACAGAATCAAGGGAAACCTGCCTGAGGCTGTGAGAAGAAGGAATGTGATGACGAGAGTGATGAAGGAGATGAAGAGGAAACCAACGAGCAGGAGTTCCAGAAAGCCACTGACGCCCTACGCATTGACGGAGGTGCATCCTTGCACTCCTCTCACCGGTAGCTTAAACAGTGGGCACGTGAGGTCAATGCCGTGGAGCCAGCGGCAGATTCTCGGAAGCCGCTCAAATGGTCCCGCATGCCCATCATCTTTGATGATGAGAACCACCCTGACCGCACCACCGCGATGGGGTGTTTGCCATTGTTGGTCTCACCAACAATCCGCAACCTCAAGGTCACAAAGATGTTGGTTGACGGCGGGGCTGAGTTGAATCTGATATCTCCCAAGGTCATCAGCAAGCTTCAGATAGCAAATGAAGAGCTCAAGGTTACTGGTACTTTTCAAGGGATCAACCCAGGCAGGAGTCGTCCTAAGGGGAAGATCACACTACCGGTAACTTTGGGGGGGGGGGGTTAAACTACCGGACTGAGAAGATCATGTTTGATGTGGTTGACCTCCCCCTACCGTACAATGGAATCCTTGGTAGCCCAGCCCTGGCAAAATTCATGGCGGCATCCCACTATGCCTACAACACGCTGAAGATGCCAGGACCAATGGGCGCCATTTCCATTACATCAGACAAGAAGGACGCAATCATATGCGTGGACAAGATGTATCGGGAAGCATTCGCTGCAGAGGCCACAGAGGCTACCGCTCCCGCCAAGAAAAGCAAGAAAGGGAAGAAAGCTAGCAAGGATGCCAGCAAGGAATCTAGGAAGCGCGCCTATTCGGAGTGCGATGCGCCTGTTGACGACTTGCCGGAGAGTTCCAATAGCAAGAGATCAAAGGTTGCTGCACCCACTGTGAAGAAGGTCCCGGCAGGGCTGGTTGGCACCGATGGTACATTTACTACCAGTGCCACCCTCGACGACAAATAGGAAGGTGTGCTCGTTGCCTTCCTGCGAGCGAATGTCGATGTGTTTGCTTGGCAACCATCTGACATCCCCGGTGTTCCCAGGGAGGTAATCGAGCACCACCTTGCTATCTGCCCACATGTCCGGCCTGTCAAATAGAAGGTCAGAAAGCAAGCTTTGGAGAGGCAATAGTTTATTGCCGAAGAGATCAAGAAACTTGAGGCAGCTGGTTTGGTAAGAGGGGTATTGCATCCTACTTGGTTGGCAAATCCAGTGGTAGTGCGCAAGGCAAATGAGAAACGGAGGCTTTGCATGGATTTCACATATCTAAACAAAGCGTGCCCGAAGGACCCATTCCCCTTGCCATGCATCGACCAGATCGTGGATTCCACCTCCGGGTGCGACCTGCTTTCCTTCTTGGATGCCTACTCCGGGTACCACCAGATTTTCATGTCCAAGGAAGATGAGGAGAAGACCGCATTCATAACCACATGCGGCACATAATGTTTTGTACGGATGCCCTTTGGGCTAAAGAGCGATGGATCCACTTTTGCAAGAGCAGTGCAAATTGGCTTTGAGTCTCAGCTGCACAGGAATGTTGAAGCCTACATGGACGATATAGTGGTCAAAACCAAGGACAAACTGACTCTCATTCAGGACTTGGAAGAGACCTTTGCAAATTTACACAAGATCAACTTGAAGCTGAATCTAGAGAAGTGTGTGTTTGGCGTTCCTTCTGGCAAGCTACTTGGCTTCTTTGTGTCCCACCGGGGGATAGAGGCCAACCCCTACAAGATCAAGGTGATTGAGCAGATTCAAGCACCCAAGACAGTTAAAGACGTGAGGCGTTTGACTGGATGTGTTGCCGCGCTAAGCAGGTTCATTTCCAAGTCCGCCGAGCGCGCCCTGCCGTTCTTCAAGGTCTTGAAGAAGGCAGGGCCCTAGAGGCAGACATTGCTCTACAAAATTTGAAGACCTATCTTTCCTCTGTTCCCACCTTAGTCGCTCCTAAACCACAAGAGTCGTTGCTGCTGTACCTAGCGGCAACCAATCAAGTGGTTAGTGCAGCGCTGGTGGTGCAGCGGGAAGTAGATGATGGAGCAGCTGCAATTATCGTCCCCTCTGGAGAGGAAAGCGAACTCGCCCCAGAAGGGTCGGATGCAGATCAAGACAAGGAGGAGCGAGGCAATAGAGACAGTTCCAAGCTCACGACAAGGAAGAAAGTGGTGCAGCGGCCAGTGTACTTCGTCAGCTCCTACTGCAGGGGGCTAGGTCGAGGTACTCTGGCATGCAAAAGTTGATTTTGGCCTCGTCATGGCCTCAAGGAAACTGTGCCACTACTTCCAAGCCCACGAGATCACGGTAGTCACCCGCTTCCCCCTGCAACGCATACTGAGAAACACCGAGGCCACTGGCAGAATAGTGGAATGTGCTTTGGAGTTGTCCAGCTTTGATTTGAAGTTTGAGAGCACATCGACTATTCAGAGCAGAGTACTAGCAGAGTTTATTACGAAGTGGACGCCTACCCCTGACGAAGAAGTGTTGGAGACAGTTATCCCCGGCAAGGAAGCGCCCCAAGAATGGATCATGTACTTTGATTGTGCCTTCTTCCTACAAGGTGCAGGAGTTGGCGTGCTTCTCATTGCTCCCACTAGGGAGCACCTCAAGTACGTGGTTCAAATGCATTTCCGCCGGGAGAAGGCTACCAACAATACAGCAGAGTATGAAGGACTCCTTGCCGGGCTCAGGATCGCAACAGAATTGGGAATCAAGAAGTTGATCATTCATGGAGATTCACAACTTGTGGTGAGGTAAGTAAACAAGGATTATCAAAGCCCATTGATGGAGGCATACGTAGAGGAAGTGAGAAAGTTGGAGGAGCGCTTTGACGGATTTCAAACAGAGCATGTCCCGCATGCGGAAAACAACATTGCAGATCATCTATCAAAGTGTCCTGCGCAAAAACTCCCTGTGGAACCAGGGACTTCTGTTCTCCACCTGACTCAACCCTCCATATCCCCGGCAACAATGGCCAGCAAGAGGAGGAAACTGGACTTCGGCAAGCCTCTCCAGGTAGAGCTTCCCGAAGCTCCCGGCAGAGAGCTTGGCTGGAACAAATCCCCTTCAATCGGTGAGCTCCACCCTCCCGCCAAACTACCAGTCTTTGCGGTCGAGGCGTGCGATCCCATCAATGAGGAGGTGACACTAATCCTTGTTGTCGAGCCTCAGGCTCCAACTTGGGCGCAGCACATAGTTCGTTTCCTCCAAACAGGAGAACTTCTCGAAGATCAAGAAGAAGCTGACAGAGTAGCCCGGGGGGGCAGTATGTATCAGTTCATGGACGACACACTATACAAAAGAAGGCCCAACGGTGTGAAATTGAAGTGCATTTGCCGAGAAGAAGGAAATGGACTATTGGCAGAGATACACAAGGGTATGTGTGGCTCCCATATTGGATCAAGAGACCTGGTTGGAAAGGCTTTTCGGGAAGGTTTCTACAGGCCCACGACCCTTCAAGATGCAATTGAGCTAGTCACCAAGTGTGAAACCTCCTAGTTCCACTCCAAGAACATCCATCAGCCTGCTCAAGCTCTTCAAACAATCCCTTTGCCATGGCCATTTTCGGTCTAGGGGCTCGACATCTTGGGCCCCTTCCCCCATGCTACTGGGGGCTTTGAATTTTTGTACGTTGCAATCGACAAGTTTACAAAGTGGCCGGAAGTGGAGCTCGTGAGGAAGGTGACTGCCCAGTCAGCTATCAAGTTCTTGAAAGGATTGGTGTGCCGTTTCGGGGTACCCAGCCGAATCATCACTGACAATGCCACCCAATTCACAAGCCGCGCCTTCATGCAATACGTTCATGCCCTCAGAAGCAAGGTCTCATTTGCCTCTGTTGCCCATCCCAGAAGCAATGGACGAGCTGAGAGGGCAAACGCTGAAGTGCTGCAAGGACTCAAGACAAGAACATTTGATAGGCTACAGAAGTGTGGCGGGCGATGGATCGACGAGTTGTCGGTGGTTCTTTGGTCCCTCCATATGACACCAAATTGAGCTACCGGCCAGACTCCCTTCTCCCTAGTTTATGGGGCAGAAGCAGTGATCCCCACGGGACTCATGTACGGATCACCTGGAGTGCTTGCCTACGATGAAGCAGCGCAGGAACAGCATCGGCGTGACGACGCTGTGCTACTTCAGGAGAACCGTCTCCGGGCTGCTACGCGTGCTGCACGCTACCAGCAAGCCCTGCGCCACAATCACAGCCGCAGGGTTCATGTCCGGAGCTTTAAGGAAAGGCGACCTTGTCCTTAGGCGTGTTCAGTCCGCCAAGGGTGCAAACAAGTTGACGCCAAAGTGGGAAGGCCCTTACCGGGTAGTACGAGTCACCAGACCTGGAGCAGTCCGTCTGGAGACCAGAGACGGCATTCAGTTACAAAACTCATGGAACATTGAGCATCTCCGTAAGTTCTACCCGTAAGGCGCGACTGTCGGGCCCTGCCCGACAGCCCCCTTTTGTACAAGCCTTGCCGATGTTGCATGTAACCCTTTGTACAAAGCCAGGCGCAGACCCTGAGTACCAGATAAATAAACAAAGCGCTGGGGGACCCCCGAAACTTGCATGCATGCATAAGCATATCATGATCATAGCATGTTCATGTAGATAAGGTCGCATGTAACTTTGTTTTCATCTGCACTAAGCTGCAGGGATCTTGCCACGGACTTGGTCCCGAAGAGAAGAAATGAAGACAAGCCTACATAACGACCCCCGGCAAGCCAAACAGATAAGTTCCTTCTTATCCATACCTGTTCTGTAAAGTGAAAACTTGTGCATATGAAAACCGCGCCGCCTTCGAAACATAGCTGCTCCCATCCTTTGTCCCGAACGTTGCTTCGGGCAAGGTGGTTGCATTGTCCTTTGATGGAGAGGGTTCGACGAGGGGCTGGTCTCTTTTTATAGTGTTATGCCCGGCAGTCTTTGCCCCGCGGCAGCAAACTAAAGGCACCGACAGGATAGCTTGACAGAGGAAACTTGTTTACTTAAATGTATAGAGGCACCTCACCTTTGCATGGACATGATACATGCACAAGTACCCGACAAGGTTCTCTTTTCATTAATATCCTAATAAGCAAGTACAGATCTTACAGAACACAAACATGGGTAAACAAGTTTACATTATTTAGACTAAAGTTTGGCAAACGCCTATACATTTTAGACTGAAAAAATATAAGTGCCCCGTAATCCCTTTCTTGTCCCTCTCCTCCTAGGCACTGCAGTGGGAGGTGAAGAGGGCAAAAGGAGTGCCTGGGCAGAAGCCCAGCCTGACCCTGTCAGGCCCCATGACGAGGAGCCTGACAAGATCGGGAGGGCGCAGACGAAGGTGATGGTGAAGATATCGGCGGCGATGGCCCCCTGGCCACCACCACCAGGGCAGCAGAACGCGGCAGGGCGAACGAAGCCGGATCCCATGAGGAGGCCTGCCGGGGCCCAGCTGGAAGGCTGCTGGAGGAGCCGGAGACACCATCCGAACCTCCACATCCAACTCCCCGGCAAATCGCCTTGCCGGGAAGGAGGTGCAGGTGCAGATGGTGGTGCCACCGCCTGACCGTGATGGTGTTCAGCCGGAGTCAGAGTCGTCGTCCTCCCTGTCGGCGCCATCGTCATCGCCGTCACTGCACTCCTCGTTGCTGTCGCTCGAGGAGGAGCATTCATCGTCGATCGAGCTCTCCGTGCAGCACCGTAAGCAATCACCCGAGCACCCGAAGACCTTGACGACGAGCAGATCGACCCCCATTAATTTAAAATGAAGGACGTGCCCCTCCAACAAGCTGTGGGCACGAGCAAAAGTCTTCCAGCCGCGTCGAAAGAGCATGATGTGAGGGGCGGGGAAATCCACATCCACCCGCATGCTTCCATTACAGCAACCCCTCATGTGCAGCTTCAATGTGCCCGGCTGTTCAAGCTCCATCAGCCTCGCAAATGGAGTGGGGAGATGGAGGGGACCGCGCGGGGACCTGTGTGCAATCTGATGATGAACTCCAATGGCTGGTCTCCGACATGGCCCTCCATTGGAGGTTGAGTGGCCGGCGGAGGGGCGACCAGAGCCCCCCCCCCCCGTCCTCCTCGACCCCAAGCACCACGACGGCCGCGGCCTCGCCCCCTCCCACCCCCTCTCGCGGTGGGCTACGCCCCCGCGTCTTCGGCAGGAGGAGGGAGGCGCTATTGAGTAGTAGCTCTCGTCGCTGCCACACCGGAACACCGCCACGCCCTGGTCTCTCACCTTGGTGGACGGGAACTGCTAAGGGAAAGGAAGGAATGAGATGTGTGAAGAAGCGCGTTGTCCCGCGCTCATTTTTATAGGTAACGGGCCAGGGGGCTGGCTCTTTACCCTGGAGGTAGCCGCCCCGCTCCTCCAGTCCGGCTCCCCCACGCCATCGACGGCTCGAGGAATCAAAGCCGACCCCCTGCGTCAATCCACGACGCCTGGTTTTCTGCCATGGCGCTCATTCTCGCGCCCTCCGCATCCGCCGCCAACCCTGCGTGATGCATGCAACACACGTGGCGGAAGCGCCAGGGGCAGAAAAACTAGTGGAATGGCAGTTATTGCCCCGTGAACGTGGGACGTGGGTAGCCCACAAATCGTGGCTTGGGATCCCCCTGTAACGTCTTGCATGACGCATGAGAAAACCGTAAACTGACTCAAGCATAGGTTAATGAAGAAGCAAAGAAGATCTCAAAGGACAAACTACCGCAACCCGCTCGCCTGTGTACTAGACAGGGCCTACCCGACGACGCTCGGCAGCGCGTTCAGGCCAGGCCCGGGGGCTCCTATCGGTGCAACAAACCCCAGGTGTGTTGCCCGGACTGTACACAGGCTCAAGAGCAAGGTTGCAACATCCAAGACAAGTCCAAGCAGAAGAAATAGCTCTTTGAGAAATCAAAGGGCGGATCAAGAAGACCAAGACCAACCCAACGAGCAAGATACTACTAAGGAAAAACCTCCCTTGCTAGGCAGGCGAGCCTGGCGGGGTTAAGGTTTGTAGCGACCCGACCCGAATGGATCAAGTCTCTGTGCTTCAGTGTCATCCCTGGATCGGTATGCTGACACACACAGTACTCGAGGATTTATAACAGAGGTAAATCACATGTATAAAGTAACGTAAATACTATTACCTCAAACCAAATAGCGGAAGTAACAAGGTTGTGGATTCCCATCAACACCAACGGCAAAGTTGAGTGTAGAAATCGTAACCCTAACGTATCACTTACTCGTCGTAAGAATCCTGCAACATGAAACGTTGCAGCCCGAAAACGGGTCAGTACATTGAATGTACTGGCAAATTCACACCATAGAGAAATGATGAACAAAGGCTATCACTACATGCATATATGGCTGGTGGAAAAGCCCTATGGTTATAATGTTTTTGCGAAAAGCCAATTTTTCCCTACTGCAAAGGAATAAATTTTATTTAACTATCATGGTGGTTGTGAAACATTGAGAAGGTACCTCCAACTCAATCCCAATTAAGTAGCATCATTAACCCAATAATATTAATTAAAGTAACATGATGAGATCAACGGGATAGTCCAAGAACTAGATACTCAAGATGTCCATAACCGGGGACACGGCTAACCATGATTAGTTTGTACACTCTGCAGAGGTTTGCGCACTTTTCCCCACAAGACTCGATCGCCTCCGCTTGATTCTCGCACTGCATGATGTTTGAGAAACGGATGACCGAGACACAGTCTTTCAGGAACAATCACTCTTTACTCTGGGTGGACCGGTACACCTACTTTCCCCTACATCTTCTAGCCCACCTCTTCAAGAGATCATGTAACCTACTCAACTATGCTAGAGCCCATAATAGCTTGTGGCTGCACACGGAAGTTTCCAGCATGAATAATCTTATGATCCCTTTGAGCCTGGGTGGCGGTCCTTATACATACAGACAACACTGGATTCTCCAGGTGCCTCAATCCACCCAGATGTGAGTTTTAGTTGCCACCTTAAGTAAACCATTATTAACAATCTCACATCTGTCATGAATTTCACTCAAACCCAATCCACGTCTACGAGCATAGCATGGCAATAAAATAGCAACGTAGAAGTAACTCCCAAGGGTTTGATAGATAAAATAGGTAATAGGTACTACCTCAACTACTTCCCAATACCCACAATTTAATTAGATCCTAACCATGCAATGTTTGAGGATTGAAACTAATGCATAAAAACTGGGTATGAAAGGGATATGATCAAAGTGTGAACTTGCCTGCAATGTTGATGAAGGTGATTCGCACTCAAAACTCTTGATAGATCTACTCGTCACACTCCGGTCAATCTATCGCAAGCAAGCAATGGCAACCACACATAAGCAATCACTCAAAAGATCAGAAAGAACGAAGAAAACACTTCGGAAAACATCAAAACCAAGCAAATAACTCTCGCAACATAAAACAATTTCTAACAGTACCAAAATTATGTGAATTTGGCCTTATCAGAAAGTTTAGGTCAAGAGCTTCGCTTTGCAAAAAGAATCAACTCAAACGGAGTTACGAAACTTAAGTTATGAACAAAAGAAGTTTGAATATGAATTTGAACAAATTTCGAAATTTGAAAATTTCAAAAAGTTGACGTGACAGGTTAACTGGATATGTGAAAACAAGACGAAACTATAGGCGCTGGTTTCATCTAATTTGGATGAACGAGTAAAAAGTTATGGCTATTTGAAAAATCAGGGCCAAGCTGTTTTGCGGAAGAAAAAAATAGCTATGGATAAAAGAATTCTAGATCTAACGTATAAATACATAGAACGAATAAATATACCTTTATAAGGTATAGAAAAAACGACTTCGGAGTGTGGAGACAACTTCCAAAAGCCCCGCCGGAGAGGATAAATATATTTTTAGCTAGTCAAACCAAAATATTGATTTAACCCGCAATGGATAATTTTTGGAGGCTCTATGGGTCTATATTTATAGGTGAAAAAGAGGTTTAGGGGTTAAAGGCTAGGCAATGTGGGACTAAACGTAGACGAAAAGACAAAAAGGGAGCGCCTCGCATGGGCCTAAAGGCCTTAGCGGTTCGGCCAGCCGCGCGGCAGTTTTTTTTTAGCAATTGAAAAGAAAAAAAAAACTATAGGAAAGAAATATGGGGAGGAATATGGCCGCATGGGCCTGGCCTATTTAACAGAAAAAAAACAATGAGGCGCCAAAAGCTACTATACTGCGCATGAGGGCGACATATAGTCACAGAGTACGCGCATGTAGTTTTTTTTTATAAATAGAGACAGGAAAGGAAAAACTGAATAAAGAAAATAAAAATAAAACTTTATATAGGCATATTATATATCAAAATTTGCAGAAAAAGATTTCCTACAGCATAAACATTTTTGTAAAGTCAAATAAAATCCACATAAATTTTTATAAATCAAACAGTGCTACTGCCTTAATAAAATCCAATAAAAATCATTTAAAAATACCAAAATGATTTCAAATTTATTTTTCTCCAATTTTCTGATGTAGGGAATCATGTTACCCTATTTTCTGTATATTTTTATTTTGGAGAAAAATAATTTGAATAAGACTCAAATAACTCCAAACTAAAATGATTTCCAAAAGGACTTTGAATTTGACCTTTGAAACTCCCAACTCATATTTCATTTTTTTTTGAAGAAGTCATTTTATCTTCTCTCGTGAAAATCATTGAGTTGCATAAAGTTTCTGAAATGGGAAATATTTTCAAATGAAATTCAAATATTTTCAACACCCCTTGTCATTTAAATAAATGGAAGAAGTCATGTCATCTTCTCTCCAGGGTTTTGTGGTGAAAAGAATTTGAATTCATGGAGATCATAAAAGCAAAATGAAAGTTTGGGAAAGTCCTTTTATTCCCTCTCATTTAACTTTCAAAAGATTTCGAATTCCACTCACTTTCAGTTAATCAATCAAACAATCAATCCAATCTATCTGTTTATTATAACATTCCAAAATTTAGAATTTTGGGATGTTACAAGGTTACCCCAAAGACAAGTCCCAGGATTGCCCCAGCAAGCTTGTCGGGGATGCCGAGGGCGGAACATCCCGCCAAGGCGCCACCGCTGCACCTCACAGCAACGCAAGTCACCTATCGGTGCGGTGTCGAGCCCCCAAGTGATTAAGTGGCTGTTACTTGTCACGTGGCGGCCATTTCCGAAGGAAATCACCTCCAAATGACACCCGTCCATGGACGTGTCATGCAGGCAGGCGAGAAGGTGGCTGAATGGCACGACAAGGCTTGCCGAGCTGCACCCACAATGTGACACTAAGCGGCGCATTTAATGTGCCTTGTCCTGTCTGCAGAGTTAGGTATGATAGCACTGTGGCTATCTAATCACGGCATAATGACTGTTTTGCCATTGTGGTAACCCCTTGACCTGTAAAAGGAGGATCATGGCTACCTTAGAAAGGATTCGGACCTTTGTACACTCATACGCGCATAGCCGCTCTCATCCCGAGGCACCCTTGCCGGGCAAGAGCGCTGCGTCTCCATGCGGTCCATACATCAATCCACCAAAGCAGGAGTAGGGTTTTACGCCTCACAGCGGCCCGAACCTAGGTAAAAACTGCCTGTGTCAACGCTGCCATGCTGCTCTACGTTCTCCGCTCTTTGTGCAATGTGCCCTCCCCCCTTGCCGAACCACAAGGGGCCGATGGCCTCATAGGTGGCCGTGTTTTCCCACGATAGTCGCCCACCATGGTGGGATCCATCAAGATGTGGAGTTGAGCTTCAGACACTTTCCAGAAATGCAATCTGTGTTCTCTATCATTCTCAAATTCACATCGAGGCAAATTTATCAGGGCCAGAAAATGATCTGCCGAGCATTTGATTCTCTCTCTGCTAGTCATCCATTCAAGCGTCCAAGTTGAAGTATTTGCCATTTCTCCTATGATGTATAGCGTGGCAAGGAACTGAGGAATAACCTCCTTGTTCCAGCCATGATTAAAACGCATGAAACCCTTCAGAAGAGCATGTTCAATATGATCAATTGCATTAAGGAAGCAAGGTATTTCTTCGAGCTTGGTAAAGTCTAATATCTTGTGATTGAAAATTCAGTGCTTGCCAAACAAGATCCAAGCAAAATAGACTGCTTGTCCCTCAGTCCAGAACCTTGGTGACAATGAAGTCCTTTCTCCTTCATACGGGCTGACCCCAAAGAATGCAAGCTTCGATGTGTGAAGCTGTTCATTCAATGCAGGGCCATTGGGGCTATACTCAGCTGAGAACAGAGGGAAGGATTCCTGAGGGTTTTTCCGAAGTTCTTCCTCACTAATTTTCATCGGCTGAATATCACCAGAAGCTTGCGCATTCTTATTAGTGGGCTTCAATGGTGCATGAGGCTTTGTTGCCTTTTCTGAAGCAGATGGCATAGGATCACTAGACTGACTGACATTTTTCTTCGCTGGAACTCCTTCAGCGGCTTTCTCGGATTCTGGCTCAAAGGCCTTTTCTTTCAGTGAGATTTCAACTATGGGTGGCACGACAACTACTACAGACTCTTGAGTCACAACTTGATTTCCTTCGGTCAATTGTGGCAAT
This sequence comes from Triticum aestivum, assembly GCF_018294505.1. Lineage (NCBI taxonomy): Eukaryota > Viridiplantae > Streptophyta > Magnoliopsida > Poales > Poaceae > Triticum > Triticum aestivum. The sequence continues at coordinate 391,339,543 of NC_057814.1, read as the reverse complement.
ACTAGTGATACAACTTGGTATGGCAAAACTGGTGGTGCAACTTCATGTTCTTTCTCTTCAGGAGCCATGGGCTCCTCAAATTTCTTCTCTTCCTGTTCTGGCTGTGAAGCCAAAGAACCAGGAGCAAGGTCAACCTCCATCGGGGTAGGAGCACTAGATGAGGAGACCGTAGTGATATTTCCTTGGGAAGAAAATTGCTCCCCTTGACCTTCTCACCCTCCTTGGTGGACCAAGAGGGTTCACTTGAACTTTCTTCACAGGCAATGATACTGCCTTTTCCATCTCAATCTCTTCATCAACTTTTTCTTCAGGAACATTTTGCTCGGGCGGGACATTCTCTTCTTCAGGATTTACAAGATACATATCCACCACATCTGATTCTTGTTTGACTGGGGCAGGAATAACTACTGTAGGCTCAGTTTGATGCTCGATTTCTTCCTTGGAGCGAGGGGATGGTGGAATCGGTTGTATTGGGGCACTTGTGTCAATAGGCGCGTCAGTTGATATGGATTGGACATGACGTTCCTTGTTCTCCTTTGGCTTGCTGGCTCTTGCCTGAGCTCTCTGGCGTTTTTCTTCTTTTACTCTACGTCGAGCAATATCTGCTTGACTCTTAATCTCATCGTTTCTGCGATCACAAAGCTGAGACACATCCATCTTCAGCTTGGAGTGCCAATCAATCTTGTTGTTTCTCATGACAGTGATTGCTTTGGTGATCTCAAGAATCCCCTTGTTCACGTCTTTTCTTTCAGACTCAGATTTGGCTTCTCTCCTCATTTTCTCGAGGAGTTTCTTGTCCTCTACTACTTGATTGAGTTCTTTGGTGATTTCTCTCAGCTCAGAGAAGTGCTTTGCTATCATCTTGGTAACATCTTCAGGCAGACCCAAACTGCTCAACTCGGCTGGATTTGGATCATAGGAAGCTGAAGGAAATGTGCCCTAGAGGCAATAATAAAGTTTTATTTATATTTCCTTATATCATGATAAATGTTTATTATTCATGCTAGAATTGTATTAACCGGAAACTTAGTACATGTGTGAATACATAGACAAACAGAGTGTCACTAGTATGCCTCTACTTGACTAGCTTGTTGAATCAAAGATGGTTATGTTTCCTAGCCATAGACATGAGTTGTCATTTGATTAACGGGATCACATCATTAGAGAATGATGTGATTGACTTGACCCATTCCGTTAACTTAGCATTTGATCATTTAGTATATTGCTATTGCTTTCTTCATGACGTATACATGTTCCTATGACTATGAGACTATGCAACTCCCGAATACGGGAGGAACACTTTGTGTGCTACCAAACGTCACAACGTAACTGGGTGATTATAAAGGTGCTCTATAGGTGTCTCCAATGGTACTTGTTGAGTTAGCATAGATCGAGATTAGGATTTGTCACTCCGATTGTCGGAGAGGTATCTCTGGGCCCTCTCGGTAATGCACATCACTATAAGCCTTGCAAGCAATGTAACTAATGAGTTAGTTGTGGGATGATGCATTACGGAACGAGTAAAGAGACTTGCCGGTAACGAGATTGAACTAGGTATTGAGATACCGACGATCGAATCTCGGGCAAGTAACATACCGATGACAAAGGGAACAATGTATGTTGTTATGCGGTTTGACCGATAAAGATCTTCGTAGAATATGTAGGAACCAATATGAGCATCCAGGTTCCGCTATTGGTTATTGACTGGAGATGAGTCTCGGTCATGTCTACATAGTTCTCGAACCCGTAGGGTCCGCACGCTTAACGTTCAGTGACGATTGGTATTATGAGTTTATGTGTTTTGATGTACCGAAGGTAGTTCGGAGTCCCGGATATGATCACGAACATGACGAGGAGTCTCGAAATGGTTGAGACATAAAGATCGATATATTGGACGACTATATTTGGACATCGGAATGGTTCTGGGTGAGATCAGGCATATACCGGAGTACGGGGAGGTTACCGGAACCCCCCGGGAGGTATATGGGCCTTATTGGGCCATAGTGGGAGAGAGGAGAAGGGAGCAAAGGAGGGGGCGCCCCCCCCCCCCAAGCCCCATCTGAATTGGGAGGGGGGCCGACCCCCCTTTCCTTCCTCCTTCCTCCCCTTCCTTCTCTCCTAATCCAACTAGGGAAGGGGGGATCCTATTCCTGGTGGGAGTAGGATGATACGTCTCCAACGTATCTATAATTTTTGATTGTTCCATGCTATTATATTATCTGTTTTGGATGTTCAATGGGCTTTATTATACACTTTTATATTATTTTTTGGGACTAACCTATTAACCGGAGGCCCAGCCCAAATTGCTATTTTTTTGCCTATTTCAGTGTTTTGAAGGAAAGGAATATCAAACGGAGTCCAAACGGAATGAAACCTTCGGGAACATGATTTTCTGAACAAACGTGATCCAGAGGACTTGGAGTGGATGTCAAGCGATCAACGAGGAGGCCACGAGGCAGGGGCGCGCCTACCCCCCTGGGCGCGCCCTCCACCCTCGTGGGCCCCTCATGGCTCCACCGACCTACTTCTTCCTCCTATATATACCTACGTACCCTGAAAACATCCGAGGAGGGGCAAAACCCTATTTCCACCGCCTCAACCTTCTGTACCCGTGAGATCCCATCTTGGGGCCTTTTCCAGCACTCCGCCGGAGGGGGCATTGATCACGGAGGGCTTCTACATCAACACCATAGCCTCTCCGATGATGTGTGAGTAGTTTACCTCAGACCTTCGGGTCCATAGTTATTAGCTAGATTGCTTCTTCTCTCTCTTTGGATCTCAATACAAAGTTCTCCTTGATTCTCTTGGAGATCTATTCGATGTAATCTCCTTTTGCGGTGTGTTTGTCGAGATCCGATGAATTGTGGGTTTATGATTAAGATTATCTATGAACAATATTTGAATCTCCTCTGAATTCTTTTATGTATGATTGGTTATCTTTGCAAGTCTCTTCGAATTATCAGTTTGGTTTGGCCTACTAGATTGATCTTTCTTGCAATGGGAGAAGTGCTTAGCTTTGGGTTCAATCTTGCGGTGCTTGATCCCAGTGATAGTAGGGGAAACGACACGTATTGTATTGTTGCCATCGAGGATAAAAAGATGGGGTTTATATCATATTGCTTGAGTTTATCCCTCTACATCATGTCATCTTACCTAATGCGTTACTCTGTTCTTAAGAACTTAATACTCTAGATGCATGCTGGATAGCGGTCGATGTGTGGAGTAATAGTAGTAGATGCAGGCAGGAGTCGGTCTACTTGTCGCGGACGTGATGCCTATATACATGATCATGCCTAGATATTCTCATAATTATGCACTTTTCTATCAATTGCTCGACAATAATTTGTTTACCCACCGTAATACTTATGCTATCTTGAGAGAAGCCACTAGTGAAACCTATGGCCCCCGGGTCTATTCTCTATCATATTAATCTACCGTTATTTCTATTACTGTTTATTTTGCTTTCTTTACTTTCACTCTTTATCATAAAAATACCAAAAATATTATCTTATCATCTCTATCAGATCTCACTTTTGCAAGTGGCCGTGAAGGGATTGACAACCCCTTTATCGCGTTGGTTGCAAGGTTCTTATTTGTTTGTGTAGGTGCGTGGGACTTGAGCGTGGTCTCCTACTGGATTGATACCTTCGTTCTCAAAAACTGAGGGAAATACTTACGCTACTTTACTGCATCACCCTTTCCTCTTCAAGGGAAAACCAACGCAGTGCTCAAGAGGTAGCATAGGACTCCCCTTGGGGCGCGCTTAGGAGGCCGGCCTCCTCCCCCTCCTCCCTCCTTTATATACGGGGGAGGGGGGCACCCCATAGACACACAAGTTGATCATTGATCTCTTAGCCGTGTGTGGTGCCCCCATCCACCATAATCCACCTCGGTCATATCGTTGCAGTGCTTAGGCGAAGCCCTGCGCCGGTAGCTGCATCATCACCGTCATCACGCCGTCCTGCTGATGAAGCTCTCTCTCAACACTCTGCTGGATCATGAGTTCATGGGACGTCACCGAGCCGAACGTGTGCAGATCGCGGAGGTGTCGTACCTTCGGTGCTAGGATCGGTCGATCGTGAAGATGTACGACTACATCAACCGCGTTGTCATAACGCTTCCACTTACGGTCTATGAGGGTACGTAGACAATACTCTCCCCTCTCGTTGCTATGCATCACCATGATCTTGCGTGTGCGTAGGTAAATTTTGAAATTACTACGTTCCCCAACAGTGGCATCCGAGCCAGGTTTTATGCGTAGATGTTAGATGCACAAGTAGAACACAAGTGAGCTGTGGGCAGTAATAGTCATACTGCTTACCAGCATGTCATACTTTGATTCGGCGGTATTGTTGGATGAAGCGGACCGGACCGGCATTATGCGTACGCTTACGCGAGGCTGGTTCTACCGACGTGCTTCGCACACAGGTGGCTGGTGGGTGTCAGTTTCTCCAACTTTAGTTGAATCGAGTGTGGCTACGCCCGGTCCTTATTGAAGGTTAAAACAGCACATAGTTGACGAAAAATCATTGTGGTTTTGATGCGTAGGTAAGAACGGTTCTTCTCAACCCGTAGCAGCCACGTAAGACTTGCAACAACAAAGTAGATGACGTCTAACTTGTTTTTGCAGGGCATGTTGTGATGTGATATGGTCAAGACATGATGCTAAATTTTATTGTATGAGATGATCATGTTTTGTAATGGAGTTATCAGCAACTGGCAGGAGCCATATGGTTGTCGCTTTATTGTATGAAATGCAATTGCCATGTAATTGCTTTACTTTATCACTAAGCGGTGGCGATAGTCATGGTAGCAATACTTGGCGAGACGACAACGATGCTACGATGGAGATCAAGGTGTCGCGCCGATGACGATGGTGATCACGACGGTGCTTTGGAGATGGCGATCAAAGGCACAAGATGATGATGGCCATATCATATCACTTATATTGATTGCTTGTGATGTTTATCTTGTATGCATCTTATTTTGCTTAGTTCGACGGTAGCATTATAAGATGATCTCTCACTAAATTTCAAGGTATAAATGTTCTCCCTGAGTATGCACCATTGCGAAAGTTCGTCGTGCCGAGACACCACGTGATTATTGGGTGTGATAAGCTCTACGTTCACATACAATGGGTGCAAGCCAGTTTTGCACACACAGAATACTCGGGTTAAACTTGATGAGCCTAGCATATGCAGAATGGCCTCGGAACACTGAGACCGAAAGGTCGAGCGTGAATCATATAGTAGATATGATCAACATAGTGATGTTCACCATTGAAAACTACTCCATCTCACGTGATGATCGGACATGGTTTAGTTGATATGGATCACGTGATCACTTAGATGATTAGAGGGATGTCTATCTAAGTGGGAGTTCTTAAGTAATTTGATTAATTGAACTTTAATTTATCATGAACTTAGTACATGATAGTATTTTGCATGTCTATGTTGTTGTAGATAGATGGCCCGTGATGTTGTTCCGTTGAATCTTAATGTGTTCCTAGAGAAAGCTAAGTTGAAAGATGATGGTAGCAACTACACGGACTGGGTCCGTAACTTGAGGATTATCCTCATTGCTGCACAGAAGAATTACGTCCTGGAAGCACCGCTAGGTGCCAAACCCGCTGCAGGAGCAACACCAGATGTTATGAACGTCTGGCAGAACAAAGCTGATGACTACTCGATAGTTCAGTGTGCCATGCTTTACGGCTCAGAACCGAGACTTCAACGACGTTTTGAACGTCATGGAGCATATGATATGTTCCAGGAGTTGAAGTTAATATTTCAAGCAAATGCCCGGATTGAGAGATATGAAGTCTCCAATAAGTTCTACAGCTGCAAGATGAAGGAGAATAGTTCTGGCAGTGAGCATATACTCAAAATGTCTGGGTATAACAATCACTTGATTCAACTGGGAGTTAATCTTCCTGATGATAGTGTCATTGACAGAATTCTTCAATCACTGCCACCAAGCTACAAGAGCTTCGTGATGAACTATAATATGCAAGGGATGGATAAGACAATTCCCGAGCTCTTCGCAATGCTAAAGGCCGCGGAGGTAGAAATCAAGAAAGAACATCAAGTGTTGATGGTTAACAAGACCATCAGTTTCAAGAAAAAGGGTAGAGGGAAGAAGGGGAACTTCAAGAAGAACGGCAAGCAAGTTGTTGCTCAAGTGAAGAAGCCCAAGTGTGGACCTAAGCCTGAGACTGAGTGCTTCTACTACAAAGGGACTGGTCACTGGAAGCGGAACTGCCCCAAGTATTTGGCGGATAAGAAGGATGGCAAGGTGAACAAAGGTATATGTGATACACATGTTATTGATGTGTACCTTACTAATGCTCGCAGTAGCACCTGGGTATTTGATATTGGTTCTGTTGCTAATATTTGCAACTCGAAACAGGGACTACGGATTAAGCAAAGATTGGCTAAGGACGAGGTGACGATGCGCGTGGGAAATGGTTCCAAAGTCGATGTGATCGCGGTCGGCACGCTACCTCTACATCTACCTACGGGATTAGTTTTAGACCTGAATAATTGTTATTTGGTGCCAACGTTAAGCATGAACATTATATCTGGATCTTGTTTGATGCGAGACGGTTATTCATTTAAATCAGAGAAAAATTGTTTGTTCTATTTATATGAGTAATATCTTTTATGGTCATGCACCCTTGAAGAGTGGTCTATTTTTGTTGAATCTCGATAGTAGTGATACACATATTCATAATGTTGAAGCCAAAAGATGCGGAGTTGATAATGATAGTGCTACTTATTTGTGGCACTGCCATTTGGGTCATATTGGTGTAAAGCGCATGAAGAAACTCCATTCTGATGGACTTTTGAATCACTTGATTATGAATCACTTGGTACTTGCGAATCATGCCTCATGGGCAAGATAACTAAAACGCCGTTCTCCGGAACAATGGAGTGAGCAACAGATTTGTTGGAAATCATACATACTGATGTATGTGGTCCCATGAATGTTGAGGCTCGCGGCGGGTATTGTTATTTTCTCACCTTCACAGATGATTTGAGCAGATATGGGTATATCTACTTGATGAAGCATAAGTCTGAAACATTTGAAAAGTTCAAAGAATTTTAGAGTGAAGTGGAAAATCATCGTAACAAGAAAATAAAGTTTCTACGATCTGATCGTGGATGAGAATATTTGAGTTACGAGTTTGGTCTTCATTTGAAACAAATGCGGAATAGTTTCGCAACTCACGCCACCCGGAACACGACAGCGTAATGGTGTGCTCCGAACGTCGTAATCGTACTTTACTAGATATGGTGCGATCTATGATGTCTCTTACTGATTTACCGCTATGGTTTTGTGGTTATGCTTTAGAGACGGCTGCATTCACGTTAAATAGGGCACCTTCTGAACTATGGTTTGGTAAGAAACCAAAGTTGTCGTTTCTTAAAGTTTGGGGATGCGATGCTTATGTGAAAAAGCTTCAACCTGATAAGCTCGAACCCAAATCGAAGAAATGTGTCTTCATAGGATACCCAAAGGAGACTGTTGGGTACACCTTCTATCATAGATCCGAAGGCAAGACATTCCTTTCTAAGAATGGATCCTTTCTAGAGAAGGAGTTTCTCTCGAAAGAAGTGAGTGGGAGGAAAGTAGAACTTGATGTGGTAACTGTACCTGCTCCCTTATTGGAAAGTAGTTCATCACAGAAATTTGTTCCTGTGACTCCTACACCAATTAGTGAGGAAGCTATTGATGATGACCATGTAACTTCAGATCAAGTCACTACCGAACCTCGTAGGTCAACCAGAGTAAGATCCGCACCACAGTGGTACGGTAATCCTGTTCTCGAGGTCATGTTACTTGACCATGACGAACCTACGAACTATGAGGAAGCGATGATGAGCCCAGATTCCGCGAAATGGCTTGAGGCCATGAAATCTGAGATGGAATCCATGTATGAGAACAAAGTGTGGACTTTGGTTGACTTGCCCGATGATCGGCAAGCCATCGAGAATAAATGGATCTTCAAGAAGAAGACTGATGCTGACGGTAATGTTACTGTCTACAAAGCTCGACTTGTTGCGAAAGGTTTTCGACAAGTTCAAGGAGTTGACTACGATGAGACCTTCTCACCCGTAGCGATGCTTAAGTCCGTCCGAATCATGTTAGCAATTGCTGCATTTTATGATTATGAAAATTGGCAAATGGATGTAAAGACTGCATTCCTGAATGGATTTCTAGAAGAAGAGTTGTATATGATGCAACCTGAAGGTTTTATCGATCCAAAGGAGTCTGGATGAAGGAGTTCATATCCGATCTAGGTGTCATACCTGGTGCATCGGGTCCAATGAAAATCTTTTGTGACAATACTGGTGCAATTGCCTTGGCAAAGGAATCCAGATTTCACAAGAGAACCAAGCACATCAAGAGACGCTTCAATTCCATCCGCGATCAAGTCAAGGAGGGAGACATAGAGATTTGCAAGATACATACGGATCTGAATGTTGCAGACCCGTTGACTAAGCCTCTCTCACGAACAAAACATGATCAGCACCAAGACTCCATGGGTGTTAGAATCATTACTGTGTAATCTAGATTATTGACTCTAGTGCAAGTGGGAGACTGATGGAAATATGACCTAGAGGCAATAATAAAGTTGTTATTTATATTTCCTTATATCATGATAAATGTTTATTATTCATGCTAGAATTGTATTAACCGGAAACTTAGTATATGTGTGAATACATAGACAAACAGAGTGTCACTAGTATGCCTCTACTTGACTAGCTCGTTGAACCAAAGATGGTAATGTTTCCTAGCCATAGACATGAGTTGTCATTTGATTAACGGGATCACATCATTAGAGAATGATGTGATTGACTTGACCCATTCCGTTAGCTTAGCACTTGATCGTTTAGTATATTGCTATTGCTTTCTTCATGACTTATACATGTTCCTATGACTATGAGATTATGCAACACCCGAATACCGGAGGAACACTTTGTGTGCTACCAAACGTCACAACGTAACTGGGTGATTATAAAGGTGCTCTACAGGTGTCTCCAATGGTACTTGTTGAGTTGGCATAGATCGAGATTAGGATTTTTCACTCCAATTGTCGGAGAGGTATCTCTGGGCCCTCTCGGTAATGCACATCACTATATGCCTTGCAATCAATGTAACTAATGAGTTAGTTGCGGGATGATGCATTACGGAACGAGTAAAGAGACTTGCCGGTAACGAGATTGAACTAGGTATTGAGATACCGACGATAGAATCTCGGGCAAGTAACATACCGATGACAAAGGGAACAACGTATGTTGTTATGAGGTTTGACCGATAAAGATCTTCGTAGAATATGTAGGAACCAATATGAGCATCCAGGTTCCGCTATTCGTTATTGACCGGAGATGAGTCTCGGTCATGTCTACATAGTTCTCGAACCCGTAGGGTCCGCACGCTTAACGTTCGGTGACGGTCGGTATTATGAGTTTATGTATTTTGATGTACTGAAGGTAGTTCGGAGTCCCGGATATGATCACGCACATGACGAGGAGTCTCGAAATGGTCAAGACATAAAGATCGATATATTGGATGACTATATGTAGACATCGGAATGGTTCTGGGTGAGATCGGGCATATACCGGAGTACCGGGAGGTTACCGGAACCCCCGGGAGGTATATGGGCCTTATTGGGCCATAGTGGGAGAGAGGGGAAGGGAGCAAAGGAGGGGGCGCCCCCCCCCCCAAGCCCAATCCGAATTGGGAGGGGGGCCGGCCCCCCTTTCCTTCCTCCTTCCTCCCCCTTCCTTCTCTCCTAATCCAACTAGGGAAGGGGGGAATCCTACTCCCGGTGGGAGTAGGACTCCCCTTGGGGCGCGCCAAGGAGGCTGGCCTCCTCCCCCTCCTCCACTCCTTTATATATGGGGGAGGGGGCGCCCCATAGACACACAAGTTGATCATTGATCTCTTAGCCGTGTGCGGTGCCCCCTCCACCATAATCCACCTCGGTCATATCGTTGCAGTGCTTAGGCAAAGCCCTGCGTCGGTAGCTTCATCATCACCATCATCACGCCGTCGTGCTGACGAAGCTCTCTCTCGACACTCTGCTGGATCATGAGTTCGTGGGACGTCACCGAGCCGAACTTGTGCAGATCATGGAGGTGCCATACCTTCGGTGCTAGGATCGGTCGATCATGAAGACGTACGACTACATCACCGCGTTGTCATAACGCTTCCGCTTACGGTCTATGAGGGTACGTAGACAACACTCTCCCCTCTCATTGCTATGCATCACCATGATCTCACGTGTGCGTAGGTAAATTTTGAAATTACTACGTTCCCCAACAGAAGCACCTTCAATGATGTCAAATATAAGATCAAAATCATATTCCTCTGTGGAAGCAGGAATGATTTTCTTCTCCTTCTTGGCAGGAGCAGCAGCTTTTTCATCAGAAATCAACTTCCTCTTCGCCACTGGGGCAGCAGAACCCGAAGGTTTATCAGAGGGGATGGGAGCAAGCCTTGGTGAAGATCTCACTGGAGGTGAAATCTTTCCTGGAGATGGAGTTTGGTACGGCTTGTCAAGCAGAGCTCTTTGATCATACATGGGAGTTTCATCCCCAGCATTATCATCAGAAGAATCCTCATCAGACGAGGCAGAAGCAACCTTCCTAGATTTACTTACAACATACCTCTTCCTCGGAGCTCGACGAGAAACTGACTTCTTCTTCTTCCTTTCTTTTCGGGCAGATGCCCTTTCCTTCTTATCTTGCACATCTTGTTGAGTTAACTCAACATTTTGCTGTTCCACTTGATTTTTCTTTGCCTCCTTGGCGCCACGCTTGGCCTTGGCTTTTCTTCGCTTCTCAACTTCCTCGGGAAAATCAGTTATTGTCTTTAATGAGTCTTCATGAGCATTGGGGGGAGGAGTTGGCCTAACTTTTTCATCATTTGGGCCTAGGCAGCCCTCTGCAATGTAGTCATTCCAAGGTGGAGTGAAGGCAAAAAGAATCTGGTATTTCCTTCAGACGTTCTCATAGTTGAACCATTTCTTTGCCCAATGACGGTGAATCTTTTGCAGCCTGTTGTTCCTTTCTTGAGCATTTTCTACTCCAGGTGGAGTCTTTTAAGTTTCCTGATCAGACATCTCAGCCGCAGTGTTCCTCTCTCTACCGTGACCTCCCTTCTTGGGATTTCCATCAGAAAACAAGGTTTTGGAGTCAGTGACAAGCTCGTCCTCTAGCTGACTGTGTGCTAAGGGAATATCCTCATCTTCATCAACAGATTCTGATTCAATCTTTTTCTTCGGTGCTTCCAACGGCCTAGCTGATTTTCTTTCAGCCACCTTTGCTTCATCAGCTGCACGCGGCTGCTGTGGAATTTCCTCTTCAAACCCATAGTGCTCATCTGAACTATTTGCCATGACCACTCCTGAAAAAAACACAAATACGAACGAAAACACGGGAAGAAGTCACAAACATGCACAGAAGCATTTTAACTCAAAACCGATGAGTTTTTGGAAGAAGCAAGGGATCCATGGCATACACTTGCAAGATATCGTCAAGTGAATTGCAGTATGCCTTAAGACAACATAATCATTCCTCTAATATTTCGATGTATACATAGTGAATCCTAGATTCAAGGGACTGGTATGAGGAACTACTAGAAACCGTACTAACCAAGACTTAGTGAAACCTAAAGATCTACTGCAAGAAAATAACACAAGATAATTGGCGTCGGGATGAACTGCCCTAGAACAGGAAAGGAATAGGGCAAGTTCTAGATCCGAATGCCCTAACTTGGCAAAACAGATCGACTACGGCAGCACGGGGGAGATGAGTGACCGCACTGGTGCGACCAACGGTGACGGAGCTCCGCCGGAGTTGCACGGCGAGGCTTGACGTCGACACTGCTTCAAGCTCGGGCTCGGACGGAGAGTGAGAGGAGAGGTTCCAGGCCAAACAAAGAATGAGCTAAGGGAGAAGACACCCAGAGATGGGGTTTATATAGCCTGAGGGAGAAACCGCCCACTCCGAAATCTATGGACGAGAAACTCGGGCTCCACATTCAACAGACGGGATCAAGATAGTGAGATCGTGGGCACGTGTTAGCCATTTCCTGCGAGAATCTCGGTAACTAAACTGGATGTCGAAAGGTTTGAGGAAGCACAAGCGCCAAAACAAATGAAATATTGAAGTTGATTTCATTCGCGACCAAGGACATCAGAATGAAGTCTTCTTCAGATCAAGTTGCATGTTTATGACATGACGAACCGAGTACAATCCAGAAAGAGAACTGACTCGAAACACAAAAGCAAACCCAAAACAGAAATACTTCGAAAGAAAACCCAGAAAGAGTAAGCACCAACAATGATTGATCTCAGGGCTTAAGATAAACATGAGATATCCCAGAGAGAATTTCCTGCAAGAAATGATTAGTTCTTCTTCACAACCCACACTTGTGTGGGAGGTAAGGATCTTATTTGCTTTGCATGGCTAGGGATATTTTTTCGCTGAGGACACCTGTGCATCATGATAATAATCATGTGAATAGGCATTGAAGTTGTTCCCAGATACATGAATGTAATGAATTGAAGATGTACACATGTACTCCTTCTGACGCAGTACATGGTGATAATCATTCGAGAAAGATATTCGAGTAGACTTGGAATGATAACCATTTCCTCGTCGATGATTATCTTGCATAGTCAGGTTAGCAATAACAGGTAAATTTTCAACGATGCACTTCTTTACCCAAATTTTCTTCTTGGGTGAACCTGTCCTGCAGTTAGTTCCAACATATCGAGCGAAAAACTTACCATTCTATTGTTTGAAGAGTTTGTAATTTGAGTCATTTGACTCATCAATATCAACAGAAATGGGCGAAAGATAACCAGATAGAATTTCAGGTTCGAGGGTTTTACTCTTTGCACGAATCCATGTCGTACGAGGATACTGTTCGGGAGTCCAATACGATCCATCCACATTAAGTTTCTTTTCGAAACCTAATCCTTCCTTCTGAGGATTTTTGTGAAGTATGGACTTCTTTAGCACATCGCATAAGGTTTGATGCCCTTTTAGGCTCCTTAGCATTCCAGTCTCAAGTAAGCCCTTTAATCTGCAATTTTCTTCAGCAATAGCAAAAAAATCCTCGGAAGAGGGGTTAGCATTGGTACCAGCTTCAGTAGTAGCAATAATCTCTTTGACAGCATTAGATGTTTCAGCATGAGATTCAGAATTGCTATGTTCTAGGAATTTTAAGCAAGGAGGTATAAAACCATCAGGAATTCGAACAGATTACTCGGCGAAGAGAGAAGCTTTCTCTAAAACCAGCATGTTATGAGACTCTTTTAGTGAACGAGTTCTTGATTCCTGTTAAGGAGTTCATTTGATAAACCATCATAGTCAACTGTGAGTGAGTCATGTCGAATGGTGAGATAATCAATAGTGATGAATAAGCATCTTGCTCTTCAATCAAATTTTGATTCTTCTCCATCTCTTCGACCAGTAATCCTTTAGTTTTCCTGAGATTTCTTTCAAGCATTTCAAGTTCATCATGTTGGGATTTAGCAATCTTGACCAGCTTGGCATAAGGTATATATTTAGGAGAATATTCATTCATGGACCTTTGGTGTTTAGCATATACCTGATCCTTTGATGATTTTGCCATGAGACAAAAGGTGATTGGTTCATCATCGCTTGAATCATCATTACTTGAAGCATCACTATCAGTATCTGATTCACTAAGGTTCTTCGATGATTCAATAGCAACATATGCATTACTTCTCCCAATCCTTTTGTAGAATTCTTCATCATCTGATTCAGTGTCAGTAGTTTCTTCTTCAAAGTACATTGTTAGATCAGCACACACTCTGTTTAACCGTGACATCCTCTTCATATTTGATTCAATGATAGCTCTGGCTTTCACGTCAGTGACTGGTCCCGTCGAAGGAGATGACGGAGATGCAATTTCCTTCGAGAGCTTAGTATGACGATCCATTCGAGTAAAACCACTGTAGTGAAGGTATTTCCATCTGCTGCTAGGTTTTTCTTCCCAACCAGGGCAATCAGTGATGACATGGCTGAATAACTTGCACTTGAAGCACTTCATATCTTTCGGAGGCAATCTCCTTCTTGATGATTCTGGCTCATTCGGCTCGTCATTATTTGTGAGGTAGAGATTGTGTCTTTTTAGATCACTTAGCCTTTGTGTGAGCATTTCAAGTTCCCTGGTGATGGTGTGTTGATTCTCAACATCTTCTTCTTCTTCAGAATTGCCATAGTGTGAGAGAATTTCTCCTTCACTTTCCGAAGAAGATTCTTGATTGGCATTTTCCATCTCCATCTTTTCTTCACGAATAGACAGTAGTGTCATGACCTCAACATAGTGAAGCTCTTCATAGTCAGGTCTTTGCTTGATTTCAGATACGATGGAATTGAATGATTCATCATGTGAGATCAGAAGCTTGTTGACTACATCTTTATCGGTGACATCAGTTACTCCTCGTTGATGTAGTCTTTCAACAATGTTGGTCAATCAATCAGTGAGTTCCATGACACTTTCTTTACGCAGGCTTCTGAATCCAGTTAACATAGCACGAAGCATTCGAATGTGAGGATCTGATTGGGCAATAAATTCTTCATGAGCATTGTTGAGAGCATCCCAAATTTGCTTTGCTGTGTTGAGCCTGTGGAACCGAAGGAAAATGTCTTTTGGTAGACCGCCACAGATGATATCTTTTGCTTGAGCATCCAACTGCAGATTTTCTTTGTCATCGGAAGTCAGATTATTTTGTTGCTGAATGGTGTAGCCATCTTCCACAATCTGCCACAGATCATAGTTGACAGCTTGTATTCTGATTCTCATTCGTTCTTCCAGTACAGATAGTCATTTCCATCGAAGATAGGAAACCTTTCAGAGTGCGGGGATCTACCTGCAAATGACATACTCAAAAACTCCAAGGACGTTAGACCTTTAATAAACAGAGACAGGGATAACCTACTCTGATACCAATTGTTAGGACCGAGAGTATATCGATCAGAGGGGGTGAATGGGAGATTCAAATTTTATTTCAAAAACTTTGAAACAAAACCCAATCACGGCAGCGAAATAGAGTAACGAATGAGATGGACTGAATCAATTTTCTTCATCGGAAGCATATTCATCGATGAAGGCATTGACCACAGTACGAGCTTGATATATCACAGGTTTAACTACAATGAGAGTAATACAACATGCAAACAGATGTAGCAGAATGAGGCATAACATGATCAGTACTGACCGAAAGGCTATAGAATGATTTCACAAGTGAAACAGAAACACAAGATGGTAACGAATGAATACTGGCGATGATGATGAACAAGGATGAACACAGATACACAGAATGATGACGACAGAACAAAAGATCAAGAAATCTATCGGCACATAGCACGATTAATAACTGCTGAAGGAAATGCAGTAGAGTATGTCGGCGTTCTGGGAACGGGGGTCCCCAGACTTGCCTGCCTGCGGCCCGCGGCGTGGCTGCACTCGAGGCCAGTACGGCCCGTCTTCACCAACAAGCATTCAAGACCCTCGCGAGGGGCCAAGCCTCATGAGGCGGACGACACAAGACCTCCTCGGGAGCGCCTCACCAGGCTGGCTCGCGAGGGGCGGAGAGATCAAGGCAAGGCGAACCTCGCGAGGTTCCTACGACGTCAACCACGACGACCAAGACCAGGCGGGCGTGAGCGCGCACAGTGTCCTCGTTTCCTCTTTGGTGCTAAGGAGGCAAGCACAGGCGAGGAGTACCGAGGCATCAGGCAAAGGTTTCCATATCGGTGCAACGTGACCAATACCAGCAGGACGGAGGTCACCGTGGAGCCCAAGACGACGTCACCACCAGAGCCTTTGGCAGGCGAAGACCACCTTTAGTCAGGATAGCTTGTACTAGCTGTCCCCTTTCAAATTTGTCGTTGTTGGCTTCCTTCCCGCTCAATATTTGGGGAGAGGACCAGGGCCTTTATAAATAGGACTAGCCACCACAGTAGGAGGCAACTGAGCTAGAACGGATTCAGATCATCCTCACACCACCAAGCACAAGAACACCTCACCTCAGGAGGCTATTCTTCCCCTTGTACTGTTCATCCTCAGCCCGAGAGGCAATCCACCACACCACACTGGAGTAGGGTATTACACCACAACGGTGGCCCGAACCAGTATAAATCTTGTGTCCCTTGTGTTGCGAGTTCGTCGAGCTAGGCCTTGAGATCGCGGTGAGGCTGAGGGCGTGATTAGGTAGGGGAAATCTTCGTGCGCACCCTAGTGTTCGAACCTCAAGGGTTTTGTCGGAACCCGAAATCCGACATTTGGCGCGCCAGGCAGGGGTGCGCCGAAATTTCCTTCCGCCGATCCGCGTCCCATCGCTTCATCGCCTCCATGTCGGACGCCCGTCGAGCCCGCGCTGAGCACCAGGCCGCCGTCGCCGCCCGCGTCGTTCAGACGGCTCCCGTCGGTGGGCCTCCCCGTCGTTCTCTGTCGCATGCCGCCAACGCCGTCACCGGCCCGGCGGGGAACGAGCAGCAAGCGTCCTTGCTGCACCCCTCAATGCGGCGGGACGGCCGCACCGCCACTCCATCACTGACTCCGGCCGGCTTGTCGTCTCACGCTTGTCGCGCTCCCACGGACGCGCAGGCCGCATTGCTCATGGCACGTGAACTCCTACTCTACCGTCCCCTCGACGACCTCTACAAGGACTTGCTGGACCGCCTCGCCGAGCTCGTCAGCGCCGTAGGGGGCTCCCCTGCGCCTTCACTCTCGCTGCCTCTCCCTCCGCCAGCTGCGGGCGACGTGGCTCATGGAGTGCCACCTCCACCACCTCTGCATCAAGACGGCGTCCTGGTGCCAAGGCGTGCGCCCCCCCGGCGTGACCCGCCGCGTCGGGCACCCGCGCGCGATGAAGGAAGCTGCCAAGAAGTTCCTCGTCCGCGAGAAAACGCTCCCGCGCTCCCAGCACCACCACGACAAGGCCGTGCGCCGCCTGCGGTGGCGGTGTGCGGACATCAAGGGCAGGCTCCACATCAGCAAAGGGTCCCGGTGGCCACCGCGGGCTGCCGTGGTTTCACCCCCGAACTGCATAGCATCGCATGGCCGGGCAAGTTCAAGCCAGACCTGCCTCCACGCTACGACGGCACCCCCGACCCCGTGGAGTTCCTGCAGCTCTATGAGCTGAGCATCAAGGCGGCCAACGGCGACGAGAAAGTCATGGCGAACTGGTTTCTCATGGCTCTCAAGGATGGTGCCTGCTCATGGCTCCTGAACCTGCCTCTAGGCTCCATGTCCTCCTGGAACGAGATGTGCGACCCCTTCATTGCCAACTTCCAAGGCACTCGCGACCGCCCTTCGGCCGCGGGTCACCTACGCTGCATCAAGCAGCAGCCAGGGGAGACCCTCCAGAAGTACATCCAGCGCTTCAACAACTTTCGCCTCAAGATCCCCAAGGTGACGGACGAGGCCATCATCTCTGCGTTTTCCGATGGCATCCGCGACGTCAAGATGAAGGAGGAGCTCAGCATCCACGAGGAGCTGTGCACGTCCTTGGAGTTGTTCAACCTGGCGACCAAGTGCGGAAGGGCTAAGGAAGGGCGCCTTTCCCTCCTTGAGCTCCCAGCTGCCGACCTGGAGGAGAAGAAGGCCAAGGACATGAAGCGCAAGGGAGCGGCCGTACTCGCGGCAGAGCCGGACACGAAGTGCGGCCGCGACCAGCCCGAGTCATCCAAGAGCAGTCGGCCGTTCTGCGCCTTCCACAATGTTCACAGCCACAACACCAACGACTGTCAAGAGCTCAGGGCCATTCGAGATGGACGCCTCGGTCGACGCCCCGAGCGCAATGACTGGGGCTACGGCCGAGGAGGAGGACGCGGCCGAGGACGCTGGGACGACCGTGGCCCTCGCCAGGAGTGGTGCGACCGGCCTCGTGAGGACCACTGGCAAGATCAGCCTCGCGAGGGTGCCTAGAGGGATCAGCCTCGCGAGGACCTCCCCCAGGGCAACGCCGGTCTTACATCGCTGCCTCCACCGCCAAGAAGGAACGACGACCACCATCAGGACGAGGGGGCTGGGGGCTTCCAGGAGCCGTGCGCTATCGCCTGCATCTTGGGCGGAGCTCAAGCCCCAGCCTCGCAGCGTATCTTCAAGCAGTTTGCTCGCGAGGTGAATGCAGTCCTCCCCAAGCTTGAGGCCATGCGCCCGCTCAGGTGGTCCAAGTGCGCCATCACCTTTAGTTCAGCAGATCAGCTCAAGTGTGCGGCTACCGCAGGCGCCCTCCCAACGCTTTGCTCTCCCGTCATAAGCAACGTACAAGTCACCAAGACCCACATCGACGGCGGCGCAGGGCTCAGCGTCCTGTCCGTCGAAATGTTCGACAGCCTTCAAGTGCCCTACGACCAGCTTCAGCCTACCAAGCCCTTCTCAGGAGTGACCGATGGTTCCACCACACCGATAGGGCAGGTCTGCCTCCCTGTCACCTTTGGACAGCACGACAACTACCGCACCGAGCTCATCGACTTCGACGTCGCCCACATCCGCCTGCCATACAATGCCATCCTCAGGTACCCGGCCCTGGCCAAGTTCATGGCAGTGACGCACCACGGCTACAACGTCCTCAAGATGCCAGGAAGTGGCGGGATCATCACAGTCCCCTGCGAAGAAAGAGATGCGGTGTGCTCCCTCGAGCGCGCCTTCCAAGCAGCGTCAATCGAAGACCCCGACAACAATGCAGCACAGTACCCTCCTGAGGTTGTCCCCAAGAAGAAGAAGCAGCTACTCTGTACCGGGCCTCAGGAGAGCGGCGCCGCAAGTGGTACCTCGTCAGGATCAGCACCCACGCCTGGGGTGCCTCCCTCCCTCGCATAGGAAGGCGCGCCCAGTGCCCTCCTCGGGCAGGGCTCGGGGGCTCTCTTTTGGAGGGCCTCAGACCTCGCCAACATCACGAGGGAGGCGCTCGGGCACCACGTGGAGGCGTGCTTCGCAGCACATTTCCCTCAGGAAGACATCGGGCGAGGAGCGCCCAACCCTCAGGAGTTCATCGCCAAGACCACTCAGGAACTGCAGGAAGCAAGAGCCATGCGCGGTGACCGCCACTCACCTGGCGCAGCTCCCCATCCAGGCAAGGATGGCGGGTTGCGCGTCTGCATCGACATCCCAGGGCTCAACAGGGCCGCATCTCAGGAGCTCTTCTGGCCTTCGCGCGTGGGACGTTGCGAGGGCCCGCCTCATAGCTACGTTCGCATGCCCTTTGGCCTGCCGAGCGCGGCGACTGCCTTCCAGCGCAACCTGCGGAGCATCCTGGCGGCTCAGGAGGCCAGGCACCACGCCGTCCTGGCAGAGATGGAGACGGTCCTCGAGGAACCGCCTGGACCCCCACAACCTCCTGAGGCTCTGGGCCCCGGTGGCTCGTGAGGAGCAACCCCTTCGTCACGCATCTTCAGCTGCCCCAACATTCCTTCAACAACAGAACCAGGTAACATCTTCTAAGTTTATTTAGCTGGGAGCGCCCCTTGGGCTACATCATTCCCAGGCCGCATGGTTCCGTCCCTGTGGCATGTATCCCTTTACATCTTCAGCTTACTCTGTCGGGAGCGCCCCTCGGGCTCCATCATCCCCAAGCCGCTCGGGTCCAGCCCAGTGGCATGTATCATTCTTGCATTTACCTAAGCTAATCCGCTTTCCATGTTTAACCTGTCTGTGGTTATCACCTGCTTGATTGCCGCCCACCATGGGAGCCGTGCGCCGATCGTCTTTCTTCAGGGCCCTTCGCATGAGAAGGCTACGCACGACGTCTGTGCTCGGGCCCGTCCCTGCAGAGTCGATAAATCCAACGGCTGAGCTCTGTCTGGCGGGCCGGCCCCGTTCACGTCACCTCCTGGGGTCGTTGGTGCTTGGCCTTTTCACGCGATAACCTCAGGAGATTCATTCGGCACAGGTTGTCTAACCATCTCGCAGGGCCACCCCAGCCATCAAGAATCAAGACCAGGCGCAACCCGCCTTGAGGTAGGGCCTCGTGAGTCTCGCGCTGGCTCGCGAGTGCCCAGACACATCTTGTCTAGCCCTGCCGTGCAAGCCACGTGTCAGGGCGGGGCTGTACACGCCCCGGGGGCTCTCCGCAGTAGGGAGTCCCCTCCCACTTACAAGTGGAAGCACCATGCTCCGCGCTGGCCGTCGACACTGCCGAGGAGTGGCTATGCCCGTGCAAGTGCGGAAACGCCATGCTCCGCGAAGGTGATAAATAATTGAGGGCGGCCTCGCAGCCGTATCAACCTCAGGGAGCCCTTGACCTCAGTGTCTGGCCTCATCGCAACACCTCCCCTCAGGAGAGTCGCGCGAGGGGGTTGGGCACGGGGGCTGCTCGGGTCACGCCCAAGCGTACGCCACCCAGCCAGGTCCCCCAGACCTGGTCGTCGCGCGCCCCTCCCAAGCCGAGACTCGGCGAGGACAAAGGTATGAAGGTCGTTTGAGCGTCAAGGGGGACTCCTGAGCATCGCGACTCAGGAGCCTAACTGGCCACATAGCCCCTCACTCCTTGGTCTCGTCCTGGTCTCCGGACGACCCAACGGCGGTTGAGGTATGCGCGGGGCCAGGCCCTGCCGACGTAGAACACTAAACCTACTCCTGCGCCTCCTTCCTATAAGTTTTTTGCGCGTCAAGGGGACTCCTGAGCATCGCGACTCAGGAGCCTAACTGGTCACGTAGCCCCTCACTCCTTGGTCTCGTCCTGGTGATCCGGACGACCCAACGGCGGCTGAGGTATGCCCGGGGCCAGGCTCTGCCGACGTAGAACGTAAAGCAAATAGGAAGGAAATCGCAAAACCTCAAAGCAAATATTACAAGACATATTGTTCTCACAATACCAAACGCAAGTTTAAACGCCTCCACAAGGCATGATGCATGATGCAGGAGTAAAACAGGAAAGCAGCCGCGAGCAAGTCATCCCTGTACGTCATCGTTGCCCGCAAGGGGTGCTCCCTCCTTGGTGGCGTCGCCTTCACCTGTACCACCGGCCGGAGCTGTGGGATCGATAGCACCGCCGGTCGAAGGCGCGGGAGCGAAGGCGCGGAACTTCTGCAGCAGGGCCCCCACCTGACCCTTCACGGCTGCGGCAACAGCTGCGCAGTGCTCGTCGTCCACAGGCTCCAGCAGCTCGTCAAGGTGGGCGGCGAAGAAACCTTGACCTTCCGGGGCACCATTGGTCACTGATGCGGAAGGGGATGGGAGCAGATCTAGAGATTTCGGAAGTGAGGGGCGAGAAAGGGGATCTGGAGCAAGGAAGAAGGAAGCAATGAAGGCAAGCGTAGCGCGCGCCTGCCTTTTGTCAGACGGGCAGTTGTCGAGGCAGCGTGGGGAAGCGGAGATGCCCATGTCCAATCAATCGCCACGCGTCGACCAAGGCCGCAGGCTGTTGGGGCCCGCGGCACTCCGCACTTGCCCTTTGGCTTCGCCTCGAAGCCAAGCCCGAGCACGCCTTGGGCCCGGGGGCTACTGTCGGTGTTCTGGGAACGGGGGTCACCAGACTTGCCTGCCTGCGGCCTGCGGCGTGGCTCCACTCGAGGCCCGGTACGGCCCGTCTTCACCAACAAGCATTCAAGACCCTCGCGAGGGGCCAAGCCTCGCGAGGCGGACGACACAAGACCTCCTCGGGAGCGGCCTCACCAGGCTGGCTCGCGAGGGGCGGAGAGGTCAAGGCAAGGCGAACCTCGCGAGGTTCCTACAACGTCAGCCATGATGACCAAGACCAGGCGGGCGCCAGGCAGGCGCCAGCGCGCGCAGTGTCCTCGTTTCCTCTTTGGTGCTAAGGAGGCAAGCGCGGGCGAGGAGTACCGAGGCATCAGGCAAAGGTTTCCATATCGGTGCAACGTCACCAAGACCAGCAGGATGGCAGGACGGAGGTCACCGTGGAGCCCAAGATGGCGTCACCACCAGAGCCTTTGGCAGGCGAAGACCACATTTATTCAGGATAGCTTGTACTAGTTGTCCCCTTTCAAATTGGCTGTTGTTGGCTCCCTTCCCGCTCAATATTTGGGGAGAGGACCAGGGCCTCTATAAATAGGACTAGCCACCACAGTAGGAGGTAACTAAGCTAGAACGGATTCGGATCATCCTCACACCACCAAGCACAAGAACACCTCACCTCAGGAGGCTTTTCTTCCCCTTGTACTGTTCATCCTCAGCCCGAGAGGCAATCCACCACACCACACTGGAGTAGGGTATTACACCACAACGGTGGCCCGAACTAGTATAAATCTTGTGTCCCTCGTGTTGCGAGTTCGTCGAGCTAGGCCTTGAGATCGCGGTGAGGCTGAGGGCGTGATTAGGTAGGGGGAAATCTTCGTGCGCACCCCAGTGTTCGAACCTCAAGGGTTATTCCGGAACCCGAAATCTGACAGAGTAGATATAATCGGTGGTGCTCGATAGTGACAAAAAGATTTGGTAAACCAGTTCACCCTTCTGCCAAAGGGCTACGTCTGGTTGGAGGGGTTGTGACTTAACACGGAAGATAAACTCTCTTCATCCTATTCTCCTTCAACACAGAGCTGATCGGACTCAGGTTGATTTTACTCGTGGTAGATCCTTGTTGGGAATATCCTAACCTTCAGTCAACCTTCACGAACCACAATCAATCTTGGTTGCTGAAGATCTAGCTCGGTGAGGACAACAAGTCTTCAACACTCGAAACCGAAACCTATCCGTCTCGAGAATGCGCAGCTCTCAAGAGTAATAGGTACAAGAACTCTCACTCAGAACAACTGTCATGCTAAACCACTGTCTAAGTTTGGGCTCTTGGTTTTTCTCTTGGTGGATCTTAAACTCAAATCACTCAGAGAGGGGTTGCTCAAATCAATCTTCTTAGAAATCTCAAGCGGAGCAGCCAATGGAGAAAGTTGGAGCAGGGTGGCTATTTATAGCCACAACCTTCCCAGATGGGAAATAACAAAATTAGACATCAGACTCAGCCAATGGCTGAACGACACGATTCCAACGGTCGGATTTGAGCACAATGGTAACATTTCTTGCGGGGCAAGAAATGCTAACTCCTCGGTCCGAGGCAAATCTCTCGCAACAAAGAAGATCATAGTCTCTTGCTCGCAAGTATTTGCTCGAAGCACAAAGAGATTTCTCTTGCATCTTTCATAGGTTGTGGCTAAGCATCACAACGGATCTAAGCATCGAGAACCTATACCCCTCTTCGTAGTACGGAGGTCCTATGAGTAAAAAAGAATGAAAGAAGAACAACAAAATGAATGATATGTCTTCACTTTGTCTTTGACTTCCATCGCTGCAGTCAATTTCTTCAGACGACTGTACCGAATCAGAAGCTTTGCTTCAGCAGAAAAAATTCAAGAGGTCGATTTCTTCACATCAATCTTCTCAAGTATATGACTTCAGCATATGAAGCTCATTCTTCTCTTTAGCGCAGATATGCTTCGGTGAAGTTCCTCGAACTTAACACCGGAGACACCATTTTCTTCGGTTGTGTATGGACTTTTTCTCTTTGTATGCACTAGCAAACAAATCAGTCCATACCTGTTTCTGTCAACAATCTCCAAAACACAAGGTAGGCAGATATTGCACCAACACAAGGTATTCTCTCCAAGCACTGAAATTATCGTTAACAGATAGTTTTGTGATAAGATAATTCCTAACGGGTGACAAGTAACAAGTGTAACAAAGGTGCAGCAAGGTGGCCCAATCCTTTTTATAGCAAAGGATAAGCCTGGACGAACTCTTATATAAAGCAAAGCGCTCCCGAGGACACATGGGAATTATTCTCAAGTTAGTTTTCCTCATGCTCATATGATTCGCGCTCGTTGCTTTGATAATTTGATATGTGGGTGGACCGGTGCTTGGGTACTGTCCTTACTTGGACAAGCCACCCACTTATTATTAACCCCTCTCGCAAGCATCCGCAACTACGAGAGAAGAATTAAGATAAATCTAACCATAGCATGAAACATGTGGATCCAAATCAACCCCTTACGAAGCAACGCATAAACTAGGGTTTAAGCTTCTGTCACTCTAGCAACCCATCATCTACTTATTACTTCCCAATGCCTTCCCCTAGGCCCAAATCATGGTGAAGTGTCATGTAGTCGACGTTCACATAACACCACTAGACGAAAGACAACATACATCTCATCAAAATATCGAACGAATACCAAATTCACATGATTACTTATAACAAGACTTCTCCCATGTCCTCAGGAACAAACGTAACTACTCACAAAGCATATTCATGTTCAAGCTCGGAGGGGTAATAATTATCATGAAGGACCTGAACATATGATCTTCCACCAAATAAACCAACTAGCATCAACTACAGGGAGTAATCAACACTACTAGCAACCCACAGGTACCAATCTGAGGTTATGAGACAAAAATCGGATACAAGAGATGAACTAGGGTTTGGAGAGGAGATGGTGCTGACGAAGATGTTGATGGAGATTAACCCCCTCTCGATGATAGGATCATTGGTGATGACGATGGCTTCGATTTCCCCCTCCCGGAGGGAAGTTTCCCTGGCAGAACAGCTCCGCCGGAGCCCTAGATTGGTTCTGCCCAAGTTGCGCCTCGAGACGGCGGCGCTTCGTCCTGAAAGCTTCCTTATATTTTTTTCAGGTAAAAACCCTTCATATAGCAGAAGATGGACACCGGAGACCTGCTAGGGGGCCCACAAGCCCTAGGGGCGCACCCCCAAGCTTGTGGCCACCTAGTGGGTCCCCTCTGGTATTTTCTTCGCCCAATATTTTTTTATTCCAAAATAATTCTCCGTAAATTTTTAGGACTTTTGGAGTTGTGTAGAATAGGTCTCTCAGATTTGCTCCTTTCCGGTCTAGAATTCCAGCTGCCAGCATTCTCCCTCTTCATGTAAACCTTGTAAAATAAGAGAGAAAAGGCATAAGTATTATACTATAACATGTAATAACAGCCCATAATTCAATAAATATCAACAGAAAAGCATGATGCAAAATGGACGTATCACAATCCTGACGTAAGGATCATCTCCGTGCTGCATGTGAGGCTGGTAAATTGGCCAAGAAGCATCATTCATCAAAGGCAGTTATGACCACTATAAGACCTCTAGAAATTCTTCATATGGATTTATTCGGTCCTCAAAATTATGCAAGTTTCGATGGAAGTCATTATGGTCTGGTTATTGTTTATGATTTCTCTCAATACACTTGGGTATTCTTTCTCAAAGACAAAACCTGCACTCAAGAGATCTTCAAAAGTTTCGCCAATAAGGCCCATAATGAATATGATGTGCGAATTAAGCATGTCAGAAGTGACAATGGGACTGAGTTCAAAAATACTCATATCAAGGATTTTCTCGACAAAAATGGTATTACTCATGAGTTCTCTGCTGCTTACACTCCCCAATAGAATGGAGTTGTTGAACGAAAGAATAGAACTCTCATCGAAATGGCGAGCAATGCTCAGTGAGTATAAGACTCCTATTCGCTTCTGGGCTGATGCTATCAATACTGCTTGTCATGTTATCAATCGTGTTTATCTTCACAAGTTCCTTAAGAAAACTTCATATGAGCTTATTACTGGCAAGAAACCAAATGTTTCTTATTTGCATGTTTTTGGTGCACCTTGTTACATTCTTGATATGAATCATTCTTCCAAGTTTGCACCTAAGGCACATGAAGGTTTTCTTCTTGGTTATGGCTCGAACTCGCATACTTATCGTGTCTATAACTCTCACCACGGGAAAGTTATAGAAACAGTAAATGTGCAGTTTGATGAATCTAACAGCTCCCAAAAGGAGCACCTACCAAATGTGATGGATTGACCACTGATTTCGGATGCTATTCGGCAAATGGCCATCGGGAGCTTCAGGCCAGTTGAGGAAAATGCTCCTGAGTCTTCCGATGATGATGCTCCTATGACTCGAAGCAGAACACGCCAAACCACTTCCAAAGCAAATGCCACTCCGAATGCAAATGGCAATCAAATTCCAAATGCCGATCAAAATGGCCATCCTGAAGGGAATGGCGATCCCAATGTTGATGGTGATGAAAATTATAATGATCATCAAGATGAAAACCCTCATCCACGAGTGGCCAATCGAGTTGATCTGTCATTAATTCTCGATGAACTCAAGAATCCAGGTTATCGACCCACAACTCGTTCACTGATACGTCCATCTTGCATCATGTTTTCCTACTGTTATTTACAATGTTTTTATGCATAATAATGCTTTATGGTGTAATTCTAATGTCTTTTCTCTCATAATATGCAAGGTTTACACAAAGAGGGAGAATGCCGGCAGGTGGAATTCTGGACCTGAAAAAGATATGTCAGAGTTACCTATTCGGCACATCTCCAAATGAGCTAAAAATTTATGGAGAATTGTTTTGGAATATATAAAAAATACTGGAGCAAATAACTACAGGAGGGGGCCAACCTGGTGAGCATAAGACACCAGGGTGCACCAAGCCCCCCAGGCGTGCCCTGGTGGGTTGTGCCCAGCACGGCCCACCTCCGGTGCCCATCTTCTGGTATATAGGTCATTTTGACCTAGAAAAATCAAGGGAGGACTTTTGGGACGGAGCGCCGCCGTCTTGAGGCGAAAATTGGGCAGGAGCACTTTTGCCCTCCCGCGGAGCGATTCCACCGGGGGAACTTCCCTCCCGGAGGGGGGAAATCATCGCCATCGTCATCACCAACAACTCTCCCATCTTTGGGAGGGAAATCTCAATCAACATCTTCAACAACACCATACCCTCTCAAAACCTAGTTCATCTCTTGTGTTCAATCTTTGTACCGGAATCTCAGATTGGTACCTGTGGGTGACTAGTAGTGTTCATTACATCTTGTAGTTGATTACTATATAGTTTATTTGGTGGAAGATTATATGTTCAGATCCATTATGCTATTTAATACCCCTCTGATCTTGAGCATGATTATCATTTGTGAGTAGTTACTTTTGTTCTTGAGGTCACAGGAGAAATCTTGTTGCAAGTAATCATGTGAACTTGATATGTGTTCGATATTTTGATGATATGTATGTTGTGATTCCCTTAGTGGTGTCATGTGAACGTTGACTACATGGAACTTCACCATCTTTGGGCCTAAGGGAATGCATTGTGGAGTAGTTATTAGATGATGGGTTGCTAGAGTGACAAAAGCTTAAACCCTAGTTTATGTGCTACTTCATAAGGGACCGATTTGGATCCAAAAGTTTAATGCTATGGTTAGATTTTATCTTAATACTTTTCTCATAGTTGCGGATGCTTGCGAGGTAGTTAATCATAAGTAGGAGGTTTGTTCAAGTAATAATAGCACCTAAGCACCGGTCCACCCACATATCAAATTATCAAAGTAGCGAACACGAATCAAACCAACATGATGAAAGTGACTAGATGAAATTCCCGTTTATCCTCAAGAACGCTTTGCTTATTATAAGAGACCGTTTTAGAGTGTACTTTGCCACAAAAGGATTGGGCTGCCTTGATGCACTTTATTTACCATTACCGTTACTTGCTCGTTACAAATTATCTTGCTATCAAACTACCTGTTACCCACAATTTCAGTGCTTGCAGAAAATACCTTGCTGATAACCACTTGTCATTTCCTTCTGCTCCTCGTTGGGTTCAACACTCTTACTTATCGAAAGGACTAAGATTGATCCCCTATACTTGTGGCTCATCAAGACTCTTTTCTGGTGCCATTTTCGGGGAGTGAAGCGCTCTTGGTAAGTGGAAATTGGTAAGGAAAAATTATTACTACGTGCTGAAATTTGTTGTCACTTGTGACTATGGAGAACCATCCCTTGAGGGTTTTTTCGGGGTATCTTCACCTTGACCGGAACCACAATTAGTTGCCCCTCAACCTACTGCACCTACTGAAAATATTGGTTATGAAATTCCTTTGGGTATGATAGAACAACTACTGGCTAATCCTTATGTAGGAGATGGAACTGAACATCCTGATATGCACTTGATATATGTGGATGAAATTAGTGGATTATTTAAGCTTGCAGGTTTATCCGGAGATGAAACTAAGAAGAAGTTTTTTCCTTTATCTTTGAAGGTAAATGCATTGAAATTGTATAGGCTATGCGATGATATTGGATCTTGGAACTGGAATCGATTGAAATTGGAATTTCACCCAAAAAAACATATCCTATGCATGTAGTTCATCATGATCGGAATTACATATATAATTTTTGGCCTCGTGAAGGAGAAAGTATTGCTCTATCTTGGGGGAGGCTTAAGTCAATATTATATTCATGCCCCAATCATGAGCTCTTGAGAGAAATTATTATTCAAAACTTTTATGCTCGGCTTTCTGATGATGACCGATCCACGCTCGATACTTCTTGTACTGGTTCTTTTATGAAGAAGACTATTGAATTCAAGTGGGATCTTTTAGAAAGAATTAAACGCAACTCTGAAGATTGGGAACTCGACGAAGGTAAAGAGTCAGGTATTAAGCTTGACTTTGACTATGTTAAATCTTTTATGAATACCGACGCTTTTCACAAGTTTAGCACTAAATATGGACTTGACTCTGAGATAGTAGCCTCCTTTTGTGAATCATTTTCTACTAATGTTGATCTCCCTAAGGAGAAGTAGTTTAAATATCATCCCCCTGTTAAAGAAGAAATTAAAGAACCAGTAATAGCTAAAGATGAAACTATCATTTACAATGTTGATCCAGTTGTGCCAACTGCTTATATTGAAAAACCACCTTTCCCTGTTAGGATAAAGGAACATGTTATGGTTTCAAATGTGGTTGGCACAAGTAATATCAAAGCACCTAGACCATCAGAACAAACCAAAGTAGAACCTAGTGTTGCTATGGTTAAAGATCTCCTAGTAGAAAATATTGATGGGCATGTTATTTATTTTTGTGCTAAAGCTGCTAGAATTGCCAAACCCGATGAGAAAGATAAACATAGACCTGTTGTTGGCATGCCCGTTGTCTGAGTCAAAATAGGAGATCATTGTTATCATGGTTTATGTGATTTAGGTGCTAGTGTGAGTGCTATTGCTTTTACCTTATACCAAGAAATTATGAATGACATAGCACCCACTGAAATAGAAGACATAGATGCTACTATTAAACTTGCTAATAGAGACACCATCACACCACTTGGGATTGTTAGAGATGTTGAAGTCATGTGTGGGAAAATAAAATATCCTATTGATTTTCTAGTTCTTGGTTCCCCACAAGATGATTTTTGTCCCATTATCTTTGGTAGACCTTTCTTGACCACTATCAATGCTATTATTGATTGTCATAAACGAACTGTCAGTGTTACCTTTGGTGATGAGTCTCATGAATTTAATTTCTCTTAAGTTTAGTCAACAACCTCGTGATAAAGAATTACCTAATAAGGATGAGATAATTGGTATTTCTTCTATTGCCATGCCTCCTATTGATCCACTAGAACAATATTTGCTCGACCATGAAAATGATATGCACTTGCATGAAAGAAGTGAAATAGATAAAATATTCTTTCAACGACAACCTCTGCATAAACACAATTTGCCTATTGAAACTCTAGGAGGTCCTCCTCCACCTAAAGGTGATCCTGTGTTCGAATTAAAACAATTGCCTCACACTTTGAAATATGCTTATCTTGATGAGAAAAAGATATATCTTGTTATTATTAGTGCTAACCTTTCAAAACATGAAGAAGAGAGATTATTGAAAATTCTAAAGAAGCACCGAGCTGCTATTGGGTATACTCTTGATGATCTTAAGGGCATTAGTCCCACTCTCTGTCAGCACAAGATTAATATGGAACCTAACGCTAAACTTGTTGTTGATCACCAACGAAGTTTGAATCCTAAAATGAAAGAAGTGGTAAGAACTGAAATACTAAAGCTTCTGGAAGCAGGTATAATCTATCCCATAGCTGATAGTACATGGTAAGTCCCGTTCATTGTGTCCCTAAGAAGGGAGGTTTTACTGTTGTTCCTAATGATAAAAATGAACTTATTCCACAGAAGAATTGTTAGTGGCTATAGAATGGTAATTGATTTTAGAAAAATTAAACAAAGCTACTAGAAATGATCATTACCCTTTGCCTTTTATTGATAAAATGCTCGAAAGATTATCTAAGCACACACACTTTTGTTTTCTTGATGGGTATTCTGGTTTTTCTGAAATACCTGTTTCACAACCTAATCAAGAGAAAATCACTTTTACTTGTCCTTTTGGAACTTATGTGTTACGCCCTCAATTCAATCGTACACTAATCATACACGCAAATGTGTACGATCAAGATCAAGGACTCACGGGAAGATATCACACCACAACTCTAGACACAAATTAAAATAATACAAGCTTTATATTACAAGCCAGGGGCCTCGAGGGCTCGAATACACAAGAGTCAGCGGAAGCAACAATATCTTAGTACAGACATGAGTTAGACAAGTTTGCCTTAAGAAGGCTAGCACAAAAGCAACAACGATAAAAAAGGCAAGGCCTCCTGCCTGGCAGCCTCCTAACTACTCCTGGTCGTCGGCGGTCTCCACGTAGTAGTAGGCATCGGCGGTGGCATCTGGCTCCTGGGCTCCGACATCTGGTTGCATCAACCGGAAAGAAGAAGAAAGGGGGAGCAAAGCAACCATGAGTACTCATCCAAAGTACTCGCAAGCAAGGATCTACACTACATATGCAACATTATCAAAGAGGGGTTGTATATGTGGACTGGACTGCAGAAATGCCAGAATAGAGAGAAGGCCTAGTCCTATCGAAGACTAGCATCTTCTGGAAACCACCATCTTGCAGCAACAGGAGGGAGTAGAGTAGCATAAAGTAAAGTAGTAGTAGTAGTGTTATCAACCTCGGCCAGAGATCCTTTCTCGACTCCCTGCGAGAAAGCAATCCCAGAGCCATACTATCCAGTTATCATCACAATCCATTTCTCATCACAAGTATCCAGTTCTAGTTGTATCGATCGGGATACAACTCCAAGTGTCCGTTACCGTAGGACAGGCTATCGATAGATGTTTTCTTCCCTGCAGGGGTGCACCAACTTACCCACCACGCTCGATTAACTCCGGCCGGACACACTTTCCTGGGTCATGCCCGGCCTCGGCCAAACAATACGCCGCAACCCGACCTAGGCTTAATAGAGAGGTCAGCACGCCGGACTAAACCTATGCCCCCAGGGGTCATGGGCCATCGCCCCGGGAACTCCTGCACGTTGCGAGGGCGGCCGGTGAGCAGACCTAGCTACCTCCTTAAAAAGGCGGGAGCTTACCAGTCCAACCCGGCGCGCGCCGCTCAGTCGCATGACGTCTATTAAGCTTCGGCTGATGCATATGACGCAGAATGCCCATACTATGCCCACGTGATGGTTAGTGCTATCAGGCCAGAGGCCCCTCGGATCAAATATCCAAATCGTAGTGGATTAAGAACGCGCGGTAACAAGCAGAGACTCACGAAAGATGTGACCCCGTTGCCCCGTCTCGAGGACTTGCGGCAAGGGCTAGGAATGCCCGGCCACGCCTCGTAATTATCTCGCGGGCACCCTCCAGGTCAACCCGACTCCACATCACTCGCAATTAAGCTCGCGCGGGTACCCCTAGGGCCGACCCGTCTTTAGTAACATGGTTCAGTGTAAAGTCATAGTAACCATAGTAACTGTGTGTCCAAACATCAAGGGGAAAACCTGAGGAATCACCCCTTGACGGATTCCACTCGATGTAATCATCAAGGTGAACGTAAGAGGAACCACCCCCGAGGTTCACACTTGAGGGGTTGCACGACAGAGTCGTATCGGAAGTGGTTAAGGCGGAATCACCCTCGATGACCATGACCGAATAGCTACACTACAGGGTTAACATCAGAAGTGTTGTAGAGGTCTCACCCTCGGCACTCGATAGTAACCCAGTAGTGTCGAGCAACTAAGGGGAAAGTGATGTGCGGTGCCGGGGCCTGGTCTTCGATCCCGTTGATCGGGTCTTCAATGATGAAGCAGGGGCAACAAGGACAAGGTGGGGGTCACTGATGGATCACTAACCAACCTATACTAAGCAGTTTAGGATAAGCAGGTAGGTAACAATGAGCAGGTTACAAAAGCAGGCTATGCATCAGAATAGGAGCAAACAATAACACTAGCAAAATCTAATGCAAGCATGAGAGAATGGAATGGGCGATATCGGGATGATCAAAGGGGGGGCTTGCCTGGAAGCTCATGGAAAGGAAGAAGGGTCGTCGTCGATCGTAGTCGATCACAGGGGCGGCATCTGTCTCGGGGTCTACCGGAGAGAAGAGGGGGAAGAAACAATAAATATAAAGCAAACATAGCATCACAAAGCATAACATGGCAATATGCTGTGCCAGGTGAGACCTAACCTATGGCTACACGATATAGGTGAAGGGGGAATTCAACCGGGAAGGTATTCCCGGTTTCGGACCTGTGTCACACAGATGACCGGAGGGGGAATGTTCCATGTTCAGATATTTAGAGGCATCTGACAGGTAAACGGACCGCGTATTCGGATTCGTCTCGTCGTTCTGAGCAACTTTCATGTACAAAGTATTTTCATCCGAGCTACATTTATTTTTCTATGAATTATTAAAGTTTTAGCAATATTCTGAAATTATTATTAAATCTAAAATGGGGGTTATTGCATCAGCAGTCAACAGAGTTGACCAAAGTCAACCCTGACGTGTGGGACCGTTCTGTCATAGACTAACAACTAATTAACATGTTTAATTAACTAATCAAGTTAATTAGGTACTGAACAGAGTTAATTAAGTTAATTAATTACCTAATTAATTCATTAATTAATTACTTATTCTTATTTTTAAAAATATGTTTTTTAAGGGGCTGGGCCCCACGGTCAGTGGCCCAAAGGGCCAACCGGGTGTGCGGGCGTGCTATCGGGCGTGGACGCCCGACGGGCGCAGCGTCGCCCGAACGGGCGCGCCGGCGACGCACGGCGGCGGCCGGAGGGGAGGCGTGGCCGGGGCGATGCAGGGGAAGGCGGAAAGCGGCATGAGGGGCGCGGCCATGGGTGGCCACGTGCGGGGTGCTGCTGCAGGGCACGACGAGCAGCAAGCGAGCGCGGCGGGCGGAGCGCGTAGGCGCGGCGAGCGCGGCCAGTGCAGGCGCGTGCGCCAATGCTGTGGCGCTCGGGATGACGGAGAAAGAGGGAAGATGGAGGGGGTGCGCTCATGGCCGTTGCCGAGTAGGGGGTCGGCGAGGCTCGTAGGAGCCGGCGTGGAGGAGGACGGGGACGATCCGACGAGGGGGAGGTCCGGCGACGGCGTGGCGTCGGTTGGCGGCGTCTTGGTTCCTGCGAGGGGGCTCCGAGTGGCGGCGGCGTCGTGGCCGAGCCCCAGTTCCAAATCAGGGGCGGAGGGGATGAGGCGGCGCACGGACGGGCGTCAGGGGCGAGGTGAGGCAGCGACGGGGACGGGCGCCCTGGGCGCGGGAGGGTGTCCAGATCGAGCGGGGCAGGGGGTCGTGCGAGACAGGGGATCGTGGGGGGTGGGGGAAGTGGATCGGGGGTCGACGCTCTCTCATGTGACGGCGCTGGAGGGAGAGGGTGGAGATTGTAGGGGTCGTGTGGAGGGGGTTAGGGTTTCGGTGCCCCCTGAGGGGGTTATTGGCCTGGGGCTAGGTTGGCCTGGTGGATGTGGGCCGAGGCCCAAAGGGGACACTGGGCTTTCTCTCTCTCTTCTCTGACTTTTCCCTTTTCCTTTTCTTTTTGTTTTCTTTTATTTGCTCTGTTTTGCATTTTTCTTTTAGTACCAAGGAGTTTTGTTTTTAACAAAACTTGGCACATAAAGCTAACACAATACTTTGAGATGGAACAAAAAGTTTGGGGTCAAAAGGAGTTGCCTAATCAATTTTAGAAATTGAAAAGGCCAATTTAAATGCTGCTAGAGCACTGAATTAATTCCCATGGGCATTTTGGGAATTTAGAAGAGGTTGGTTTCAACAGGACAGTGATCAGGGAAATTTATAGGATAAGGTGAGCATTTTAGTTTTACTGTTCAAAGAAAATAATTTATTTGACTTATTTTAAAATTGAAAAAGGCTTTGATTTTTGGACAAGTGGCAAGCTGCATTGTAATCACGATGACATGGCCACCATTAGGGGGACATTACTGTACCATGATTCTCGGGGTGTTACAAATCTCCGCCACTACAAGAAATCTCGTCCCGAGATTTAAGGGGTGGAGTACGGGGAAAGACTTGGGAAGGATGGAGCTCAACACAAGATAGTTACCTGGGGACTATCTCAGTGAATGTGGCAAAGGGGAATCTCTCGAGTTGAAATTCAAGAAAGTCATCGAGAGCAAGGTAAGAAGGTGCAATAAGAAGCTTCAATCGGTAGGCAATCGTTTGTTGCCTGAAACAGAGTGTGAAAGGGCTTGAGAGCGACGGGAATAAGTATTTTGTCTGGTACCAGAATTGGTGATCTCTTAGAAGGTGGCTCGTGGATTACATACGAAACCAAGCGTGAGGAAAAACTTTTAGAAACAAGGGTATACATGAGAGTCAGGTTTTGATCCTGTGGAACTGTGGGTTATGGGCCCACCTTGTGTGTTCAGAGTAGGAAAAGCGGCGACATCTTGCACGGTCATGATAGCAAGGCATGTCAGAGAATAACCTGTTAGTTATGTTGGCAACAATGTTGGTACCAAGGGCGAGGGACGAAGAGAACCATTTTCCTGCTCTTTGAAACGAGGCGGACCAATAGGCAAAGTTCTCATCCATCGGTGGTTACTGGAATGTCGTCAACAATAATAATAGGGTCACACTGACAAAGTTGTAGACCGAGGTGCTTTCATAGGAAGATAATTAATATTGCTTAGGTCATATAGACCACAAGAAAATTTAAAAAACCAATGGAAAGGAAAATGAAATTATCGGATTAAACAGACGAATGGAAAGGAAATGTGTTTCGCTCAAGAATTGGGAGTATATCCTTCCCAAAGAAAAGCGGAGCATGATATACATGATAGGACATTAAGAGCAAAAGCATTTAGATAAAGGGGGGAACGAAGAATTAGGATATTACCCATACAACGGTGTTTGGATAATAGATCAAGAAGCATTTAGCATTTCGCTTCAAATGTTCGTGTTGATATTCGGAATACCACAGTCATGCTTCGAGATAGCACTGATATGGTGTTTCAATTAAGGATTGGGTCTGTAGATCATAAGAGATTCAAAGGAACATTTCCAAGATTATCTCGGAACGTAAGGTATAACCAAACACAATCAGGTCTGTGTTGGCAGGAAGTCAAGGACATTGTCGATGATAACACAATCATCGAGGGGCGAGGATGGTATTCCTCATCATGAATTCGATTGATAACCTGAAACAGGTCAGTATATTGATGAGGATCATGACAGATTTTGTCAAGGTACTAAGAAGAGGCCATCAAACAACGACGACATCAAGCAAAAGGAATGATGAAGCGAAAGGTTATTGGAACCACGGATGCGACACAAGCTCGAAATCAAGCTTGTTGTTTGAGGTGAAATGATAAGATGAGGAAGATTGACGTAAGCTTAGCTCATCGTCGGAAGTTGTGCTCCAGGAAGAAGGATCAGGTATCACACTTAAAATTTATCATGATAATGATATAGCCGATCAGGTTAGGAATGACTTGAAGGATTATTAAACTCGTAAGCAACGAAATTTACTTACAGTTATAGAATCAGAGTGCGGAATCGATTCACTTATCGGTGTTCTCGAGTGGAATAACTCAGAACCCGTGAAGTGATAATGACAGGGAAAGGTAGTGCTTCACCAAAAGTTCATTAGATGTAGTGCAATGGCATGATATCCTCGAGATACCAGGGGTAATACTCGAGATAGTTCAGTATAGGGGTTGGACAAGCATATTGATTTGCAGAACAAGTGCTTTAACTTGCCCGCGGAATGGGATCAAAGAAGAACAATCACGGTCGGAACCACGATTGCAAAGAATCAATTTACGGATGCAAGATGAGCTTATACCAAGGGAACATTTGATTATAAGAGAAGCTTCCATGATAAGATCTACATCGTGTCTATGGGCATGAACACAAAGTTCAAGGTCGACTCCCACTTCTTCAATGCATATCATTTCATTTACTTCTTGCTTCCGATGAATTTGTAGTGCGAAAGATTTATCTGGTGAAGCACCAGAAGAGTATGACTCACATCTCTTTCGAATTCACATGGATTAGGGAAGGCATAGGTTCAACCCGTAGGGGTATCTTAGGAACATATACCACTAACTTCAGGATTAAATTATACCAGCTCGAAAGCAGAGCATGGTTGACAAAAGCAGGTGATAGAATTTACCAAAGGCAATATGTGTCAGGGGAAGAGCGCACGAGATTTTGAATATGAAGGACAGTGCCGGATAATAATCCAACAAAGGATGTGGTGGTCCACAAGGGATCTGATGTGAGCATCAGTACTCATCCAGAAGAAGAAAGAATGCAAGGAGATCAGATTATAGAAACAACTGACTAATTTGAAGCTCAATTGCAAAGGAAGTATGATTTCCAAATGAATGGATCAGAAGCAGACGCTCTGATTAAGGATGGATAAGTTGAATAGGCTTAGATCGACAATCAATCAAGGTTTGATTTGCCGAGAAACAGCTCATGTCCAGAGTGGAGTCTGAGCCAGAAGGATAAATAATTACCAGGGAATAACTAATGAATGTGTGCATTCACGCACATGTCGAATCAATAGGAAAGGAATGGCAATCTCAAAGAAGTTTAATGAATATTGTTAGACATATGGAATTAGCCATAATGCAAGACGATAAGGAAGAACAGGAGCAATTAGGGATGAAGGTACAAGCAGCAAGGATGTTATTCAGGGGGATTATCGGTGGTCAGGAACTGCAAGGCAGTTGACACAGGGTCTCGAGAAACATCGAGGAGTATCTGCAGAATCTTTTGGCGAAGCAAGCGATCATTGGTAATGTCGGGGATCTCCGGGAGGAAGTGGGTATGAGAACCTAATGTCAAAGTTAGTAAAATGTTTAACCTAA
Source organism: Triticum aestivum (assembly GCF_018294505.1). NCBI lineage: Eukaryota > Viridiplantae > Streptophyta > Magnoliopsida > Poales > Poaceae > Triticum > Triticum aestivum. Next base: position 391,302,541 of record NC_057814.1, on the reverse strand, counting down.
ATGGAAGAGAGATCAGAGTCCCAGAGTATAGACGAGGAGTAAAAGATCCTAATACCACCCAATGGTGACGTGGGCCCGTAAGACACACAGCCATGTTAGTAAAAGTTTTTGTAGTGACTAGACTCAACTTCGGCCAAGGAGTTGGAAAGGGGCTACCTACAGGCAGTCGGCTCTGATACCAACTTGTTACGCCCTCGATTCAATCGTACACTAATCATACACGCAAATGTGTACGATCAAGATCAAGGACTCACGGGAAGATATCACAACACAACTCTAGACACAAATTAAAATAATACAAGCTTTATATTACAAGCCAGGGGCCTCGAGGGCTCGAATACACAAGAGTCAGCGGAAGCAACAATATCTGAGTACAGACATGAGTTAGACAAGTTTGCCTTAAGAAGGCTAGCACAAAAGCAACAACGATCGAAAAGGCAAGGCCTCCTGCATGGGAGCCTCCTAGCTACTCCTGGTCGTCGGCGGTCTCCACGTAGTAGTAGGCATCGGCGGTGGCATCTGGCTCCTGGGCTCCGACATCTGGTTGCATCAACCAGAAAGAAGAAGAAAGGGGGAGAAGGGGGAGCAAAGCAACCGTGAGTACTCATCCAAAGTACTCGCAAGCAAGGATCTACACTACATATGCAACATTATCAAAGAGGGGTTCTATATGTGGATTGGACTGCAGAAATGCCAGAATAGAGAGAAGGCCTAGTCCTATCGAAGACTAGCATCTTCTGGAAACCACCATCTTGCAGCAACAGGAGGGAGTAGAGTAGCATAAAGTAAAGTAGTAGTAGTGTTGTCAACCTCGGCCAGAGATCCTTTCTCGACTCCCTGCAAGAAAGCAATCCCAGAGCCATACTATCCAGTTATCATCACAATCCATTTCTCATCACAAGTATCCAGTTCTAGTTGTATCGATCAGGATACAACTCCAAGTGTCCGTTACCATAGGACAGGCTATCGATAGATGTTTTCTTCCCTGCAGGGGTGCACCAACTTACCCCCCACGCTCGATTAACTTCGGCCGGACACACTTTCCTAGGTCATGCCCGGCCTCGGCCAAACAATACGCCGCAACCCGACCTAGGCTTAATAGAGAGGTCAGCACGCCAGACTAAACCTATGCCCCCAGGGGTCATGGGCCATCTCCCCGGGAACTGCTGCACGTTGCGAACGCGGCCGGTGACCAGACCTAGCTACCTACTTCAACAAGGCAGGTGCTTACGCAGTCCAACCCAGCGCGCGCCGCTCAGTCGCTGACGTCTATTAAGCTTCGGCTGATGTATATGACGCAGAACGCCCATACTATGCCCACGTGATGGTTAGTGCTATCAGGCCAGAGGCCCCTCGGATCAAATATCCAAATCGTAGTGGAATAGGAACACACGGTAACAAGCAGAGACTCACGAAAGATGTGACCCCGTTGCCCCGTCTCGAGGTCTTGCGGCAAGGGCTAGGAATGCCCGGCCATGCCTCGTAATTATCTCGCGGGCACCCTCCAGGTCAACCCGTCCACATCACTCGCCATTAAGCTCGCGCGGGTACCCCTTAGGGCCGACCCGTCTTTAGTAACATGGTTCAGTGTAAAGTCATAGTAACCATAGTAACTGTGTGTCCAAACATCAAGGGGAAAACGCGAGGAATCACCCCTGGTGAATTCCACTCAATGTAATCATCAAGGTGAACGTAAGAGGAATCACCCCCGAGGTTCACACTTGAGGGGTTGCATGACAGAGTCGTCTCGGAAGTGGTTAAGGCAGAATCAACCTCGATGACCACGACCAAATAGCTACACTACAGGGTTAACATCAGAAGTGTTGTAGAGGTCTCACCCTCGGCACTCGATAGTAACCCAGTAGTGTCGAGCAACTAAGGGGAAAGTGATGTGCGGTGCCGGGGCCTGGTCTTCGATCCCGTTGATCGGGTCTTCGATGATGAAGCAGGGGCAACAAGGACAAGGTGGGGGTCACTGATGGATCACGAACCAACCTATACTAAGCAGTTTAGGATAAGCAGGTAGGTAACAGTAAGCAGGTTACAAAAGCAGGCTATGCATCAGAATAGGAGCAAACAATAACAGTAGCAAAATCTAATGCAAGCATGAGAGAATGGAATGGGCGATATCGGGATGATCAAAGGGGGGCCTTGCCTGGTTGCTCTGGCAAGAGTGAGGGGTCGTCGTCAATGTAGTCGACCACAGGGGCGGTATCGGTCTCGGGGTCTACCAGAGAGAAGAGGGGGAAGAAACAATAAATATAAAGCAAACATAGCATCACAAAGCATAACGTGGCAATATGATGTGTCGGGTGTGACCTAACCTATGGCTACACGATATAGGTGAAGGGGGAATTCAACCGGGAAGGTATTCCCGGTTCCGGACCTGTGTCACACAGATGACCGGAGGGGGAATGTTCCATGTTCAGATATTTAGAGGCATCTGACAGGTAAACGGACCGCGTATTCGGATTCGTCTCATTGTTCTGAGCAACTTTCATGTACAAAGTATTTTCATCCGAGCTACAGTTATTTTTCTATGAATTATTAAAGTTTTGGCAATATTGTGAAATTATTATTAAATCTAAAATGGGGGTTATTGCATGAGCATGACGTCATCATGACGCCAGGAGTCAATAGAGTTGACCAAAGTCAACCCTGACGTGTGGGACCGTTCTGTCATAGACTAACAACTAATTAACAGGTTTAATTAACTAATCAAGTTAATTAGGTACTGAACAGAGTTAATTAAGTTAATTAATTACCTAATTAATTCATTAATTAATTACTTATTCTTGTTTTTAAAATACGTTTTTAAGGGGCTGGGCCCCACGGTCAGTGGCCCAAAGGGCCAACCGGGTGTGCGGGCGTGCTATCGGGCGTGGACGCCCGACGGGTGCAGCGTCACCCGAACGGGCGCGCCGGCGAGGCACGGCGGCGGCCGGAGGGGAGGCGCGGCCGGGGCGGTGCAGGGGAAGGCGGAAAGCGGCATGAGGGGCTCGGCCACGGGTGGCCACGTGCGGGGTGTTGCCGCAGGGCACGACGAGCAGCAAGCGAGCGCAGCGGGCGGACCGCATAGGCGCAGCGAGCGCGGCCGGTGCAGGCGCATGCGCCAACGCTGTGGCGCTCGGGACGACGGAGAAAGAGGGAAGATGGAGGGGGGTGGTGCGCTCACGGCCGTTGCCGAGTAGGGGGGTCGGCGAGGCTCGTAGGAGCCGACGTGGAGGAGGACGGGGACGATCCGGCGAGGGGGGAGGTCCGGCGACGGCGTGGCGTCGGTTGGCAGCGTCTTGGTTCCTGCGAGGGGGCTCCGAGCGGCGGCGGCGTCATGGCCGAGCCCCAGTTCCAAATCAGGGGCGGAGGGGACGAGGCGGCGCGCGGACGGGCATCGGGGGCGAGGTGAGGCAGTGACGGCGACGGGCGCCCTGGGCGCGGGAGGGTGTCCAGATCGAGCGGGGTAGGGGGTCGTGCGAGAGAGGGGATCGTGGGGGGTGGGGGAAGTGGATCAGGGGTCGACGCTCTCTCCTGTGACGGCGCTGGAGGGAGAGGGTGGAGAACGTGGGGGTCGTGTGGAGGGGGTTAGGGTTTCGGTGCCCCCTGGAGGGGGTTACTGGCCTGGGGCTGGGTCGGCCTGGTGGATGTGGGCTGAGGCCCAAAGGGGACACTGGGCTTTCTCTCTCTCTTCTCTGACTTTTCCCTTTTCCTTTTCTTTTTGTTTTCTTTTATTTACTCTGTTTTGCATTTTTCTTTTAGTACCAAATGAGTTTTGTTTTTAACAAAACTTCGCACATAAAGCTAACACAATACCTTGAGATGGAACAAAAAGTTTGGGGTCAAAAGGAGTTGCCTAATCAATTTTAGAAATTGAAAAGGCCAATTTAAATGTTGCTAGAGCACTGAATTAATTCCCATGGGCATTTTGGGGATTTAGAAGAGGTTGGTTTCAACAGGACAGTGATCAGGGAAATTTATAGGATAAGGTGAGCATTTTAGTTTTATTGTTCAAAGAAAATAATTTATTTGACTTATTTTAAAATTGAAAAAGGCTTTGATTTTTGGACAAGTGGCAAGCTGCATAGTAATCATGATGACATGGCCACCATTAGGGGGAGATTACTGTACCATGATTCTTGGGGTGTTACATTATGCTTATAGACGTATGCCTTTCGGTTTATGCAATGCACCTGCTACCTTTCAAAGATGTATGACTGCTATATTCTCTGATTCTTGTGAAAAGATTGTTGAGGCTTTCATGGATGATTTTTCCGTTTACGGAACTTCTTTTGATGATTGCTTAAGCAACCTTGATCGAGTTTTGCAGAGATGTGAGCAAACTAATCTTGTCTTGAATTGGGAGAAGTGACACTTTACGGTTAATGAAGGTATTGTCTTGGGACATAAAAATTTTGAACGAGGTATTGAGGTGGATAAAGCTAAAGTTGATGCAATTGAGAAAATGCCATGTCCTAAAGATATTAAAGGTATTCGTAGTTTCCTCAGTCATGCTGGTTTCTATAAGAGGTTTATTAAAGACTTCTATAAAATTTCTAGGCCTCTTACAAATCTTTTACAAAAGGATGTTCCATTTATTTTTGATGATGATTCTGTAGAAGCCTTTGAAACACTTAAGAAAGCCTTAACTTCTGCACCTATTGTTCAACCATCTGATTGGAACTTGCCTCTTGAAATTATGTGTGATGCTAGTGATTATTTTGTTGGTGCTATTCTAGGACAAAGAGTTGATAAGAATTAAATGTTATCCATTACGCTAGTAGAACCCTAGACAGTTCCCAAAGAAATCATGCTACTACTGAAAAAGATTTTTTTAGCAGTTGTGTTTGCTTGTGATAAATTCAGATCTTATATTGTTGATTCCAAAGTAAGTGTTCACACTGATCATGCCGCTATAAAATATCTTATGGAAAAGAAAGATGCTAAACCTAGACTCATTATGTGGGTTATCTTGCTACAAGAATTTGATTTACATATTACTGATAGGAAAGGAGCTGAGAACCCCGTAGCTGATAACTTGTCTAGGTTAGAAATATTCTTGATGACCCACTACCTATTGATGATAGTTTTCCTGATGAACAATTAGCTGCAATAAATGTTTCTCATAACACTCCTTGGTACGCCGACTATGCTAATTACATTGTTGCTAAATACATACCAACAAAAGAAGACATTACTTTTGGGTTGACCCACATCTTTATAAAGGAGTAGATGGTATTATTAGACGTTGTGTACCTGAGCATGCACTACTGCAGGATGCTGCTAATGTGACACTACGATCAGAGACCCTTTGACGAAACTGTATGCGATGCATTAATCACAAACGGGGATGTAAAAAACCCGTCAAAAAAGGTGCAAAACATTTGCGATGGCGGAGCCATCAAACACGGTTCAGATTTTAGTTGCGTGTGCGATTCAGGGCACACGGTTAACCTGTTTGAACTGTTTGTGATGAGGTAGAACAACAAAAACGGGCAACCATATCAATATGTGTGCGATATACGGCATATAGTTCGCTCCGATGAACCATTTGCTATTAGGGAGTGCAACATAAACGGTTAGCCAGATCAAGGTGTGTGTGATATAGGGCATACGGTTCACTTGGACGAACTGTTTTTGAATAGCAAACCCAACAGAAACGGTTCGACTTAACAAGATGTGTGTGATACGTGGCAAACAGCCGACTCGGATGAACTGTTTGCGATGAGAAATTACAACACGGACGGTTAATACAGTTAGTTCGTGTGCGATTATGTGTGTACAAAAAACTTCGAAAAATGCAAACTAGTTGCTTGCGGTGGCTAGGAGTATCGCACACGATGTGTCTGCGAGTACTCGTGTGCGATGATTAGTAAGTTACACATACATTTCCTTATGTTAACACTTGATAAATAACACGTGGCACCGGATACGGTATTCGGGTGTGCGTGTGTGCTCCACTTAGTCTTCCCGCGCTCCAGCAAATGCTTCCCGTGCTCCAGCAAATGCTTCCCGCGCTCCACATGGGTGAATTGTAAAATCCATGCCTATTCCCTCACCGGTTTCCCGCCACCAGCTAACGGCTTGCTGCATATAACCCAGGCGGCAACGCACCGCCGCGACACTCTGCGAAGATCTAGTCCTCACCCATTACCATTAGTTATTCCAAGCATGCCAGGCAACAACCAAATCTTCGACGTCGATGCCTACCTGCGTTACATCTTCGGCGAGGAGAACGAGCCGGAGCAGGTCGGGGAGCAAGATCTTCATCAGCCGGTGCAGGCACCATGGCCCATCGACAGCGATATCGGCGTCACAGTCCTTGGGAGCACAATCGACATATTGCAGAGGAGGTGTGATGAGTAGTTTGCCATGCACCGTGCAAAAGATCTAAAGCTGCTCGGCGGCATGATCGACGACCCACCCGAAGAGCCACCGTCACCAGTGCTCATCGAGAGCCTGATGCCCCGCAAGGAATGGGCAGAGGACCTCTACGATTCAGTCAAGACAAAGGCAGCCTGCGGCTTCATCATTGCCCGCGGCGGTCGTGTCAACCTCGATCCCGATGATGTGGTGCCCAGGCTCGAGCACATCCTTGGCGGAGTTGATGTCACCGACGAAGTAGAACATCGCCAACGTGATATCTTGAGGATGCAGGTGATCGATGGAATTTGCTACCAGGCTAGAGACATGGAAATGGAGCGGTTCCGCGGAGTTGTCATGCGCGCGATTGCACGCTGTCAAGCTCTTCTGGAAGAGGCCCAGCAGCCCCAAGAGCCTCCCAGCGCCAGTAGCTCCGTAGGCGGAGGTGGATCGGGACACTTGGAGTGAACACCGCAAGGGTGCTATGCTGATCATGGAGTCCGAGAAGACCATCGTCAGAAGGCCGCCAGCTCAACCTTTTAACTTATATTTTATTATAATTGTATGAGTGTTCTGGGCCTTGCCGCATTTGGCATTTTAAATTATCCTGAATATATAAGACAATTATTAAGAATTATTAACCGTTCCCATTGTAACTTTGCCTCAACGGCGAGCGGAGCGCACGCAGGGACGCTAGAGCGGAGCGCGCCGCGGCCGCCTCAACGGCGAGCAACCACGTGGTCAACCTTCTGCCATCAATAAATTTTGACCTTGTTTCTCGTCACATTGTTGATTACAACGCAATAAGTAATTGCAAATCTGTTCACACCTATCAAACTAATATGTGTTCACACTTAGCACCGGGCTATAAAAACTACCCACTCAAAAATTACTTCACAGTTCCTCTCCTCATCACCCACAAAACTGGTTTTTTCTGTCAAGTCGTTCCGCCATGACCGGTAGAAGGAGTTTAGGGTGGACATATAACCAGGCAGCAAAGACCAAGGCCGCGGAAGCACTAGAGAGGTCCCGCCGTGAAGCCGCAGCCGCATCAGAGATGTCCCGGCGCACCGCGGAGCCCTCGAACAAGCTCTCATGGGCACACGAGGGCTCTCACAAGCGCATTCGCGGCGTCGGCCATCGCGACGAGCCGGCATTCCTGAAGTCCTTCGCCGGCGACGACGACATTCTCGCTGGCGTCACTATGCAGCAGGAGCTGGTTGATGGCTTGATGAAGCTGCTCAAGATCAGCGATGCCTTGGTTGACAAGGAGACCGGCCTCGTCGAGCAACTCATGGGTGACAATGCGAAGCTCCTCAAGTTGGGCGCCGAGAAGGAGGAGGAGGCCGCCGGCTGGAAGATGCTGCATGAGCAGAGCAGTGCCTCGGAGATGACGCAGAAAGCGGTCGTCGAGGAACTAATGGGTGGCTTGAGGAAGCTCCGGATCGAGCGCGAGCAGGAGGTGGAGGAATCCATGGCTGCTTTCAAGCAAAGTCGTGAGGAATTGAAGAAGGAGCTGGAGGATTTCGCCGCCCGACGAGTAGAGACAGTAGCGACCCAGATCGTCGTCTGCAATTTCCTTCTTCTCTTGCCCCCGTGTCTTCCGGGCTTTGCCACATGTGGCATTTTAAATTATCCAGAATATGTAAGACAATTATTATCTGCGCCATTCTAAATTTGTCGTCGCATTATCCGTTGCCATCTTATTTGTGGTCGTATTATCCATTGCCCTATGTGGCAATTTAAATTAGGGCGGAATACGAGTTGAAAACACGAACAAAGCAAATGCTGCCATGGGATCACAAGCAAACACCCTCCGTCGAGGTGCTTTAATCACTACTGGAATCAGCTAATTTGCCATCTGCCAGCTCTTTGCCGTCTACTAGTTGACGGCAAATAAGCTCTTTGCCATCAGCTACCCAAAAGCGGACGGCAAAGAAATGGCAGACGACAAAACAGGTCTTTGCCATCTGCCAGCTCTTTGCCGTCAGCCAGCAGACGGCAAAGAATCTTTGCCGTCCGCTGGCTGACGGCAAAGAGAGAGGTTGCCGCCACTCCCCCGCCCGTTTAGAAAAACTAAAGGCCCCACCTCTTTGCCGTCTGCTAGCAGACGGCAAAGAGACATAAAGGCGGACGGCAAAGACAGGCGGACGGCAAAGAGGAGCCTAACTAACGGCCCTGCCCCCCCCCCCCCCGCCCGTTACTCTCTCTTCTCTCCCTCTCTCCTCCCCGACGCGCCCCACCACCACATCCCACCCCACCGCCGCCGCCGCCCCGTCGCCCCGCCACCCGCCGCCCGGCGGCGCCCCGTCGCCCCCTCCGCCCCGTCGCCCCCCACCCCTCCGCCCCCAACCCACCCGCCGCCCGGCGCCGCCCCGTCGCCCCCTCCGCCCCGTCGCCCCCCACCCCTCCGCCCCGCCGCCCCGCCCGCCGCCCGGCGCCTCCCCCGCCGCCCGGCACCCCCCCGCACCGCCCCCGCCGACCGTCCCATTGCTCCGTTGAGGGACCAATTTTTTTCTTCTGTTTTTTCATTTTTTTTCTGTTTAATTGTTAGTGCTAGATTGTGTTAGTGTTAGTGTTAGAAAAGAATGAGAAGAAGTAGAAGTAGTAGAAGAAGTAGAAGAAGTAGAAAAGAGAAGAAGTAGAAAAAAGATGAAAAAAGAAAAAGAAGAAAAGAAGTAGAAGAAGAAGAAAGGAAGAAAAGAAAAGAAGTACAAAAAATATGTAAAAAGAAGAAGAAGAAGAAGAAAAGAAGTAGAAGAAGTAGAATAAGAAGAAAGGAAGAAACGAAAAGAAGTAAAAAAGTAGAAAAAAGATGAAAGAAGAAGAAGAAGAAAGGAAAGAAGAAGAAGAAGAAGAAGAAGAAGAAGAAGAAGAAGAAGAAGAAGAGAAGGAAAGAAGAAGACCCCTCCGCCCCCACCCCACCCGCCGACACCCCGACCCCGACACCACACCCTGACCCCGACACGACACCCCGACCCCCTGACCCCAACACCCCGACTCCGACACCACACCCCGACACCCCGACCCCGACACGACACCCCGACACCCGACCCCCCGACCCCCTGACCCACTGACACGACACCCCGACACCCGACCCCCTGACCCCCTGACCCCGACACCACACCCCGACACCCGACCCCGACTCCACCCCGACACCCGACCCCCTAACCCCCTGACCCCGACACGACACCCCGACCCCGAAACAGCACCCTGACCCCGACACGGCACCCCGACACCGACACGACACCCCGACCCCCGACACCTCCCGAAAAGGTGTTCCTTGGCCTTGCAGAGGCCGATGGGGTCATATATTTGTGAATTATTAGTTAGATCATATATTTTTCGATTTTTTTATGAAAACATCATATATAATTGTGTTGATCGGGTAGATTTAAATGTGCAGTTGTTTCATCGCTGCGAGGTTTGGTGGTCGACGACCTCGCCGTGCGTTTGACGAGCTCTGCCCCTTCGTTCGTAGGTGAGCACAAATGACATGTCCTCCTCCCCCGTTAATTATTTGCTCTATTCCGGTGTTCGTGCCGATGAAACTTGATAGCTAGCTATATATGTGTCTTGAATCATCAGTATGCGTAACCAATATGTGTCTCCCGTTCGAAAGCGTCATAGTTATAAATATGCATGCATTTGCATATTTATAACCTTGATTCTTTCGAATTGTCCAACGCTATCCATGGACAGCCCGAGTATGTTTAGATTGGGTTCGTTTTCCCATATGCTTTGCTCCGGATCTAACGCATAAGTTTCGTCAGTGCCTCCCCTGTTGTTCTCCGGGTACACATCCTCTCTGTTTATTGCAGAGACATGTATCAGGAGAACAGCGGGGAGGTGCTGCCGAAATTTTGCGTAGGATCCGGAGCATAGCATGGGAAAATGAACCCAATCTAAACATACTCGGGTGGGATTAGGACCTATCATTACCTATTAGAGTGTAGGTTGCATAGACGTAATAAAATTGACAAAGTAGATCAACTGATGAATATATACATGGTGAATTATATATATATATATATATATATATATATATTTGTTGTGTGTCTAGTAGCTCTGAAAGTCAAGATGAGTGATCGTGCGTGGATGTACACCGGTCACACTGGTCAGAACAAATGGAGCACTGAATGGTTCACAAAAACCAAGGGGTTTGTGCGAGCCGCATTTGCAAATGGCCAGAGGAAAACCTGGTGCCCCTGTTTACGGTGCGGCAATTGGGAAAAGAGGACAGAGGCTGAAATGGGCAAACACCTGCAGAAGAGTGGTTTTACGCCCGATTATACGGTGTGGACATTTCATGGTGAGTCTGCTCAACGTGACCGAGCTTAGGTGGATCGTCGTCGCACCGACGAGCATGGTACCGGGATGGAAAACATGGTGCAAGACTTCGATGATGCTCGGGATTCGGACGAGGAGATGGAGGAATCTGCAAAGGCCTTCAATGATATGTTGGAGTCTTCAAAACGTCCGCTCCATAAGCACACTGAGCTTTGTCAGTTGGATGCCATCTCACAAGTAATGGCTCTGAAGGCTCAGTTCAACTTGGGTAGAGAATGCTACGATGCAATGATGACAGTATTTGGACGCTTTCTACCCAAAGGCCATGTAATGCCTGCAAACCTGTACCAGTCGGACAAAATCCTCCGTGCACTGAAGATGCCCTATGATAAGATACATGCCTGTGAGAAAGGATGTGTCTTGTTTAGGCTTGACTATGCGGACTTGAACTATTGTCCCATTTGCAAGTCTTCCAGGTATGTTGTGGTAGACAACGGTATGGGTGAGAAGACACAGACCAAAATCCCCGTTAGTGTTCTTCGGTATATGCCAATCGTACCAACACTTCAACGTCTTTTCATGGTCAAAGAGACGGCCAGACAGATGACATGGCACAAAACGGGCAAAAGAACCGAACTAGATGCAGATGGGAATATGATGATTGTACACACATCGGATGGTGTTGCGTGGAAAAAGTTTGATGAATTACATGCTGACAAAGTGGCAGATCTGAGGCATCCTCGAGTCGGCATCAGCACGGATGGGTTCAGTGTGTTTGGTATGACGGCAGCCCAATACAGTTGTTGGCCCGTATTTGTCTTTCCACTCAATCTCCCCCCCCCCCCGAGACAGATTATGCAAAGAAAGAACATTTTCCTGACGTTGATAATTCCAGGGCCCAACTATCCGGGGAAAAATATGAATGTGTACATGCAGCCGCTTAAGGACGAATTGCAAGAAGCCTGGGATAATGGGTTCAAGACATACGACGCCTATAGCAAACGGAACTTCATAATGCGTGTCTGGTACATGTACTCGACGCATGACTTGCCGGCGTATGCGCTATTCATTGGCTGGTGTGTGCATGGAAGGTTCTCATGCCCCACATGCAAGGGAGCTCTTGAGTTTCGTTGGCTTCAGGCCGGTCGCAAGTTTTCTTGCTTCGACATGCATAGACAGTTCCTGAATCCTCGCCATAAGTTCAGGAAAGACAAGAAGAACTTCATCAGAGGTAGAGTTGTCAAAAACTCTGCACCACCTGCATTGACAGGCCAACAGACCCTGGATCAGTTAAACGCTCTCGAGCCAGATCCAGAGCGTCCAGGGTACTTCAAGGGGTATAATTCTAAGCACGCCTGGACTCACAAAACATGCTTATGGGATCTGCCTTACTTCAAAGACCTCCTTTGCCCACATAACATCGACGTGATGCACACTGAGAAGAATATCACCGAGGCACTTTTGGGTACATTGTTCGGCATAGATGGGAAGTCAAAGGATAATACTAAGGCTAGAGTCGATCTGGAGGCGCTATGTGATAGGCCGTTACAAAACATGAAAGAACCGAAAGGAAAGCAGAACTGGACGAAGCCAAAGGCATGGTTCAATCTTGGAAGGCCAGCTATGAGGGAAATTATCTTGTGGGTGAAAATGCAGTTGATGTTCCCCGATGGGTATGCAGCGAATCTAAAGAGGGGAGCCAGTCTTGATAAATTGAAGATATTTGGTCTCAAGAGTCATGATTGGCACATATGGATTGAGCGGGTAATGCCGGTGATGTTGCGTGGCTTCATCCCTGAGGATGAATGGCTAGTACTGGCAGAACTCAGCTATTTCTTCCGTGTTCTTTGTGCGAAAGAACTATCGCCTGGCGTGCTAGAAGAAATGGAAGAGTTGGCACCGGAGTTGATCTGCAAGTTAGAGAAGATCTTTCCACCGGGCTTCTTTAATCCAATGCAACATTTGATTTTGCATCTCCCGACCGAGGCAAGATTGGGGGGGCCGTGCAAAATCGTTGGTGCTACCCAACTAAGAGGATGCAGAAGACGCTTCGACAAAAATGTAAAAATAAACGTAGAATTGAAGCATCGATGGCTGAGGCATTCATCACTGAGGAGGCGGCAAACTTCATGACAGCACACTACGAAGCCAAAAATCGTCATTTGCATAATCCGAAGCCTCGGTACAATGCTGACGACCCTAAAAAGAGTCTATGGGCGCCGAATTGAGACAAGTCGCTAATGGTTTTGACTATAAGGTCCGTTCATTTGACCAATACGACATCAACGGGTATCGCTTTCGTACCTATGGCAAAGAGCTATCTATGGCCGACCGAAAGTCTACAAATTGTTGTGTATCTGCTATCGGCGAAGGAGGTACCGAGTATTATGGGAGAGTTGAAGCAATTTATGAACTTCTATTCTATGGTGAAAACCCACCGAATGTCGTAGTCTTCAAATGTTATTGGTTTCAGCCGAAGGAGACTAGAAGGACTCATGAACATATAGGGCTAGTTGAAATCAACCAAAGCACCCATTTAGATGTTCCTGATGTCTATATTACGACTCAACAGGCGACCCAAGTATTCTATCTACCGTGGGCCTGCCAAACTAATCCAAATCTAAAAGCTTGGGATGTCGTTTATGAAGTGCCGCCACGTGCTAGACTATCTCCCCCAAAGGAAGAGGATTATGAACCTCACATTAACCCAGACACATATGAAGGAGAATTCTTCCAAGAGACACGTCTTTCCAAAAATCGTTTCAAGAACCGCTATACTTCACCCCAAAACATTGAAGTAGACAGCGACAGTGAATCCGACATCACCCCAGAGGAGGAACAAGAAGAGCCGGAACAAGAAGAGGTTACTGCTGCGGATGACCTGTCATTGCTTGACCGATTACGTCAAGGTGGCCTTCCACATGTTGATGCCACTGAACCCTATGAGCCTGTCATTGATTATAGTGATGATGATGATTATGCATTTATTGATGATACTGATCGAGATTATTAGTAGTGTCAGGTATTAAATTTTTTTATGTTGTACTTGATGATGATACACTTAAGTGATACACATATTATTATTCATGTCGGTCTTTTTTTTATGTTGTACTAATTTCGTTTACTGTTTGTCATGGCAGGTGTTGAAAGATGGTGGGCGCTGGTCGGGAGCGTGCCAAGGCCCCTTCTTCGTCGGCGCGTGGTGTGAGGTCTTCCATTCCAGACGCACCTCTCCGCCGAGCATTGCTGGACAGTATGGCGACACCGCCGGGCCCTTCTTCGTCGACCGCGGTGCCCAGCAGGGGACGAGGTAGGAAGAGAGGACGTGGGGCACGTGGTCGCGGGAGAGGAGGTAGGGTGACTGCTACGGCGCCTTCCTCGCCGCCACCCTCAGCTGTTTCACCCGAGCACGTGACTGCTAGGGTGGACTCGTCCGAGGAGGAGGCTACACAGACTCCGGTCCACGAGCCTCTGGTCCACGGGTCTTGGGCCCACGAGCCTCGGGTCGACTGGCCTTCGGCCCACGAGAGTTCGGCCCACGAGACCCCGGAGGAGCACACGTCTGGATGGGATACCTGGCCGGATCAGCCCGAGGAGCCGAGTGGCCATGCTGATGATGGCGGGGAGCCGACTGATATTGAGGAGGAGGGGGGCACCATCTACCAGCGTGGTGCTACACGGCTCCCGTTTGTGCTGGCGACCCGCGAGCAGAGGTGGTTGATTTTCCCTGATGGGGAGAGGTAAGTGCATTTAATATTTTTGTACCTTCTGCATTCACGTTTCTTCAAATAACTAATGTGTTGGCCTTGTCATGCTGCAGGGGTTGGTACCACCATCATAGTGTCCGCCGGCCCAACTCCATCCTTGGAGTTCTTTGCCGGCAAAACTTCCCGGGGTTTGTCACGTTGCCTGGTGAGGGTCGGCTTCCAGAGCTTGGATTGAGCTGGGAGCACTACTTGGCTGCCCCGGCCCCGCCGGATGAGATTATCGACGGTGTCTTGTGCGACACGAGGGCAGACGTGGTGATCAGAAAGTTCTGGGTAATTTCTCCTTTACACATTTAAAAATCTTCAACTAGCTAGTTATTAATTGTACTAATCAATATTGTCTCATTTGATTGCAGACCTTCTACAGGTGTGAGGAGGGATACGAGGAGGACGCGGCACATGTTATCGAGAACGTCTGCAAGCGCCTACTACAGAACTTACGGCACGAGGCTCGAGTGCAGGCTGTTCGAGACTACTACGCCTTGCGTGGTATCAAGAAGACCAAGCCGGTGTGCCGCAATAAGTTCCTGAGTAAGGAGCAGTACATGCAGGTAATTCTTAAGGCCTTCTACTTAAGTTCCTTCATTTAGTAATTCTTAGCCGTAGCGCTCAAGTTTCTATTTGCTAACTTAGGCGCCTCCGAGATGGTGTGCAGATCGGATGGATTGTTGGGAGGTGTTGGTCAATGAGTGGTGCTCAAAAGAATGGCTAGCCCTCCACAACGAGGCCAAGGACAAACGTGCCGAAATGGAAGGTGTGCCACATCATCAAGGCAGCTCCAACTTATATCAGTTCGGGCGGAACTGGGTATGTGGTTTGCTTCATGATTCATGCAATTCATTCATCATGCTAGCTTGAGCCCTTTAATTACTAATTTACATTGTTTCTCTCTTTCAGGCACGCCACAATAAGGTGGATAAGGTGCCAGAGGTGTACGACCTGTATGCCATGGCCCACACTGCCTCTTTCAAGAAAGTCAAGGCATTCTCTCAGTCTGACCTCGATGATGCAAACAACTTCACCAACATCTCCTCCCACAACAAGCTCGTGAGATATAGAGATGAGGGGAAGGCGAGGAAAGGGGAGGACTTTAACCCAAGCCAGGGTCCCATTGATCCAGAGCTGGTGATGATATCTGGTGGCGGGAGGTCCCATGGCTCCATAGCCATTGGAGATGGACTTATCCGTTGTCCTAGCACTCTCCCGGAGATCAAGGCGCGCCAGTCGAGCTCCGCTCCTGAGATAAGGCCTCGTGAACGGCCAGTGCAACTCGCCATCAAGGTTAGTGATACGTACTCAGCTATCTTTCTCCATTACATTGTGTGCGCTTCCATCAATGATTACAAATGGTCATGTGAGTGGTGTTGCAGGCTGCTATACAGAGTGAGAGAGATAGAATGGAGAAACTTCTGGCGGAGGCGGCGGAGAGGCAGCGGGAGTTGGAGGAGAGGACGACAAAGATGTTGGAGGAGGAGAGAGCACGGAATGACATGCAGGCAAGGGCCATGTACGAGCTCCTTGTGGTAAGTTTCTTCTGCAGATTAGCCAAAACATTCATGTAGTGTTTGTCTCATTACTAACTAGTATGACTGAGTCGTCAAAACCAAATGTGCAGTCTGTGTGCGAGAAGACCGGTCAGACCGCTCCGCCGATGCCAGTGATTGCTCCTGGGACCACGGTGAGTTTAATTTGAATGGACATTACTTGCTAGTCTTAACATTTGAGTGTCATCATGCTAACAAGACATTGGAAATGATCTTTGGTGCAGCATAACTCCAGACAAGCATCGCACGATCCTTCTCCAGCTACCGACATGAGCCAGCCCGCTCCTACACCTCCTGGATCATGGTAAGTTTATCTAGTGTTTTGCTTAACACATGCATAAAGACCTAGACTTAGCTTTATTTCCTCCAATGCTTACCATAATGACCTAGACTTAGCTTCTTCTCCTCCAAAATGACTTAATAAGCTTACTGACCTCCAAAACCATCCATTTTACCTAAGTTAGCTCTAAAACGATCTGTACTTAGCTTACTTATGTCAAAAATTGCATAATTAGCTTAGTTAGCTCATAAACGATCCATTTTACCTAAGTTAGCTCTAAAATGACCCATTTTACCTTGGTTAGCTTATAAATGATCCAGTTCATCCAAGTTAGCTCAAAAATGACCCATTTTACCTAGATTAGCTCCTAAATGATCCATTTTACCTACGTTAGCTTTAAAATGACCCATTTCACCTAGGTTAGCTCCAAAATGACCCATCTTACCTAGGTTATCTCATAAACGATCCATTTCAACTAATTTAGCTCATAAATGATCCATTTCACCAAGTTAGCTCAAAAACGATCCATTTCACCTAAATTAGCTCTTAAATGATCCATTTCACCTAAGTTAGCTCAAAAAGATCCATTTCAACTAAATTAGCTCATAAATGATTCATTTCACCTAAGTTAGCTAAAAACGATCCATTTCAACTAAGTTAGCTCATAAATGATCCATTTCACCTAAGTTAGCTAAAAACGATCCATTTCACCTTAGTTACCTCAAAAACGATCCATTTGACCTTAGTTAGCTCATAAACGACCCATTTCAACTAAGTTAGCTCATAAATGATCCATTTCACCTTAGCTAGCTCATAAACGACCCATTTCAACTTAGTTAGCTCATATATGATCCATTTCACGTAAGTTAGCTCATAAATGACATACTCTTCTTGTTCTAGTCTTCTTCTTGTTCTACTCTTCTTGTTCTAGTCTTCTTATTCTAGTCACCTATTTCTAACTTTCTTATTTTGCCATTTTGCAGATTTCATTCACTTCATGGAAGCTAGCTTGCTATGGAGTGCTTGTTTTTTCTTTCATTCTCTTCAATTATTCTTCTAGCTTGCTATGATGGAACTTGCTATCTTGATGTATGCATTGTAATATGTATGGATGGAACTTGCTTATGTATGAATGGATGGAACTTGCTTATGTATGAATGGATGAAAGTTATGTGCTGGATATGTGATATGTTTGTTGTTAAATAGGCCTGTGAAATATATCTATATATGTCATATATATTTGCTGTGAAAATTGTTGGATTTAATAAAAAACAGAAAAAAGAGCCAATATGCAGGCTCTTTGCCGTCTGCCACTGACGGCAAAGCGCTCTCTGCCGTCTGCCGCGGATGGCAAAGAAGCCACGTGGCATCCAGCTGTGCTTCCTGGGAGCTGACCCATTTGGTCAGTTTGCCTATAGTGGCAGACGGCAAAGAGTAAACAATTTTGCCGTCAGCGGCGGACGGCAAAGAGGAGCCTAACTAACTACAGGCTGCTTGGAATGGCAATCACTACGCGTGGTGTGTGGCATCCAGCTGTGCTTCCTGGGAGCTGACCCATTTGGTCAGTTTGCCTACAGTGGTAGATGGCAAAGAGTAAACAATTTTGCCGTCAGCGGCGGACGGCAAAGGCCTGCCATGTAGTGACGTGTAGCTGACATCATACGGCGGACGGCAAAGACACTAGAAATTTTGCCGTCAGCGGCGGACGGCAAAGGCCTGCGGTTAGCCACTTAACGGACTGACAGCGCAATTATTGTCGTCTGCTCTCTTTGCCGTCCGCTGCAGACGGCAAAGGCCCTTTGCCGTCAGCCGCCCGGAAGCAGACGGCAAAGTAGCTCTTTACCGTAGCCTACTTTGCCGGAGCCTTTTGCCGTCCGCCGTTCATGCCTTTGCCGTCCGCCGTGGCAGACGGCAAAATAGCTGATTCCTGTAGTGAATTAACCCATTAATGGAGAAGTTGTGAGTGAGGCGGGTGGCGGCTGGTGCATGGAGGTCAAAGAGCTCGCTTCCCGGTGAGCATGGGCGGCTTTGCTGCTCGCACGTGTCCCGTCGAGCCTGCGCGGCGGACTGCTCGCACGTGTCCCGTCGAGCCTGCACGGCGGACTTCTCGCGCTCGTCCCGTCTAATCAAATAGCTGCACGCACGCCACTGAGTATGGTTAAATTTCGACACGGTTAATATAATACAACCGTTTGCGATATTAACGTGTCAGCTTTTTGTTTCAAAAATGACTTCGTTGGCTACTAATGTGTGTGCCTCTTCTCAAACTGGATGATTTTTTTTACCACAGCATATATGTGCGATGTCATGAAACCATGCCAAGTTTCATGTTTTTTGGGCGACTTTTTGATTTACTGGGATTTAAAAACCGAGATTCTAAATGTTTCAGGACGACGACAAGTTTATAATTCATTCCCATTCCTTAAATGAGACCTAAACATGCACCCAATGACACATGTACGATTTCCCACCCATTTTGCTTCACTGGAGCATGTGGTTGTAGTTCAAATTTGAATTATGGAGTACATTAAATGCATAGAAAACTTAGTAATTAGTAATATATATACAATGGCCAAACGAACCCTGAACAGTTTCAAATTTCAGCCCGACACTCTTGTTATTCTATGTTGCCTGTAGAAAACAAAGTTCAAGGCGAGAAGAGGCAGCGATTATCGTTTCGCCCACAAGAGGAGCATGTTTCCCTACCGGAACCACGAGGGTTGCGACAGGCTACGGTTTGTAAAAGGCTTGTAATATAGCTTCGCCCAAATTGGACAATTATATGTACCATGTAGTGACACCATGCCAAGTTTCATGATTTCCTGGTGAGTTTTGGATTTACAGAGATTTAAAAACTGAGATTCGCAATGTTTGTGGCCAAGCCAGGATGGCGAGACGGTTGAATTCGTTCCCATTCGTTCCATGGGACCTAAACATGCACCCCAAGGAAACATGTACGTTTTTCTAGACATTTTGGTGCACTGGAGCATGTATTTGTAGTTCGGATTTGAATTATGGACATTAAATGCCTACAAAACTCAATTAATGAATAAAGAAGGTCAAACGAACCCTGAATAATTTCAAAGTTCAGCGCGAATCTCCAGTTGTTCCGTGTCGCGTGTAGAAGAAAATACGAGGCTAGAAGAGGGAGTGATTATCGTTTGGCCCACAAGGGGAGACGTTTCCCTATCGAAACCATGAGGGTTCTTGCGACAGGCTCTAGTTTGTAAGAGGTTTGTAATAAAGCTTGGCCCAAATTGGCAATGTTTTTACCATGACATATATGTGCCATGACGTGACACCATGCCACCTTTGATGACTTTCTGGTAAGTTTAGGATTTATGAGGACTTAAAAACTGAGATTCGAAATGTTTGAGGACGAGCCAGGACACCGGTACGGTTGTAATTCATTCCCATTCCTGGCATGAGACCTAAACATGCACCCAAGGACACATGTATAATTTTTCTAGCCATTTTGGTGAACTGGAGCATGTATTTCTAGTTCAGATTTGAATTATGGACATGAAATGCCTAGGAAACTCAATTAGTGTATAAATAGGCCAAACGAACCCTGAATAAGTTTAAATTTTAGCGGGATATCATGTCATTCCATGTTGCCCGTGGAAGAAAATACAAGGTGAAAAGAGGCAGTTATTACGTTTCGCCCACAAGGGGAACACGTTTCCCTATCGGAACCACGAGGCTTCTTTGAGAGAAGCTCTGGTTTTTGTAAGAGGTTTGTAATAAAGCTTGGCCCAAATTGGACAATGTTTTTACCACGACATATATGTGCCATGACGTGACACCATGCCACCTTTGATGACTTTCTGGTGAGTTTAGGATTTATGGGGACTTAAAACTGAGATTCGAAATGTTTGAGGACGAGCCATGACACCGGTAAGGTTGTAATTCGTTCCCATTCCTGGCATGGGACCTAAACATGCACCCAAGGACACATGTATAATTTTTCTAGCCATTTTGGTGAACTGGAGCATGTATTTGTAGTTCAGATTTGAATTATGGACATTAAATGACTTGGAAACTCAATTAGTGTATAAAAAGGCCAAACGAACCCTGAATAAGTTTAAATTTCAGCACGGATATCATGTCGTTCCATGTTACCCGTAGAAGAAAATACAAGGCGAAAAGAGGCAGTGATTACGTTTCGCCCACAAGGGGGACATGTTTCCCTATCGGAACCACGAGGCTTCTTTGAGAGAAGCTCCGGTTTGTAAGAGGCTTGTAATAAAAGTTGCGCCACAATGGACGAAAAAAATTCCTCGACATATAAGTGCCATGTCGTGACACCATGCTAGGTTTCACGATTTTCGGCTTTGTTTTGGATTTACGGGGATTTAAAAACCGAGATTCTTCTCACGAAATGTTTTCAAATAGCACACGGTTCACTCACGAAAGCCGATATTCAATGAAAACTTCGTGGAAACCATATTTTAAAGTTTCATAAAAATCTGAAAAAAAAATGTGGGATGTTAGGAAGGTGATGTTTTTATTGCGACACAAAATTTCAAGTTGAAAAACATTACGAGATGTGAGCTATGAAAAAGACAAATTCAGCCCTGAATAGTGACATTACTATTCGGCACTATTCAACGCTGATTTTGTCTTTTTCATAGCTCACATCTCGTAATGTGTTTCAATTTGAAATTTTGTGTGGCAATAAAACATCATCCTGTTAACATCCCGCATTTTTTTCAAATTTTTTTGAAACTTTAAAACATCTTTTTCTCGTGGTTTTCACCGGTTTCCACCGAATGTTGGTTTCCGTATGATATTCTCCCCCCCCCCCGCTGCGCGCGCGATCTGAGTCGTGCGTTCTGATTGGCCAGAACCCAAACCCCATGGATCGTACGTGTGCACCATTGGATGCTCCCAGATCGAATGGCAACCCTGAGCCCTTTCGACAGCACATGCAGTACATGGGTAAGCACTGTGTGCATGCGTCGTGTAGCTCATGCTTCCTTCTCTACTAGGTTTTCATTCAAAACAGGCTACCGTTCTCGCCACTTATCTCATCGGTTTCCCGCCTCTTCTCCCATCGTTTTCCCACTACCAGTGTCAGTGCTCATTGAAGGCTAGCGGCGACACACCGGCCATGTAAAATATCCCACACAGTTTCTAAAAGCACAAATGTGTGTGATAGGAGGGAGTAGGTCCCATAGGGTGACCAGCGTGAAACGCCTTAATGGCAAGGAGGCAATTCTTATCAGCAAGGGCCGGCTTCCCATCCGCTAGCCTAGTCGAATAGAACGCGGAAGTTAAGCGTGCTCGGGCTGGAGTAGTCCAAGGATGGGTGACCCGGTGGGAAGTTGCATATCTCAAGCTTCATTTAAATGCTATGACACGGTCACTATAGAGATATAAAGATATAATATATCTCTATAGTGACCTATCGTGGCAATTATATAAACCTTGGGATCCTTATTTTGCTAATTTGTAGACTATGTTTTTATGGGTTATTTTTTGCTCTAAAAAATTAAAGAATGATTGACTTGACCTGTCATGGCGATTATATAAACCTACTATGTTTTTATGGGTTATTTTTTCCTCTAAAAATTAAAGAATGATTGACTAAACCTGTCATGGCGATTATATAAACCTTTTTCAGGTTGCATGCAGGGTATATGGGGCAGGGTGTTCTTCTCGAGCATGTCTCCCTTGTGCGGCTTATAGACGCGGCACATATATGTGCGCTCCCCGAGGTATATATATATACTATCCTTTACCGACAATTAGGGGGCCCCACACAATCTATCCCTTTGACCCAACAACGAGAAGGGTTTAACCATGATGGTTTCCTATTGATACTAGTAAGGTACACGTGCATTGCACGCATGAGATTTGGTAACCAAATTATGAATAAATACCACACTATAGCATGTAAGCTTTGAGTCATATATGCATGATGTAGATGTTCTTATAGTTCATCTCATCCAAAATCAGTTAGTTTTATAAAAAAAAATCTATTTTAAGATTCATGGAATTGTGCATTGTAAAGGTAAAAACAAAAGGTAACAATTCATTTAGAAAAAAAAAGTTTGGGCAATTAAGATATGGAAGATTCTAGAGAACAAAGGAGAAGTGCTTGTGTTTTGAGGTTTGTGCATTATGCTTAAGTTCAACCATGGAGTCTTCTAGATTGTACATGTAGCAGAATCTGGTGCAATGTAGATGATATCCAACGGCTAGTAGTGCTCGGATTTGCCATCTCTGTACCGTCGGATTGGCTTCATCCAACGACCAACTTTCAAAGTTATTCGAACACTATATAGGTGTATAGATATATATAGATGTGTCCCATGCTAGACAAAATAAAGTTTGAGCGCATGCATGGGACGAGCCCCCCCCCCCCCCGCGCCGCCGCCGCCGCCTCGGAGTTGGAAAACTAACATCGTACGTATTGAACCAGGCTTGGCGTCGGGTACGGTGTTTGATTTGTAATGTAGTTGGCGGCCCATCGAAGTTGTGCATTTGGGATTTAAACACATCATACACCATCGTACCCATACATATTTTCGGGCCGCATGCAGTGTATACGGGGTCTTCTGATCGACCACGTCTCCCTTGTGCGGTTTTTTGTGACGACACGCATATCTGTGGGCTCCTCGGGTGTATATATATCATCCCTTTGACCAAACATGAGGGGTATGTGTTGGCCATGAATGGAATCCTCCTAGTTCGTGTTAGGGCCGGTCACTGTCAAATGTCTCTCAACCAAAGCTCGAGCTCATGTGTTGTCAGGATTCCCTCCCAGATGCTCGGATTGCTGGGTTCAACCTACATCAAACCCTGCGTATCTCGTCCTTAACTACCTTGCCTTCATGGTTGTTGTTTGTATCGTGAGGTAGGCACCACATCTAAATTTTACATTATTCTATATTGAAAACACACATCACCCCTTCCCAACGTACATCATTTTGGGCCGCATGCAAGAGGTGCTGGTTTTGTGGTCCCTATCGTGCGATTTTTATGATGGTTCAATCTATTGGCCCAAGCGGTTTATCGACAACAACAACTGTCATTTGACCAAACAATAGATTCATTGGTCCGTCTTATGGTAGGTCATGGCGACATGCATGTATGACCAAAGTATCGATCATTACGTGCATCCGCCCCGCTGACACGAAGTGGGAGGTGGTGGGCCAAGCATCCTAGCTAGGTACGACATTATGTCATTATATATATCCTAGCTAGGTGGTTGTTAGGGTGCTTTCAGGTTTGCGAGGCAGTTGCCACCAAAGTTATTGTAGGATCAAAAGTATGTCTAAAGGGGGGTGATTAGACTACTTGACCAAATAAAAATCTAGCCTTTTCCCAATTTTAAGTCTTGGCAGATCTTAACAACTTAGCACAAGTCAAGCAATCAACCTACACATGCAAGTCTAAGAGTATAGCAGCGGAATGTAAAACATTGCACATGAAGGTAAAGGGAGGAGTTTGGAGGGAGCAAACGCAATGTAGACACGGAGATTTTTGGCGTGGTTCTGATAGATGGTGCTATCGTACATCCACGTTGATGGAGACTTCAACCCACGAAGGGTAACGGTTGTGTGAGTCCACGGAGGGCTCCACCCACGAAGGGTCCACGAAGAAGCAACCTTGTCTATCCCACCATGGCCATCGCCCACGAAGGACTTGCCTCACTAGGGTAGATCTTCTCGAAGTAGGCGATCTCCTTGCCCGTACAAACTCCTTGGTTCAACTCCACAATCTTGACGGAGGCTCCCAAGTGACACCTAACCAATCTAGGAGACACCACTCTCCAAAAGGTAATAGATGGTGTGTTGATGATGAACTCATTGCTCTTGTGCTTCCAATGATAGTCTCCCCAACACTCAACTCTCTCTCACAGATTTGGATTTGGTGGAAAGATGATTTGAGTGGAAAGTAACTTGGAGAAGGCTAGAGATCAAGATTTATGTGGTTGGAATGGAATATCTTGACCTCAACACATGAGTAGGTGGTTCTCTCTCAGAAAATGTATGCTGGAAGTGTAGGCATGTTCTGATGGCTCTCTCCACGAATGAAGAGTGGGTGGAGGGGTATATATAGCCTCCACACAAAATCTAACCGTTACACAAAATTCACCAAACTCGGTGGGACCGAATCAGAAAACTCGGTCAGACCGATTTAGTTCAAAATGTGAACGTTAGGCTTTTCGGTGGGACCGATGTCATTAGGGTTAGGGCATAACGTAATCACGGTGAGACCGATTACTCAAACTCGGTGGGACCGATTTTGGTAATAAGCTAACCAGAGAGTTGGTCAGGCAAACTCGGTGGGACCGATTCGCTCATTTCGGTGAGACCGAAATGTTACGAAGGGGAAATAGAGAGTTTGCATTGCGAACTCGGTGGGACCGATCGCTCATCTCGGTTAGACCGAAACGTTACGAAGGGAAACAGAGAGTTTGTAATCCCATCTCGGTGAGACTGAGATCCCTATCAGTGAGACCGAAGTGATTAGGGTTTGTGGCAGTGGCTATGACAAGTGAACTCGGTGGCGCCGGATAGAATATTTCGGTGGGGCCGAGTTTGACTTTTGGTTTGGGCATATGTGGATATGAGAAAGTGGTTGAGGGTTTTTGGAGCATATCACTAAGCATTTTGAGCAAGTAAGCCATTAAGCAACACCTCATCCCCTTTTAATAGTATTGGCTTTTCCTATGGACTCAATGTGATCTTGGATCACTAAAAGTAAAATGTAGAGTCTTGAGCTTGAGCCAATATGTGTCCTTAGCATTTTGAGGGGTCCACATTCCTAATCCATGCCATGCCAATCATTGAGCTTTCCTGAAATATTTATCTTGAAATAGCATTAGCTCAATGAGCTATATGTTGTTAATAATTACCAAAACCACCCAGGGATAGTTGCACTTTCAATGTCCCCCTTTTTGGTAATTGATGACAACATATAGATCAAAGCTTCGACAAATGATAATAAGATTGAAATACATCGTCGCTTTGAGAAGTATGTGATAAGCAAGAGCTCCCCCTAAATTTGTGCATTATTTAAGATTTGCTTTTGAATGCAAATGGACAATCGATTAGGATCATGGGTCACTCTTCCATGTCACATACATCTTGGTGGAGCGCTCAAAATGATAGAAATTAAAAGCATGCACTCATCACCAAGCAAAGTGAAAGATCATATAGGGATATAAGAGATAGTATTATCCAAGCAAGCATTAAAGTGACATATGATCAAACACATGATCATATAAGTATCTCACACAAGGACATATAGTATCAAACAAGCACACAATAAAGTTCAACCAAATAGCAAGAGAGACAAAGAAGCAAAACACTCTCTCTCGAAGCCTATGATCTATACATTTCTCCCCCTTTGGCAACAAGTTACCAAAAAGTTTGAAAATGCATAGTGCTATGCGTCTCTCAGGCTTGGTCTTCGGGAGGTGGTGTAGAGAGAACTCCAAGGATGAAGGCATCAGTTGATGTAGCTGGAGCTGGTGGAGTGGCTGCTGGAGGTGGCACAGACGCTGTTGTTGCTGGTGCAGATGATGTAGCTCTCGTATCTAGTACTAGCACTACAGCTGACCTCTGTCCTCTGGGCACTCGCCGAAAAGCATCTATAGTACCTTGTCCTCTCTTCTCTTCTGCTTCCTCCTGGAGCTGCTCAACTGCTGTCTGAATCTCAGTGACCTTCAGATCAAGATCATAAAACTTGTTCTCTATGATCCTCTCCAAGCTCTCCTGATTATGAGTCAGGGTGGCCAAGCCCTTCTCAATCCTCAATGTAGCTTGAATCAGATAGGCTAGTTGATCTTGTTTTCTCTTCAGGAACACTTCAGATGCCTCCTCAATACTTGGCATCTTTTGCAGCTTTCTCTGCCTTTGCCTTAGCTCTGTTTTCTTGTGCTTGCACTGATGAAGGTTCATCCTCATTCATCACTACTGTGTTATCTTCAAAATCTGGGTGCAGGGGTAAATGCTCTTTGTCCAATAAGTAAGTGCATGTGCCCATCTTTGAGTTGATGAGCACCTGAATGTGTGGAGCATACCCACAAGATCTTTTCTGGTCAGCAGCTGTCCACTTGATTGTCTCCACAATCAGACTCATGACCTTGAATTTTTGAGGAACATCAAAGATCTGCAGCAAGTTTATGGAATGTCCTCTAATCATCTTGTGATCTCCAGATTTGGGTAACAATGTATGCCTCGGGATGGTGTTAATTGTAGGCAGACCAGACAACAAATAGTGTATAGATCCAAACTTATGTGTCTCCAAAGCTTTATCTGGGATTTCTTTGTACATATTTGCCATTGAGTTGTGGTCTTTCTTCTTCTTGGCATACACATCCAAATCATCCTCATGCTCTTCTGGGGCATTGATTAACTTGGCCCATTCTTCAATAGTTGATTGGTACCTTGTACCTTCAGACATCCACACTATCCTTCCATCTGGACAGAAATGAGCAGTGGAGTAGAATTGCATGATTAGCTCATCATTCCATTTGGTGAGCTTCTGTCCAACAAATTTGTCCACTCCACAAGCTTTGAAACTTTCATGTACACCTGGGAAGTGATCTTCGTTCTCATCAATGAATTCCCAATCAATCCACTTCATATCACAGACAATTGGCTTCTTGTCAAGCAGAATAGTCTCATAGAAATCTTGTTGTTCTTTGGTGTGAAACATGTACTCCACAGCATTTCTCCTTTCACAGCATAAGGACCAGACTGTCTCCACAATCTTAGTCCAGCATCTTTCCTGATGTGGATATCCTCAGCCACTGGATGAGTGTCATTGTGGTCTGGAATCTTTGTCTTAAGTTTTCTCAGCACTGGGGCTTCATCATCCTCTTCTTCAACTTCAGGCACTAGGGCCTTGTTCTTTTCTTTTGCAGGAATGTTTCTGGTGCTTCCCTTTGGCTTAGTGGGCTTCTGAGATTGAGCTGTTGCTTTGGGAGCAGTTTTGGGCTTTGATGTGGCAACCCCTAACTTGATAGCATCTCCCGTAAGTTTCTGAGACTTGGATGCTGGAGCAGCATCCTCTTCCTATTCTTCTTCTTCATCATCTGAAGAATCTCTCATCATGGAGGGCTTGCCAATAACTCTGGCAATGGTCTTCCTGACCCTCTCCTTTCTGTTCTTGCCATCTCCAGCCTCTTTGGGTTCAAGAGTGAACACCATAGTTTCTTCCAAAGTTGGTTTCTAGGCTTGGATGTTGGCACTCTCTTGGTAGGTGCTTTCTTGTGCAACCCAGGCTTGGTTGCAGCAGTTGTGGCATATTCCTTCTTCAGCACTTTCTTCCTTGAGGTGGCCTCATCCTCAACAGCCACATAGTCCTCATCCTCAGAGTCTGAGGTTCTCTTCTTCCTTGTTCTAGTGGCTTCCTTGGGCAAGTTACTTGGTGTGCTCCTGCTGCCCTCATCATAACTGCTTGAGGGACTAGTGCCCTCACTCATTTGCACTTGCTCTTCAGTTCTGTTTTGGCTGTCACTCTGGTCAGACATCTTGGCAAGCAAACTGACAGCAAACCCTGTGAATAGATATAGATGAGGTAGAGTAGATGAGCATCACAAAGTGCAGAGTTTTTGCAAAACAGATGAGTCAAAAACTTAGTTTTAGTTCTCCACTGGAATGATTTCGGAGCTACCGATTTGTTAAACTCGGTGACACCGAAGCAAATTTTGGAACCTAAACTAGTGAACTCGGTCAGACCGAGTCATAGTTCGGTGGCTCCGAGATTGCTAGGGTTTCACAGAGAGTTGAACTCAGTCACATCGGTTTGCAATTTTCGGTCAGACCGAAAAACGCATGTGCAATGGCCTAAGCCAAATCGGTGAGACCGATTTCTACAACTTGGTCGGTCCGAGATGATTTCGGCGGAGACCTAACCCTAAATTTTTGAATCAAACCTAACCTAAAGGATGTTTTCTCTGGATAGATTGTTTTCATACGTGGCAAAGATCATGGCAAAGCAATGTGCTAGGAATCAGAGTAAGGAAATAGCACAAAGTATCGAACCCATACCCTAGTTCGGCGGGAGTTCGCTACGGCGACAACGGCGGGGCAGAATCCCGTTGACAGTGACGGAAACCAGCGGCGGGAGGTCGTTGGCGGCGAGGAGACGATCCGGAGACCCGAGGAGGCAGAGCAGGATACGCGCGGGCTGAGGGCTTTTGAAGAAATTTCCAAAATCTCACCCGTGGATATATATATCCCGACCCTGTCGGTGTGACCGAGTGGAACAACTCGGTGGCACCAAGATGCAGAATCGCAAGCAGTTACTGCAACTCGGTGTAACCGAAAGGTTCAAATCGGTTGCACCGAGATGGAAAACCTAGATCAACTTAGTGAAATCGGTGTGACCGAAGTGGATGACTCGGTCATACCGAAATGCACAAAGAGGGTTTGGAAGTTTAAGCCTATGACGAATCAGGGACTCCGAGTGCTCCTCACACAGAGTGGTTCGAATCTGACTTGATCAAACTTTGTGATGTAGCATGAATAGAGTTTGAGACGAGAAAAGCATAGATAGATAGAGAGAGTTCTTAGGCATTCTTGTCCATCCATTTGGCAAAAGAGAAAAAGCCAAACAATCAAAGCAACAAATGGATGTCCTCGAATGAGTAAAATATGCAATCAACATGCTCACACAATAAAATGGCAAATGAAATATGTGACAAAGCATGCACAAAGACTCTAGCATCTATCAAGCAATTGGCGATGACTAGGTCATCTATATATGAGTATATTGACTTAGGAGTCAAATGAGAACATTTGATCATAGGTCATACTCATCGTTTAAGCACAAGTGGGGTTACCACTTTTACATAAAGCATTGTTGTGTTCACATCATTAGAGTTGCTTTAGCTCAATTGATTAGAGTAAAGCTCCCCCTAGATGTGATATCCCCCTAAGAGGGATGAACTAACCTTGGGTTTTGTCGATGATGACTTCATGTAGGTGTTGAAGATGTGGACGCTCAATGTTGATGTAGATCATTTGGAGCAATCCATTGGAGTGAGTTGCACTTTCAATACCTACACGGGTTAGTCCCACAAGGAACAAACAAGGATATCCATAGACATAGAGTGATGTACACACGAGATGATGTCCATGAAACATTAGGTTACCTTGTCCCTTGTCTTACCAACAAGAGGGTTTGTGACTCCTTGAACTAGTGCAAGATGTGGAAGTTGTTTGCACTTGTCCTCACCAAAATGATATGAGTGAAGTATGTTGGCGGAGTCACCCTCAAGAACTCTCTAGTTCTTCTTCTTCGGGATCCACATCATCTTGATGGGAATCCTTGGAGTTGTAGTCATACTTGATGAAGTAGAACTTGATGTAGTCTTGGGAACCCACTTGACCAAGGCCTTAGGAGCTTCTTCAAATGCATCAATCTCCTCTTGAAGCTTGTCCTTCCTTTTTGCTTGTGGTCGTGTGGTGGAAGATCATCTTGAGCTTGTGTCCCTTGGAAAGAAGTAGGAACATACTTCTCTTGTTGAGGAACAAACTTCGTCTTGGGGTATTGATCTTCTTCCCACTCAACTCCATTGGCATTGAACTTTCGTTCAAAACCAATTCCTTGATTCTTCCGATGCCTTCCTTGCTTGCGTACAATTTCCTCAAATTGCTTACTCCAGCAAGGCTCTTGTAAACACATTTCTCTATAATTCCCTTCAATAAGCTATTTTCTTGCTCAAGTGTAACTTGGATAAGAGAATCATCAGTGGAATCAAGAGAACTACTAGAAGCAACAACATTGGATTTAGCATGATTGTTGTTACTACTATATGAAGAATCTTTCTTACCCTTGTTGCTAGATTTAACTTGTGGCATGTAAGTAGACAAGAGTAAACGCTTGGCAATGTAAGAAGAACTTTTCTTGCGAAGATCATCATTGATGGCTTTTAAAAACTCATGCTCTTGCTCAAGGTTGAGCTTTTCAAAACGTAACTTTTCATGAGTCTTTAAAAGTTCTCGATGATCTTCCAAGGTAGTTTCATGAGCTAACTTAAGAGTGTTTAGTTCTTTAGTTAGACGCTCAATCTCCTTCTTATCGTCATCCTTCGTTTTATCTTGATTATCATGATTAATAGCAAGTTCATCATAGTTTTCAACACTAGAGTTGTCAACAAGTAAATCATCATCACCTAGCAAATCATCTTCATCACTATTGAAATCAACATACTCAGGTGTGATACCTTTGGGCCTTTAGCCATGAAGCATCTTCTAATTCCTTCATTTGGAGAGTCAAATATGTCGTAGGAGTTGGTTGACACAAGTGCTAGACCGGCAACACCTTCATCTTGAGTATATTCGGAGTCGGAGTGATAACTTCTTTCAGAGTGATGGTCGAAGTCGGTGCCGGATACCTATTCACCAACATGAGCTTGATGTCTTCGTTTTGTGTAGCTCCTTGATGACTTGTCCTTCCTTTCCGAATCCTTGCTTCTCCGAGAGGTTCTTCGTTCATAACGATCATCTCTACTCCTCCTCTCTCTAGGTGGTGATTCTTCTCTTCTACTTTTTATTTTGGGTGAATCTTCTCTTCTTTTGTAGGGGTGTACACTCATTGGAGTAGTGTCCGGGTCTTCCACAATTGTAGCAATTACACTCACGACTAGAAGATCTTTTATCATTGTAGGACCTTGACTTGGAACTTCTTTCCTTGCTTCTACTCTTGTAGAACTTGTTGAAATTATTCACCATTAGGCTCAATTCTTCATTGAAGGTTTGTTTCTCACTTGATGATGTGGGAGCATCACATGAGGCTTTGTAAGCACCACTTGACTTGTTGTGAAGCTCTTCCTTATCCTTGAGTGACATCTCATGAGCAACAATTCTTCCAATGACTTCCGTTGACTTGAGATCTTTGTAGTTGGGCATCATTTGGATTAATGTGCACATGGTGTCATATTTTCCATCCAAGGCTCTTAGGATCTTCTTGATGATGAATCTATCGGTCATCTCTTCACTTCCTAAGCCGGCAATCTCATTTGTGATGAGAGCAAGCCTAGAGTACATTTCAGCGACACCTTCACCATCCTTCATTTTGAACTTGTCAAGTTGACTTTGAAGCACATCCAATTTGGATTCCTTGACGGAGTCGGTACCTTCGTGCATATCAATCAAAGTATCCCAAATTTCCTTTGCATTCTCAAGACGGCTGATTTTGTTGAATTCTTCGGGGCACAATCCGTTGAAGAGGATATCGCAAGCTTGAGCATTGTATTGCAGCATCTTCAACTCTTCTGCGGTAGCTTCACGGTTTGGTTCTCTCCCATCAAAGAATTCACCTTGCAAGCCAATACACACAATAGCCCAAACGGCGGGGTTATGTCCAAGAATATGCATTTTCATCTTATGCTTCCAACTAGCAAAATTAGTACCATCAAAGTAAGGACCTCTACAGTGGTAATTTCCCTCGCTAGACGCCATACTCTCCTAGGTTGTGAAACCAAGGCTATGATCACCAAAAGCTATGGAAATCAAGGCAAATGGAGACCAAAGCTCTGATACCACTTGTAGGATCGAAAGTATGTCTAGAGGGGGGTGATTAGACTACTTGACCAAATAAAAATCTAGCCTTTTCCCAATTTTAAGTCTTGGCAGATTTTAACAACTTAGCACAAGTCAAGCAATCAACATACACATGCAAGTCTAAGAGTATAGCAGCGGAATGTAAAACATTGCACATGAAGGTAAAGGGAGGAGTTTGGAGGGAGCAAACGCAATGTAGACACGAAGATTTTTGGCGTGGTTCCGATAGGTGGTGCTATCGTATATCCACGTTGATGGAGACTTCAACCCACGAAGGGTAACGGTTGTGCGAGTCCACGGAGGGCTCCACCCACGAAGGGTCCACGAAGAAGCAACCTTGTCTATCCCACCATGGCCATCGCCCACGAAAGACTTGCCTCACTAGGGTAGATCTTCTCGAAGTAGGCGATCTCCTTGCCCGTACAAACTCCTTGGTTCAACTCCACAATCTTGACGGAGGCTCCCAAGTGACACCTAACCAATCTAGGAGACACCACTCTCCAAAAGGTAATAGATGGTGTGTTGATGATGAACTCCTTGCTCTTCTGTTTCAAATGATAGTCTCCCCAACACTCAACTCTCTCACAGATTTGGATTTGGTGGAAAGATGATTTGAGTGGAAAGCAACTTGGAGAAGGCTAGAGATCAAGATTTATGTGGTTGGAATGGAATATCTTGACCTCAACACATGAGTAGGTGGTTCTCTCTCAGAAAATGTATGCTGGAAGTGTAGGCATGTTCTGATGGCTCTCTCCATGAATGAAGAGTGGGTGGAGGGGTATATATAGCCTCCACACAAAATCTGACCGTCACACACAATTCACCAAACTCGGTGGGACCGAATCAGAAAACTCGGTCAGACCAATTTAGTTCAAAATGTGAACGTTAGGCTTTTCGGTGGGACCGACATGTCGACTCGGTGGGACCGATGTCATTAGGGTTAGGGCATAACGTAATCACGGTGAGACTGATTACTCAAACTCGGTGGGACCGATTTTGGTAATAAGCTAACCAGAGAGTTGGTCAGGCAAACTCGGTGGGACCGATTCGCTCATTTCGGCCGAAATGTTACGAAGGGGAAATAGAGAGTTTGCATTGCGAACTCGGTGGGACCGATCGCTCATCTCGGTTAGACCGAAACGTTATGAAGGGAAACAGAGAGTTTGCAATCCCATCTCGGTGAGACCGAAGTGATTAGGGTTTGTGGCAGTGGCTATGAAAAGTGAACTCGGTGGCGCCGGATAGAATGTTTCGGTGGGGCCGAGTTTGACTTTTGGTTTGGGACATATGTGGATATGAGAAAGTGGTTGAGGGTTTTTGGAGCATATCACTAAGCATTTTGAGCAAGTAAGCCATTAAGCAACACCTCATCCCCTTTTAATAGTATTGGCTTTTCCTATGGACTCAATGTAATTTTGGATCACTAAAAGTAAAATGTAGAGTCTTGAGCTTGAGCCAATATGTGTCCTTAGCATTTTGAGGGGTCCACATTCCTAATCCATGCCATGCCAATTATTGAGCTTTCCTGAAATATTTATCTTGAAATAGCATTAGCTCAATGAGCTATATGTTGTTAATAATTACCAAAACCACCTAGGGATAGTTGCACTTTCAGTTATGCATTGTGTATTTAAAGTTTTAAACATCCCCAATATTCCTACATATATTTGGCCACTTCGAGGTGGTTCTTGACTTCTCGCCCCTCTCATCGATCTTCAACGACGCGCCCAACCGTGGGCCCGCGAGGTCAAAGTTGTGCATTGGAATTTTGAACATCACAGACCACCCTTTCACTCATATATATTTGGGCCACATGCTGGCGTGGCTGTCTTTTGACCCTCTCTAACGTTATTTTTTGCTGCGAAGACTCTGATGACGCTCAATGGACACGTGGTATAATATCTTAACCGTGTGTGATACAAGTGCGATGTGAATCACCACGCCTGCGCAAGCGCGAGCAAATTAAGGTGAAGGTACTGGCTCAACCGTGTGCGATGCAAGTGCGCTGAAATCACCATGACCGCGCAAGCGCGAGCAAATTAAGGTGGAGGTACTGGCTCAACCGTGTGCGATGCAAGTGCGTTGAAATCACCACGACCGCACAAGCGCGAGCAAATTAAGGTGGAGGTACTGGCTCAAACGTGTGCGATGCAAGTGCGCTGAAATCACCACGACCGCACAAGCACGAGCAAAGGGTGGAGGTACTAGCTTAACCGTGTGCGATGCAAGTGCGCTGTAAAACCACCACCTGTGCAAGCTAAAGGCGGGTAAGTTTATTTGGAAATTAGGACGAACCGTGTGCGATAGATCAGCTAGCTAGAAATGTAAAAAACAAACTACCCGCCTTGAGCGTTGCAAAAATTGGCGGATCCGCGCCACTTTTCCTTATTATCATACACGCATATTGTTATTGGACCATGCGCGATCTTGGGCACTCCCGCCCCGCATCAATTCCTTTACCCAAAATTTAGTAGCGTCGTACTTCAACCGTCGCCCACACTCCTCGAGCACCGACCTTATAGTAAAATTGCAGTAGCCGAAGCATTTGAACCTTCATCCTCCCTCGTACACCACCATCTCCACCCACCATTACTAAAATTTTCAGTAGCCGCGGCATATCCTCAAACACCAACACCCCCTCCACAGTCCCCCACCCGCCCCCTCCCCCCTCGAACCCTAGCTCGCGGCCGCCGCCGGCGCCGCCGCCAACCCCTGCCGGTCTGCCCGTTCCTCCTAGCTTAGATAATAAAGTTTAGGTTACCAGCGATTCCCATACCGTCGCCCCACTCCCCTGAGTTTTTACATGAGGCTTGTGGTGTCCCTCCCAGCCAGATCCACACCCCCTACTCCAGAATGTCGCAGCCTAAGCTCGACCACGTATCCCGGGGAGCCCAACGAGCGTTCGGCCAAGAAGAGGTTTATCATGGCCTCTCCGGCGGACGTTGGCGAGGTGGCCGCCGTTCGCCCCGACCTGTCGATCCCGGAGCAACACGTCGCCGCAGAAGCCAGCGAAGACGTTGACTACGTTGCCATGCCGAAGGCTTCATGTCAGCGGGCTAGCGTATTAATGTATCTCGGGAAAGCTGGCTACGACATCAAGCTCGTCCACACCGACGGCTTAACGCGGGCCATGTCACAGGTTAAGTGGTCCATCCCCAACCCCTCTGGTTCAACCACCATCAACCTCTTCGACGGCCCTGCCGCTGATCTCCTCCGCCAAGTGGTGAAGGATTTGCGAGCTTTATACGCCATCGAGCCCATTTTGTCATTTCTAAAGGACACGTTCTACGGTGGCGGCTTGGGATCCTCAATTGCCAAGTCAGATCTCATCGACCACGACCATGACCGCGAGGAGGGCACCCACGAAGGTTCTTCCAAGGTGAAACATCCCATCTGTGACATCAGAGAGCGCACCATGGGTCTGTGCTCTTCCAACTGGAAGGATCCCGTCCATGAAATGTGAGGCAACATTCTATCAGCAAATCTTACCTTTTCTAGCTTGCCAACCCGTACCCTTTTTTGTGGTAGCATTTGTTGTGCGGTGCTTCAACTATGCCGTGTTTAATTATTTCAGTTATGCAAAAATGTATTGTACAATAGGTCTATGTGATGTTTAAGTATGAATTATCCACTTCAGTTTCACGAATGGCTATATTTAGTTGTTTATAGTGAGTAGATGCCTTGTTTATTTGTATTTGGTTGTTAGGTTGGTTGGAGTGAGCACTTTTTCAGTTATCGAGCAGATGCCTTGTTTATATGTATTTGGTTCTTAGTTTGCTTGCAGTGAGCATTTGTCCAGTTATCAAGCAGATGCCTTGTTTATCTGTATTTGGTTGTTAGGTTGCTTTTTTTTAGCATTTGTCCAGTTATCAAGCAGATGCCTTGTTTATCTGTATTTGGTTGTTATGTTGCTTTTTTTAGCATTTGTCCAGTTATCAAGCAAATGTCTTGTTTATCTTTATCTACTTGTTAGGTTGGTTGTAGTGAGCATTTGTCCAGCTTTCAAGCATATGCCCTGTTTATCTGTATTTGCTTGTTAGGTTGGTTGTAGTGAGACTCTGTCTAGTTTTCAATGGTTATATTTGGTTGTTATACTGGTCGTTTATGCCTTGTTTATTTCACTCATTCATAATGTGTTGTTCATTATGTGCAAGTCGGAACTGTGTCGCTCGACTACATCAATACCAGTTTGAACGGCTATATTTGGTTCCAGTTATTCCTGGTGTAGTTAACACATGCCCTTTATTTCAGTTTTACACATTTATCCAGTGTGATGTTTAAGCATTACCTACGTTCTATTCATTTTCAACAATACCAGTTTGAATTGCAATATTTGATGGCTGTTAAGCCTGCTGTGGGTAACATTGCCTTCCATTTTATATCTGCTTTAACAGCATGCTGAAACCAACACATTCAAGCTATCATTTGGAGATGATGTTGTTTACCTTTGCTATATTTGTTTGATGTTAAGGTTGCTGTACTTATCATGCCTTTCCACTACTTATGCAGGACAACAACGGGAGTGGCCACCATTTTCTGCCGAGGTTAGCTTCATCCCTTGGCTTGTACTCCCCCCATCGTTCCATAATGTAGTGCATATAGATCCACGCCTGGACACTAGTTAGATTCTAATATTGACTTGTTGCATGTAGGTACATATGCCCTTGGCAAGGATCCACGTATCGACCCTTTTTGCGTATGGGGCAATGAGATATTGATGAACAAGCATCAAGTGAGGAAACATATAAGGATTATTAGCAAAAAGATACGAATGGTGGAAAGCAAATTATTTGTTTATGCTCTATCCAACACAACAGTGAGCTATAGGATGGTAACTACAAACTTTGTAGCCTTCTCTTTTTACTGCCCATAATGAGTTGTTAGACAACAATGTCTGAATCTTTTTCGTTCCCAGTGGTTCCCAAAGCAGTTCACTCAAGATTACCTCGCAAAGTACATGATTGGTGGACATGCAATGAAGGTTAAAGTATTTCATCCAGACTACAATAAGCATCAAGTAGTCCTAATGAAGACAGTGAAGGATGGACGGGCAGCCAACACAAGGGGTTGGCCTAGAGTCGTGCATGCATTACGCATGGAGGAGGGCACAATATGGGCATTCCGCTTCACCTTCTCCAGCAACCAGAATGTCTTTCGCCTCTCTCTTTACAGTCTTTAGTACAACTGTGGTTCATCATTCTTTACTTGGTGCTTCTGTAGTTCTTCAGTATATGTACCTGTGCATCGAATTATGCATTCGTGGTTGAACCTATATTTGTAATAAACATGGTTGGATATGAAATAAGTGATTGCCTACTTTCAAATTCAAAACATGTGATTTTTAAATTAGGGATTACACTTCACACGGTTTGCGAAAGCGAAACGTCTGCGATATACGTGGAGATCAGAAAAATTTCTAGGATCCACTACGTATGCAATCAATCTCCACTGCACACACGACTTTCTCTTGAAAACTGTTTGCGTTAGGCCACCTTGCGCAAACGTTTACCACATAAAAACTTTGTGTGATGGACAGCCTTTGCCACACAGTTTCTTCTACGCACCGCGTGTGATGCATTCAATAACGCAAACGATAAAATTATTAATATCGTGTGTGTAGGAGATATGCCCTAGAGGCAATAATAAATGTTATTGATTATCTCCCTGTTCATAATTATGTTTATGTTCCATGCTATAACTGTTGTGGTTCCCGAGCCCGTATATCCATAAAGGCTCTGGGGAGAACCCATATGCACGTGTGGAATAATAAACGGTAAAATGTATTCCTGGTCGTGCCTCTAAGACTAGCTCAAGTGTTGCATGATGATTATGTTTTCCCAATCATGGGCATGTCTATGCCAAGCAACTTTGAGGGCACAATGTCAGGAAGGACATTTGTGTTGAATCGACCCGAATTGATGTTATGCTATGAGATACATTCGTCACAAGTTAATGGTTTATAACACAGAGATAGTTAATGTTTGCATAATTCCTTAGACCATGAGAGTATCGAGTTTCTTCATGCTTGCTTCATGAACTTTGGGGTTTGTTAAACGTCATCCGTAACTGGCTGGCTATTACGGCGGCTTACGGGTTCATGGGAAAGTATGTTAAGTAACTTGATAGCTCGAGATTGGGATTTGCTCCTCCGACGATGGAGAGATATACTCGGGCCCTCTCGGTGTTACGGTGTCCATCATCGTCTGGCCAGACACTTTGTGATTTGATCACGGGGATGCCGGAACACGAAACGAGAAAAGAGAACAAAACCGGTAACGAGGTAACTTGCACAGTGGACAAAGTGTTGGCCCACGGGGATGCAATAAATCTCACCTCAGGTGTTTGTCATATATCGTGAAGCAACAGGAATAGCTCACTGCAACTGGAGGTTCACTCGAATATTCATTCGTGTGGGTATAGGGGTCAATATGGGTGTCCACGGCTCCGATGTTGATCATTGATCGGAAGGGGTTCCGGGTCATGTCTATACTTCACCGAACCTATAGGGTCACACGCTTAAGGGTCATCTATCTGCTGAATACTAGATAGGGAGTCTGAGAGAAAATCACCGAAAAAGTTTCGGACACCGAAAAGTTTCGGACAGCGGAAAACTTCCGCAGAGAGAGGTCACCGGATGAGTTTCGGTGAAACCGAAAAAGTTGTTTCGGGGTATGCCATTAAGTCAAAATGGTTTCGGCACATGCCTGATAATTCTTGGAGGGTGCCAGAATCATTCTGGAAACTTTTTGGAATTTTCAGAAATAAAAACCGAAAATGTTTCGGAGCTGCCGGTACCGCTTTGGCTGTTTTTCGCAGATGAAATTCACTAATCTGAAATTGTTTCAGAACGAATCCAAAATCATTTTAGTGGGTACTGGAATTATTCTAAGACCCACAGAAATATTTTCGGATTTAGTGGACGCGAAAAATTGTCTTCATGAATAGTGAAAACGCATTCTTGTTTGCTTTTCGCAGATGAAAATCACTAAACCGAAATTGTTTCGGAACGCGTTGAAAATTATTTTAGTGGGTACTGGAAATGTTCTGAGCCCACATAAATATTTTCAGTTCGAACGGACGCTGAAAAATGTCGTCATGAATAGTGAAAGTGCTTTTTGCTTGGCTTCTTGGAGAAGCCACCTTGAGGGCCTTTTTGGTATTTCCCCCCTTGGCTTCTTGGAGAAGCCACCCTTGGGCTTGGCCTATAAATAGGGGTGGAGGGGGCTGCCTAAAGGATCATCCCTTGCTCTCATACACATGCCATGCATTATCTGGCTTCTTCCCTCCCTCCCACGAAAAGAGTTTCGTAGAGCCGTAAGGCTGTCTGGGTTCCGGCAGGAACTAGTTCTGGACGGCGAAGCCCTGCCGGATAGATGACACCGTATGTGTGCAACTCTATAGAGAGATCGTAGTTTCGGTCTTAGTTCGTGAGTGCCTCCCGAAGGGCTGTCCGTGTGACCGTCCGAGTTTCGAAGGTCCTCCCGAAGGGCTGTCCAAGTGACCGTTCGAGTTTCGAAGGTCCTCCCGAAGGGCTGTCCGCGACACCGTCCAGGGGGCTGTTCGACCGCCTCCCGGAGGGCTGTCTGAGGAGCAGATGAGGGTATACATCCTCGCGGTTGGGAGGTTGTAAATCCTAGCTGCGGGGATCTGCACCGCCGATCATCATCGACTCTACTTCCCGCTGCGCTACGAGTCGGTAACGAAAAAGATCAAACCTTGTATGCAGTCTCCATAGTGGTCCTGGGCTGGTGCGTAGGTCGGAATTTTTTTTGTTTTCTGCTGCGTTACCCTTCAGTGGCATCAAGAGCCGTGCTATGCGTAGATGCAGGTTTCGATCTTGAATACATGGAGATGTATGGGTATTGCATAATATATTTAGGTAGTAGATGAGATCTATTGCTGAAAATTATTTATGCGGGTGACCAATGAAATCCGTTACCTGACGTTCTTGTTGCTTCCCTAGAATTTGCGTTTGCTCAATCTCGAGACAGCATGGTGGAATTTGACAAAGTTCTGGCAATCCGTGATCCTGATTGATCATGGAAGTGCTATCAGTTCTTTGGGTTCTATCGTAGTCAAAAGAAAGATGAAATTCGCAGATGAAAGGGCATTGCAGATATGGTCTGCACGGGGGTCATGCGTATGACTAAGTTTATTATGGTGCTCGAGATTTAATTATCTCGTGTT
The DNA here is from genome assembly GCF_018294505.1 of Triticum aestivum. Classification (NCBI taxonomy): domain Eukaryota; kingdom Viridiplantae; phylum Streptophyta; class Magnoliopsida; order Poales; family Poaceae; genus Triticum; species Triticum aestivum. The sequence continues at coordinate 391,262,586 of NC_057814.1, read as the reverse complement.
TCATACACCCCGAGATGTTAATCTAGCAACTTGAATAATCATACTTGATGATAAAACATTGGTAGCTGCGGTTTAAGTCAAAACCTTAGAAGCCACGTAAAATAAATTTTGCATAAACCGATTAGAGGCGTCTAACTTGGTTTTGCAGGATGTGCATGTGATGTGGTATAGCAGTGCTCATACTAATTCGATTATGTATGAGATGACTATATGATGTAATTTGATTAACATGACCTGCGTGTCATGATTCGGCATGATGGCTGGAGCCATATGATTGCACTTTAATGACCTGCGTGTCAACCTTAAGTAATGCATTAATTTTATACGCTATGGAGATAGCAATATTATCTGGTGCATCGACAAGGTGGTGGCAATCTTCGTGAAGGTGAACACCGACGTGAATGCCGAAGACGAAGAAATGAAATACTTCTCCGTCAGAAAGGGCTATACCATATCATGCTATTATGAATTGCCTGAGATGTTTATCCCTTATGATGCACCCTTCTTGATTGCGCGGTAGTCGCTTTTTATTAGGGTGATCTCTCACAAAAATACCAAGTAGTTAGTGTTCTCCCAAGTGTAGCACCGTCACGGCACCTATCTTTTCGGGGTGCGCCGTGTCACACGGGTACGAACGATTAGAGAAGTGTGAGGCGGGTGAGTTGAGACCTCGCAGCGAGATCACTTGGTTGTCTTGACGTTCAGGCATGACCGTCATGAGCTCGGAACACACGCATCGAAAGATGAACAAGAGTCACATAGAGATGTGATTGGCAAGTTGGCCTACCGGTTGAGATTTTTCGTCATCAGTGGTGTTACACCAATGGCGAACAATTGAAATGTGGGTCTTGTATCACTCACAATCAATTTTGAGAGATATTGATTTGAGTGGGAGCGCACTGTTGAATTAACATGTTTAATTCTCAATGCAATTAATTTTGAACACTGTCTAAGTGTGGTTTGCATAATAGTTGTAGAATAATGGCTCGCATTTCCACCTTCCCTATTAAAATTGAATAGCTGTTAAATATCTGGTTAAAACTTTACGATTGGTAACGTAATATGAGGATTGTCCTCAAAAGTGCCGAGAAGGACTTTGTCCTATCGCATGCTTTCCGTATCCTCCCGCTAATGCTATGGATCATGTGACTCTCGTCCTTCGATCCAAAAGCTAGAATTCTGTTACGGTCAAGTGGAATATGTTTGCTTCCATGAAACCCAAACTTCGAAAGTTGGGATAGTTATATGATATTCATGGAACTGAAAATTATTTTCAGATACAAACAAAGCAATGTTTGTTTGCAAGTATTAGTAAAAGTGTTTACTATGCATTTGACTGTTGGGAAAGGGATCCAGAAGAACGCCTGTCATATAATGAAAGGTGAATAAAACAACAACTTAAAGAGAAAGGAAGTGTCCAAAGGGTGTTAGTATGACTTACACGCCTAGGAAGTCCGGGGCTAATGCCACTCTTAAGTTGGGTGCTTCTTCTGAGAGTAGGAGAAATACTAAAAGTTAAACTGTTAGAAGTATAAAGGCAAAAGGAAAGAAGACTGGAATATCCAGCTCATGTATGAATGTCATACAAGTTTTTGATGTATAGAAGGCTGGTCAAAGATATAGTTCTTGCGAATTATGGTTAAACATGTTAATCACTAATTCTTGGGTATTGTGAGTTCATCACAAAAATGCCCGCTCGATTGCATTCTGTTGCAACTCGATGTAAGAACTACTATGGCCTGAAAGACTAGCTAGAAATGAGGTTAAGGTATACACAGGGAACATAGTAAATGTTACTATACCTTCCATCGGTGTATTGCCGTCTGTATTTATTTTCATAATTCATTTAGAGTTTTACAAACTCTATCCCATTGCATAAGGTATCTTGCAAGAAGGTTGTTCATAAGAGAACTTTTTATGTTCGATGTTATGAATAACACAAGGGCCATACTTTCATTATGAATGAGATGTATGTTATGAATATTGATAATAATACAATACCTCTGGGTTTACTTTCATAATTCATTTTAGAGTTTCATACACTCTAGCCCATTGCACAATGTTTGTTGCAAAAGAGTTGTTCATAAAAACAACAATTGTTGTTAAGTATTATGAATAACATAAGGGCCATACTTCCATCATCGATGGGACGTATGTTATGAATATTGATGGTAATATGATACATCCATAACACTGACGCTAAATGTCGCAAGACTAAAAGAATACCACACAAGTGTGGCACTACATTTGGTCACATTGGAGAAACCCGCATGGAAAATTCCATTATGATGGATTTTGAAGTCTTTTTGATTTTGAATCATCTGACACTTGCAACTTTCCTCCGAAAAGTGAAGTGACTAAAATACCGTTCACAGGCCATAAGGAACGAACAACAAACTTATTAGTGATCATACATTTGATGTGTGTAGTCCGATAAGTGTTGTTAGTGGTGGATTTATTTATCTTCAGAAATGACTCAAGTAGATATATGGATATTTACTTGATGAGACGTAAGTCTGGATCTTTTGAAATCATTCGAAAGGTTCTCAAAAATGAAGTAGAAGTTATTGTAACAAGAAAATTATGTTTCTGCAATTTGATTGCACAAAGGAATATTTGAGTTACATGTTTAGCGAATGTCTGATGAGTTGTGAAAGGGGTTTCATAACTTGCACCTCCCGGAACACCACTGCAAGTGGAAAGTCCGTGGAGATGTAATCAAACCATTTATGACATGGTAAGGTCAAAGATGACATAAATAAATTTGCCATTATCCCTTTTAAAGTGATGCTTTAGAGACTGCGGCTTTTACACTGAAAAGAGCTACATCGGGTCTGTTGAAATGAAGCCATGGTATGGTACGCCCAACCATGTTATATCTTTTCTTAACATTTGGAATATGGGGCTTGTGTAAAAGGTTACAAACCTATTCCAAATCAGACAAGTGCTACTTTGTAGGTTATACCAAAATGTTGGGTATTCCTCCCTCACTATACCGAGGCAAATAGTTTTGCCGCGAAACGGTGTGCTTTTAAAGAGAATGGTTCTTTCAAAAAGGTGAGTGGGAGAATAGTGCAACTCGACGAGATAAACAGTATCTACGTCATCAGATCAAAGGAAAGAGACCTTGGAAGTAATTCCAGAGTTTCCTACTGCGACTGATACGGAAGTCTCTACAATAAAATGTATGAACTTCGGTCGAACTTGCAGCTGAACCACGTAGGCAAGGCTCGTGCAAACCTCTCAGGTGCGCAAACGAGATATTGTTGTTAGACAACATTATACCTACGATACACAAGGAAGCGTTGATGGGCCCTGACTCCGGAATTGGCTAAATGCCAATACAACCCGAGTTAGTTTCCATATAAGTGATTCAAGATTAAAACCTTGATACACCTTTCGGAAGACTTAGAGTCTAACGAATATTTATGGAACTTAAAACTGATACGGATAAAAATGTTTTATCCATAAAGCTCGACTTGTTGAAATAACAAGTTCAAGAGTTGACTACGATGAGGTTGTTTTCATCGTAGCGATGCTTAAAGTCGGTTCGGGTTGAACTAGCAATTAATACATATTTCAATCATGAGATATGAAACATGGATGACAATAGGATTTCCATCTGATGGAAATGAAACCAAGGACTTGCATGTGTTACAGTCCAAGGCATTTTGTCTATCCAGAGGATGCTAGTAAGGGTGCAAACTTCAGAGTTCTAGCGATGGACAGAAGAGAGCAAAATGGAGTTGGAATCTTCGTGCTTTGATGAAATGGTCAAAGGGGTTTGACTTCATCAATGGGTAACGAAGATGCTTGTAATTCAAGAAAGTAAGTGGGAGCGTGATAATATTTCTAAAAACCTTATGTGCTTGGCACATTGGTAATTGGAAATAAATTTCTTGACACGAATTAGGACTTCATTTGAAAATAGTTTTCCGATGAAGTGCTTAGGCTAAATAGCCTCAATATTAGGCATGATGATCTATGGAGATAGATTTACCTAATGGAGCTAAGCAATGAATACATATTGACAAGATGCTAAAACCTTTTAGCATTTAAAACGCCAAGGAGTGATTCTTGCCAAAGTCACATGGAAAGAGTTTTTGCAAGACTCGGTGTCCCAAAACACTGATGAGTAAAATACATGATGCAGATTCCACACACTTTTGTGTTTGGATTAATCATGTATTCCATGGTATGTAAAACAACCAGATATGTCCGATACTCCCAAGGTGTTGCGAGTATGGATACCAAAGTGATCAAATTACTGATCATGGGACAACAGTGAAAGATGTCACAGAGTACTAGAGTAAGTACTGATGACATGGTTTTCTCGCAAGCAGAGATCATGAAGAGTTCGTTGTAAAATGTTACATCGATACAGTCTTCATCTTTTCTCCATGCGATTTTCGATTTAAATTAAGGGTTTTGTGTAACACACAATGTGGTGGCACAGTTAGTTGGAATTTGTTCAAACTAGTTACTATGGGGAATTCTATAACAAGGCTAAGTATGTTGACGCTTTAGAAGCGACAAAGAAGATGTTGAATCATATAGTTCATTCATGAACTTAGTATAGTTCCAAGATGGCTTTTGACAATGGGACACTACTGCAGGTAGTTGCTCCATAACTCAGTCTGAGGAATCCAGGTTCGACCTGTGATTCACATACATACAAAGCCAAGTCCACACAAAATATGAATTTTGTGAAAACATGAAAACGCGAGGACATGCAAAGATACACACGGAACTGAAGTCGTCAGATCCGTTGGACATCAGGCTATACCACAAGCGAAGCATATTTACACCGGTGTGCCACAGGTGTGAAGTGCATTAGCATAAGCTAGATTATTGTCTCTAGTGCAAGTGGGAGTCTGTAGGAGATATGCCCTAGAGGCAATAATAAATGTTATTGATTATCTCCCTGTTCATAATTATGTTTATGTTCCATGCTATAACTGCTGTGGTTCCCGAGCCCGTATATCCATAAAGGCTCTGGGGAGAACCCATATGCACGTGTGGAATAATAAACGGTAAAATGTATTCCTAGTCGTGCCTCTAAGACTAGCTCAAGTGTTGCATGATGATTATGTTTTCCCAATCATGGGCATGTCTATGCCAAGCAACTTTGAGGGCACAATGTCAGGAAGGACATTTGTGTTGAATCGACCCGAATTGATGTTATGCTATGAGATACATTCGTCACAAGTTAATGGTTTATAACACAGAGATAGTTAATGTTTGCATAATTCCTTAGACCATGAGAGTATCGAGTTTCTTCATGCTTGCTTCATGAACTTTGGGGTTTGTTAAACGTCATCCGTAACTGGATGGCTATTACGGCGGCTTACGGGTTCATGGGAAAGTATGTTAAGTAACTTGATAGCTCGAGATTGGGATTTGCTCCTCCGACGATGGAGAGATATACTCGGGCCCTCTCGGTGTTACGGTGTCCATCATCGTCTGGCCAGACACTTTGTGATTTGATCACGGGGATGCCGGAACACGAAACGAGAAAAGAGAACAAAACCGGTAACGAGGTAACTTGCACAGTGGACAAAGTGTTGGCCCACGGGGATGCAATAAATCTCACCTCAGGTGTTTGTCATATATCGTGAAGCAACAGGAATAGCTCACTGCAACTGGAGGTTCACTCGAATATTCATTCGTGTGGGTATAGGGGTCAATATGGGTGTCCACGGCTCCGATGTTGATCATTGATCGGAAGGGGTTCCGGGTCATGTCTATACTTCACCGAACCTATAGGGTCACACGCTTAAGGGTCATCTATCTGCTGAATACTAGATAGGGAGTCTGAGAGAAAATCACCGAAAAAGTTTCGGACAGCGGAAAAGTTCCGCAGAGAGAGGTCACCGGATGAGTTTCGGTGAAACCGAAAAAGTTGTTTCGGGGTATGCCATTAATTCAAAATGGTTTCTTGGAGGGTGCAGAATCATTCTGGAAACTTTTTGGAATTTTCAGAAATAAAAACCGAAAATGTTTCGGAGCTGCCGGTACTGCTTTGGCTGTTTTTCGCAGATGAAATTCACAATCTGAAATTGTTTCAGAACGAATCCAAAATCATTTTAGTGGGTACTGGAATTATTCTAAGACCCACAGAAATATTTTCGGATTTATTGGACGCGAAAAATTGTCTTCATGAATAGTGAAAACGCATTCTTGTTTGCTTTTCGCAGATGAAAATCACTAAACCGAAATTGTTTCGGAACGCGTTGAAAATTATTTTAGTGGGTACTGGAAATGTTCTGAGCCCACATAAATATTTTCAGTTCGAACGGACGCTGAAAAATGTCGTCATGAATAGTGAAAGTGCTTTTTGCTTGGCTTCTTGGAGAAGCCACCTTGAGGGCCTTTTTGGTACTCCCCCCCTTGGCTTCTTGGAGAAGCCACCCTTGGGCTTGGCCTATAAATAAGGGTGGAGGGGGCTGCCTAAAGGATCATCCCTTGCTCTCATACACATGCCATGCATTATCTGGCTTCTTCTCTCCCTCCCACGAAAAGAGTTTCGTAGAGCCGTAAGGCTGTCTGGGTTCCGGCAGGAACTAGTTCTGGACGGCGAAGCCCTGCCGGATAGATGACACCGTATGTGTGCAACTCTGTAGAGAGATCGTAGTTTCGGTCTTAGTTCGTGAGTGCTTCCCGAAGGGCTGTCCGTGTGACCGTCCGAGTTTCGAAGGTCCTCCCGAAGGGCTGTCCGAGTGACCGTTCGAGTTTCGAAGGTCCTCCCGAAGGGCTGTCCGCGACACCGTTCGTGGGGCTGTTCGACCGCCTCCCGGAGGGCTGTCTGAGGAGCAGATGAGGGTATACATCCTCGCGGTTGGGAGGTTGTAAATCCTAGCTGCGGGGATCTGCACCGCCGATCGTCATCGACTCTACTTCCCGCTGCGCTATGAGTCGGTAACGAAAAAGAGCAAACCTTGTATGCAGTCTCCATAGTGGTCCTGGGCTGGTGCGTAGGTCGGAATTTTTTTTGTTTTCTGCTGTGTTACCCTTCAGTGTGCAATGACAACGCTATCACAAATGATTTAACGGGAAAAACTATGTGATGTACCTATGAACGGAAACGTTTTCCTTGGAGCGACTATGTGGGATGTACATACGAACGAAAACGTTTAGCAGGGACTGACTGTGTGGGATGTACTTGCGACCGGAAACAATTTCGCCTGTATAATTGTATTTTTTAGCTCTACTGTACGTATTTCTGTATTTGAGCGCTCGCCGGTCACACACGACCTCATTTTGCCGAGCGGTGTGCCAGGAGGGCATATCCCCGACGGTTTGTGGGTCGTGTGGGAAGGACCCCCTTATCGCCCACACTCACTTGGCGAAGTTTCCAAATGCCGTCGCGGAAAGGGGTGAAAAACCGTTTGTATAGCACCGACGCGCACCAGTGATGAACAGGAACAAATCCTACAGAAATGTCATTCCGAAGCTTATGAAGGACATCATGCGGGAGATAGAACTACTCATAAGGCATTGCAATCAGGTTTTTATTGGCCTACGCTCTTCAAGGATGCCCGTAAGTTTGTTTTATCTTGTGATGAATGTCAAAGAATTGGTAATATCGGTAAGCGTCAGGAAATGCTTATGAATTATTCACTTGCTGTTGAACCATTTGATGTTTGGGGTTTTGATTATATGGGACCTTTTCCTTCCTCTAATGGGTATACTCATATTTTGGTTGCTGTTGATTATGTTACTAAGTGGGTAGAAGCTATTCCAACTAGAGTGCCGATCATAACACTTCCATTAAAATGCTTAAAGAAGTTATTTTCCCAAGGTTTGGAGTCCCTAGATATTTAATGACTGATGGTGGTTCACACTTTATTCATGGTGCTTTCCGTAAAATGCTTGCTAAATATGATGTCAACCATAGAATTGCATCACCCTCATCCTCAATATAGTGGTCAAGTTGAACTTAGCAATTGAGAAATAAAATTAATATTACAAAAAACTGTCCCGAAAGAATTGGTCTAAGAAATTAGATGATGCACTTTGGGCCTATAGAACAGCTTAAAAAAATCCCATGGTATGTCTCCTTATAAAATGGTTTATGGAAAAGCTTGTCATTTGCCTCTTGAGTTAGAACATAAAGCATATTGGGCAATTAAAGAACTTAACTATGACTTCAAACTTGCCGGTGAAAAGAGGTTATTTGATATTAGCTCACTAGATGAATGGAGAACCCAAGCTTATGAAAATGCCAAACTATTCAAAGAAAAAGTTAAAAGATGGCATGATAAAAGAACCCAAAAGCGGGAATTCAAAGTTGGAGAATATGTTCTTTTGTACAACTCTCATTTTAGATTCTTTGCAGGAAAACTTCTCTCCAGATGGTAAGGACCATATATTATTGAAGAGGTTTATCGTTCTGGAGCTATCAAAATAAATAATGCCAAAGGTACTAACCCGAAGGTGGTCAATGGGCAAAGAATTAAACACTATATCTCAGGTACGCCTATTAATGTTGAAAGCAATATTATTCAAACCATGACACCGGAGGAACACATAAAAGAAACCTTCCGGAACACTCCAGAATCGTGAAAAAAGAGGAGGTACGTGATACGGTAAGTAAATGGACTCCGAAAAATCCGCAAAAATATTTTCTGTCAGTTTTGGAATATTACAAAAAATTAGAAAAATAAGAAATAACCAGGAAGGCAACTGAGGAGGGCACAAGACACTAGGGCGCACCTGCCCTGCCTGGCGTGCCCAGGTGGGTTGTGCCCACCGCGGGAACTTTCCCGACTCCGTTTTCCCCTCATTTTGCTTGTTTCCCAAGATAAAAAATCTTTATATACCCCCAGAACGTATTGACCACCGTATCGCAGAGAAATCTTCTGTTCTTCTTTCTTGCTGTTTTTTGATAGATCTAGATCGCCATGGCCGCTCAGAGCTCCTCCAAGGACAAGTTCTTCAATAGGGTAATCAACCCCTACTTGTCAGAGGTGGTGAAGCACCCTCAAACCATCGAGATGCGTGAGGGGGTGCTTCACATCCGGGACGTTCAAGGGCCCAAGGGGAAGGGAACCGTGGAGGCCAGGCTCGATGCCATGGAGCAAGAGGTCTTCAAGTGCAAGGGGATGGTGGAGCGCGGACTCGATGCCAATCACCTCATGATTACGGATTTCACCCGTGATCTCAAGGTGGATGGCTGGTCCATGAAGGATGTCGTCTTCACCCTCAACGAGCAAATCAACTTTCTGCAAAGCCAAATCTATGATCTCCAAAACCAAGTCTTTGAATATGAGGCAAGGTTTAAAGGTATGAGTTTGGCTGTCAGTTGCAGGACTCGCGAGACTCATGCTTCCTCTTATGATGGTGAGCCACTACCATGGAAACCGGAGGATAAGAACACTCACACCTCATCTACACCACCACCACCTTCTTCACCACCAAAGGAGACTTGAGTTCATGCTATGGGCACTCCCCTTGGCTTGTGCCAAGCTTGGGGGAGGTGCCCCAGTATTGTATCACACCACCTTCTTTGTCTTTATTTATCTTATATCTCAATCTTTAGTTATCTTCTGAATTATTCAAATAAAAGTTTAGTTCGATATTTCTTCGAGTGTTTGCTTAGTGATCTATCTATCTATCTATGTAATCGTGTGCGAGACATATAATAAAGATTAGTTCGAGTTTTGCTTGCTTTACTTTTATGTTGCAATCAGAATAAAAGGAAATAATGAAAAAGATCATATGCTAATCTTATGGTAAGTAATGACATCACATAAAGAAAAGTACAAGTGGTAAAATTTGTTCAAAGTTGGCAAATACAGCATTGGTCAATGATGCAATTCATAAAAGAATTAATAAGGGAAGAGAAGATTCGCATGCAAATACACTATCTTGGACATCTTTTATGATTGTGAGCCCCCATCAAAATATTATATGCCAAAATTGTTGACATTGGACAAGGAAGACAACGTAATGATTTATGCTTGTTCATATTCACATAGAAGTTATATTGTCATAGATCCTTTAACATGTGGTGCTTGCTCAATATCTTTGCTAGCCAAAAACTCCGCACTAAGTAGAGATACTAATTATGCATCCAAAAACCCTTAAACCCAAAATCTTGTTTTGAGAGTCCACCATACCTACCTATGGACTGAGTAAGATCCTTCAAGTAAGTTGTCATCGGTGCAATAAGGCAACAAAAATTGCTTCTAAAAGTGTTGGATCATTTAGTGTAAGAGAAAATTGAGCGTTGTACGAACTTGTGATGGCAAAGTAATAAAGGCAACAGACTGCATAGTAAAGGTTGCTATCATAAGGGGCAATAAAACGTGACATTCTTTTGCATTAAGAGATTGAGCATACAAACCAAAAAGTGCATGACAACCTCTGCTTCCCTCTGCGAAGGGCCTATCTTTCACTTTTATGTATTTACATTTATGCAAGAGTCAAAGTATTCTTCCCTATTCCTTTTTTATTTTCTCTTTTTGCAAGCATCATGTGATGAGGAAAGATCTAGGCACATATATCCAGTTGGATATGGGTGAGCATGAGTTATTATTGTTGACATCACCCTTGCAGTGAATACATTGGGAGGCGAAAACTATAAGCCCCTATCTTTCTATGTGCCCGGTTGAAACTTTTTGCTTATGTGTATGAGGTGAGTGTTAGCAATCATAGAAGATTATATGATGGTTGAGTGTGTGGACTTGCCAAAAGGCTCCGATATGAGACCCTTCCTGAAAAGATGATGAATTGTAGTTGCAAAAGTTGACTGAGAACAGATTTTGTTGGTTTTCAATAGAGTTTATGCTTTTACTTCGATGTTGTGATGAATTATTACTGGTTCATGAGAAGTTATATGATAAAGTTTTGTGATAAAGTTCTATGATGAAGTTTGTTGTTGTTATAATAATAAGCATGATGCTTCTATGTCTGTATTCTGTTTTTATTGACACCTCTCTCTCTCTAAGCATGTGGACATGTTTTTCGATTCCGGTTCTCGCTTGAGGACAAGCGAGGTCTAAGCTTGGGGGGGTTGATACGTCCATTTTGCATCATGTTTTCCTACTGTTATTTACAATGTTTCTATGCATAATAATGCTTTATGGAGTAATTCTAATGTCTTTTCTCTCATAATATGCAAGGTTTACACAAAGAGGGAGAATGCCGGCAACTGGAATTCTGGACCTGAAAAAGCTATGTCAGAGTTACCTATTCTGCACATCTCCAAATGAGCTAAAAAATTTATGAAGAATTGTTTTGGAATATATAACAAATACTGGAGAAAATAACTACCGAAGGGGGCCCATATGGTGAGCACAAGACACCAAGGCGCCAGGCCCCCCAGGCGCGCCCTGGTGGGTTGTTCCCAGCACGGCCCACCTCCGGTGCCCATCTTCTGGTATATAGGTCATTTTGACCTAGAAAAAAATCAAGGGATGACTTTCGGGACGGAGCACCGCCGTCTCGAGGCGAAACTTGGGCAGGAGCACTTTTGCCTTCCGGCGGAGCGATTCCGACGGGGGAACCTCCCTCCCGGAGGGGGAAATCATCGCCATTGTCATCACCAAAAACTCTCCCATCTTTGGGAGGGCAATCTCCATAAACATCTTCAACAACACCATCTCCTCTCAAACCCTAGTTCATCTCTTGTGTTCAATCTTTGTACCGGAACCTCAGATTGGTACCTGTGGGTGACTAGTAGTGTTGATTACATCTTGTAGTTGATTACTATATGGTTTATTTGGTGGAAGATTATATGTGGAGATCCATTACGCTACTTAATACCCCTCTGATCTTGAGCATGATTATCATTTGTGAGTAGTTACTTTTGTTCTTGAGGTCACGGGAGAAATCTTGTTGCAAGTAATCATGTGAACTTGATATGTGTTCGATATTTTGATGAAATGTATGTTGTGATTCCCTTAGTGGTGTGATGTGAACATCGACTACACGGCGCTTCACCATCTTTGGGCCTAAGGGAATGCATTGTGGAGTAGTTATTAGATTATGGGTTGCTAGAGTACAGAAGCTTAAAGCCTAGTTTATGCGCTACTTCGCAAGGGACTGATTTGGATCCAAAAGTTTAATGCTATGGTTAGATTCGATCTTAAAACTTTTCTCATAGTTGCGGATGCTTGCAAGGGGGTTAATCATAAGTAGGAGGTTTGTTCAAGTAAGAACAACACCTAAGCACCGACCCACCCACATATCAAAGTAGCGAACACGAATCAAACCAATTTGATGAAAGTGACTAGATGAAATTCCCGTGTATCCTCAAGAACGCTTTGCTTATTATAAGAGACTGTTTTGGCCTGTCCTTTGCCACAAAAGGATTGGGCTACCTTGCTGCACTTTATTTACCGTTACCGTTACTTGCTCGTTACAAATTATCTTGCTATCAAACTACCTGTTACCGACAATTTCAGTGCTTGCAGAAAATACCTTGCTGAAAACCACTTGTCATTTCCTTCTGCTCCTCGTTGGGTTCGACACTCTTACTTATCGAAAGGACTATGATTGATCCCCTATACCTGTGGGTCATCATTCACGCACTCGTTTGGCTAACTACTTTGGCAGTTTCTCCTTTCTTTCATTGGCAGAACCTACCAAGTATGAAGAATCCATGAATGATCCAGATTGGATGAATGCTATGCAAGAGGAGTTGGTGCAATTCGAACTGAATGATGTGTGGGAATTGGTTGACAAAACGAATCCTAAGAAGCACAATATCATTGGCACAAAATGGGTTTTCCGCAATAAACAATATGAAAATGGCATTGTGGTGAGAAACAAAGCATGTCTCGTTGCTCAAGGGTACACACAAGTAGAAGGTATTGATTTCGGTGAAACATATGCTCATGTTGCACGCCTTGAGGCAATTCACATTCTTACTGCTTATGCAAATTACAATGATATCTTTCTTTATCAAATGGATGTAAAAAGGGCTTTCCTCAATGGTGAAATTGATGAGGAAGTATATGTTAGACAGCCACCTGGCTTTGAACATCCTGAGTTTCCTAACAAAGTTTTCATGTTGAAAAAGGCTCTATATGGGTTGAAGCAAGCCCCTCGAGCATGGTATGACACCTTGAAGAAGTTTTTGCTCGACAAAGGATTCAAGCCAGGATCCACTGATCCCACACTTTTCACTCGTGCTATTGATAATGATCTATTTGTATGTCAAATCTATGTGGATGATATTATCTTTGGATGTACTAACAATGCTTGCAACTTAGAGTTTAGGAAAATGATGTCCGAGAAATATCAAATGTCTATGATGGGTGAACTTAAGTACTTTCTCGGACTGCAAATACGTCAACAGGCAAATGGAATTTCCATATCTCAGGAGAAATATATTAAAGAATGCCCGAAGAAGTTCAAAATGCAAGATTCCAAAATGAAGGGCTACAAAACACCTATGCCCACGAATGGTAAGCTAGATGCAGATGTGTACGGTAAGGATTACGATCAGAAGGCTTATCGTTCGATGATTGGTTCTCTTCTTTACCTATGTGCGTTCATATATGATATTATGTTTAGTGTTTGCATGTGTGTCCGCTATCAAGTTGCACCAAAAGAATCGCATCACCAAGCGGTCAAGCGTATTCAGAGATATTTGGCTCACACCCCCACCTGAGGTTTATGGTATCCTAAGGGGGCACATTTTGATCTCATTGGATATCCAGACTCGGATTACGCAGGTGACTTGGTTGATAGGAAATCTACTTCGGGGACATGCCATTTCCTCGGTAGATCATTGGTATGTTGGTCATCAAGGAAGCAGAATTGTGTATCACTTTCCATGGCTGAGGCCGAATATATTGATGTTGGCGCTTGTTGCACTCAGTTATTATGGATGAAGCAGACTCTGAAGGATTATGGCATCAAGGTCAAGAAGATTCCTTTATATTGTGACAATGAGAGTGCTATCGAAACTGCACATAATCTAGTGCAACATTCTCGCACGAAGCATATTGCCATCAGACATCATTTCATTCGCGATCATGTTGCTCGAGAGGATATTATCATCAATCATGTCAAGATCGAAGACAATCTCGCTGATATTTTCACCAAGCCTCTCGATGAGAAAAGATTCTGTTTGTTACAGTGTGAGCTAAATATCCTGGACTTCGCAAACATGCAGTAAGCTGGACTCGGCACCCGTGCTAACACTTCCATATCTTAGAAGGAATGGGTGCATAACACTCGAAGAGTTTGAAAATTTCGACAAAGTGAAATTTTGTTTCCGAGAGTGAATACATTAACGAAGAACTAGACTAACCGGGTGCCATGATAATTGTGCGACACTCGGGGTCATACAGTTCTTATACGGTGGGTCACGCCACCACATTTTTCTTTCGTTGAGTTACTGTTCGATCGAAAGATTTTGTGTTTGTCCGAACGCATTTCTCTCATAGCTATTCATTCGAGTGCTTGTGTTTATTGTCTGAGTGAAATGCCTAGGACCCTGTTTTCTCTCTGCTCTATCTTTTACAATCTATGATGTTCCATTATAAATGCTCAATTTCATCTGGTACCGAAACTTTATCTGGTGTCCTTGACCACAATGAAGATTAGGTCCGAACTTTAATCTATTTTGGCGAAAGCTGACCAAAATTTGGGGTTTCCCGCCCAAGTCAAGACCATGATCTTTTATGATGGTTTCCACGTGCAATCCATCAACTACCACTCCATCCTGTCCGTTGAATCACAATAGTCTCTATATAGTGGTCGTTCGATCGGATTCACTCCGTGCGGTTATTTCCCTTCGCATATAAAACCGCGCCACCCCCTCTTCCTCGTCCACTTCTCTTCCTCCTCGCAATTGTTTCCTCCGAAACCCTCGCTGCAGTGCTCCACCTTGAGCTCGACGCCGATGATCCCTTTGCCGCTTCACTGTCGGAAAGCGGTCACCAGAGTCCTTCCTCGCCGCCGCGGGACATCTTATTACCCGCGTCGCCGTAGCCGCCGCACATCACCAAGCTAGGGTATGTGTAGCGTGAACTCGTTCTTCAGTTCTTCTCGTTCGAGTTCGTCTGCGGTTATTATTCTCCAATTTTACCGCATATCATAGATCTTTACTGCTTAGGTAACTTGTGCGGATGTGGTTTGTAGTTTTTCCTCGCATCCGAAAAATTTCAGATCTAGGGTTTGTGTTATGTCTCGCACGAATGGAATGGTTAGCACGCTGACTAGTATATTCTTCGGACCTACTAGTTCGTTATATACATTTCTTTCATTCGAAACATTTCTCAAAGTCTGCATCTAATTCTTCTTCAACACATTTTCGCTCGAAAAATCTTCGAAGTGAGCATTTGTAACCCTGTCCCCATTTTCCATCGCATATATTCTCATTCACAGGTATATGCAATCTGTTGAAGATTCTTCTCGACCAATGAGCATGGCTGATGAAAAAGAGGTAATCTTGGGTACAGCAGATGTGTCAAAGACTCTGAATGCAAAGGGCCCAATGGTAGACCCATCAACCAGCAAAAGAAAGAGACCCGAGCAAAATGCAGATGAGCAAGAAGAAGATGCGCCGAAGAAAAAGAAAGGTGGCAGACAACCATACGCAAATTCAGCTCAATACATCTCTCATGATGATTATAACACTGTTCTAGGAGAGTCAAAACGAGAAAGAGACAAGCGTTTGCAAAAGATTCGACGCCACTTGGTGCGCAAGTGGTTTAACTATGAAATGATTCATCCTCGGTCGCGAAGAACTTTGCTTTCCATCCTCCTTGGGGTGACTGTCGTGAAATTGGTCTCATTCGAGCAAGTGATCCCCAGGAGAGACCACCGCCTCCACCAACTGCTCATGAGGCATCTCTTCGGACTCCCGACTCCTATCCTGATGAAAAGGCTAAGTGTCAGAAGAATGATGAAAAGAGAGCCAAGAAGGCAGAAAAAGAAAGAGCTCGTGAAGAAGCAAATCGTTGGCTTCTCAAAGATGAAGTTGAGAAGAAAAAGGCCGAAGGAAAATCAGAAGGACGCTCTAAGCGCAAACATGATCCCAGTGCGAAGAAAAAGAGCGCTCCGAAGAAGAGGCCGGCTGAACCAACTGATAGAAATGCTGAAAGCAATTCTTCCGATGCAGATGATCCTCCACCCACAAGGGATGAAGTTGAAGCTTCTCACTCCGAACAAGTGAACATCACAACTTCTACAGTGCTGCCTGATCTTCGAGCTCGTGCAGCTCCAATAGCACCTCCTAAGAAGATCATCTTGAAAAGAAAGACCCCACATACAACTGTCACCATGAAGGATTTTGTGAATATAACTCCTCATCCTGAAGCAATCAACCTAGAGGATTTGGTAGTTGATGCCCTTGTCAGCACAGCCAAGTTAGGCGAACAAATTGCAAAGCCTAAAGTGAAGCAAATCAAGGCTCCTTCTGCCGAGTCGAGTGCTCCTCAAGCTGATGCTCTAAAAGAAAAGGCTGCTTAGTTTGCTCCCACTTTGACTCAACCATTGGTTTCTATGCCTCCAACCGAGCAAGTTCCTATGCAACTAGCTCCAGTTCCACAGACTGATGTACAATCTGATGCTCCACATTATTACAATCATGTATTCATCATGGAGCAGCTTGACAAGTTCGTAGAAAATCCATTCGATGGTGAAGTGGCATCTTTGCCAATTCCATCTGAAATCATTTCCTAGTCATCTGATGTTGTTCGAGATATGAAAGAATATTATGTTGAAATCAACAACCTCACCGCCGAACTCAATGATCTTGACAGTCGAATGAAAGCTACATCTTCCAAGTTTGTCATTACGCAACTTGAAGAATCATACATGGATGTCAATCGAGCTTTGACTATCCTTCGCAACAGAAGATTGGGTTTTCACTCAGATCTGGATAATATTGTTCGCAAGATTTGCATTGAGCATCAAGCTCAACGGTTATAATGATCTTGTCAAGGGACATATTGTTCAAACTACTCAGCAGACCAAGAAGAGGCGAAAGAAAACTGTGATGAAAAATGCTCCTCCTATTACGATAGGAATGTCAATTGATCATGCTGAAGCACAGCCTCAGAAGGAAAGAACTCTTGAGCCAGCAATTCCTTCGCAACCCACTGCTCAAACTACTAATGTACCTCTCTCACCAAGGTTAACTGAACCAGTGCATGTGGCCTCCCCTGTTAGAGCTGTTATTCCACCACAGCAAGTTGTTTTCTGAAGAAGGTGAAATCCTTCGCTCCGAACCCCAAGGTTCACCCGCTCGTGCATCACCGAATGTTTCGGCTCCTCCAACTGAACAGCAACGCCAGATTCTCGAAGATCAATATCAACCACCTCCAGTGCATACTGAAAAGGAATCTTCTCTGATGCCCCCTTTTTCTGCAACCCCAACTGTTGTGCCATCTGCTCCATCTCAACTGCAATTGTCAATCGACACAGAACGAAGAATTTTAGATGATGTTCCGACTATAAATAGATTTGTTTCTGGTCGTCATACATACTCCGTAGTATATGAAGATGAAGTACTTTCAGTCGAAGATGAACTCAAATATCCATATCCTCGTGAACAACTACCAGTGTTCTTGACTGGTGTTGGTGCCAAAGGGCCACTTTTCAATCGGAATACACAACCCCAATTCTTTCAAGAAAGTTCGTATAAAGGGCCACACACCTTTGAATCGCCTCGTTTCTAGACAAAAGAACGGGGAATCTATTATTCTCGGATTCTTTATGACAGCCGAAAGATATTTCCTCATGAGTTCCCGGACTTCTCGGCTATGAAGAGTGTTGGTTGCTTTGATCAGATATTGCAAGATCTAGAAGATTTTTGCCTCACGAATGTCTTTGCATTCGAGCATCCGTGGAACAGAGAAATCATACTTCAGTTCTATGCAACACTGTACATCTCTGGTGATGAGTCTGACAGTTCTAAATGGATCATGGAGTGGATGACCGAAGGGAAAAGAATTAAATGATCTACAGATTTTGTCTCACATTTTCATTTCCCTCGGTTCGAGCATGGCAAAACGGAAATTAGAGTGCACAATATTGATGTTATTTCGGATGAAATCTTTCAGTGCACCATGGATAAGGAAAAGATTCGTGACTACAATGGTCCCCGCAAGCTAGAGCACTTAACATTCGAGAATCAGACTATATATCATCTGCTCACTTACACCATTTGCCCTCTGGCTGGGATGAATTCAGAAAATGTCATTTCAAATGCTCTTCAAAACGCTATATATGCAATCTCCGAGCGATATGTCTTTGATGTTGAGGATATGTTTCTGCGTATCTTAAAGGACTCTGCCCAGCATCCGAAAACCATCAAAGTCTATGGTCCATGGATTCAGAAAGTTGTTGATCATGCCATGCATACAGAGTACTTGGCAAAAGTGAGTCACAAAAGCTTCGTTCCTCCAGTACGTGATACCATGCAAGTCTTGGAAGATATCTCTTCAGGTAAATCGCCAGACTCAAGCCATCAAGGTTATCACAAAACATTCGATGGGCCACGTCTGCCTCAGCGTGAGCAAACGATATTTCATCAACCCCCATCGCAGCTTGAAGTCAGTCTGTGCACACAACAGCTACTGCTACAACATATGGATGAGGATCGCCGAGAGAAAGAACATCTTGACGCCGAGCTAAATGCCATCAACAACTGAACCAAAGTAGTGCATATGATTGCGGCTGAGAATAAGAAGCGTCTCTGGAAACTGCTTCGCAAGTTCTTCACCGAAAAACAACTCATGCACATCGATCTCAAAGAACTTTATGATTTTATTGACAAAGGATTTTCTAATGAAGATTTCCAAGATCACATTGATCCACCTCTGTTTGCTCGTGAGCCAACAACTGATTTACTTCATCTTAAGCTTCGCAAAATACTCGAAAAATCTGAAGCTACCTCACCAACGGAGAAGCCAACAGAAGGAAATGTGCTTTCTCGTGCTACTCAAGTGGTTGATCCCAATGTGCCTTCATCATCTCAGCCTCAAGCTGCTATTCCTGAAGAAAAATTTGTTGCCGTTGAAGATGACGTTGAGCCAGTCACTTCCAAATCTGAAGTCTCTTCTGACAGTTCTTCTGGAGATGCCACTGAGTGAATCAAGTTCACAGCTTTTGCACTCATGTTATTCGCCACCTTTTTTACACTAGTTGACAAAAGGGGGAGAATTACATCGAGTTTCGATAGATTTGCCTTTTGCGTTCCGTTGATTTGGTTTCGCGTGTTATTTGAATCTTATGCTTCAAAGACTATCTGTGCTACGATGTAAAACTTCTGTGCTGTAATGTTAATGACCCCGCCTGCTACACTATTTCTCTCGAAGCATTTGTTTTGCAGGTGGAATTATTATCAGAAGTTGTGAATGATTGCACTACAATCTTGATGGATTATATATTATCAGTGTGAATCATTATCTCGAATGATTGAAATTTTCTCTATATACTCCAATGAATTGCAGGAGATTTTATCTCATATCTATAACCCTGCATACATCTAGGGGGAGTATGTTTCATCATCGAGCCAAGTAACGCTAATTCACTCTTGTTCGAATTACTTTTCACTTATCTATCTTCACTTCGATGATTATCTGTTTTGTCAACAACCGTCCAAAAAGGGGGAGATTGTTGGTGCAATGATAGGCCCCTTATGTTTTGGAGTTTGTTGACATAAACAGTATGGGACTTATGTGTTTGCTACTGCACACAGAGTAACAGGCCCCTGAGATCACAACGAGTTTGATGCATACGACGAAGGTAATCTCCCTGCGGTGCAGCAAAGGTTATCACCGAAGATTATGATAACAAGAGTGACCCCTAAAAATTGCTGAAGTAAATCAATTGATTCAGTGTCTGTCCGAGGGAAATGACTGCGTTCGAGGAGATTGAAGACGAAGTTAACACGTAGCCTTTATTTCGTTGTTCTTCTTCTCTTTATTGAGTCATAGGACCATCGTACTATTAAGAGGGGTGTAGCGTTCGAAACTTTTATTCTCTGATGCTAAACCCAAATCCTATGAAAGCTGCGAGAGAAATCTCTTTGTGTTCCGAGCAAATACTTGTCAGCAAGAGACCGTGATCTTCTTCGCTGCGAGAGATTTGTCCCTGACCAAGGAATTAACATTACTTGTTCCTCAAGTAACGTTACCGTTGCTCCAGAATCCGACCGTTGTGAACGTGTCGGTTGGCCATTGGCTGGACCGCGTGTCCAAAATGGTCATTTCCCACCAGGGAAGGCTGCGCCTATAAGTAGCCACCCCGCACCGGCTTTGTCCGGTGGCTGCTCCATTTGATTCTGGGAAGATTGTTGAGCAACCCCCTCTCTGAGCGATTTGAGGTTAAAATTCACCGATAGAAAACCCCTAGAGCCGAAGAATTAGATAGTGGTTCAACATCACTCGAATCTAAGTCTAGTACGCTCCGCCTATTACTCTTGAGAGCTGCAAACTCTCTAGACGGTTAGGTGTCAATTTCTTCAGAGACCAAGAGTGATTGTGGTTCTCGAAGAAGAAGTCTGTAAAGGTTCGGGGATTGCCTCAAGTCTCTACCACGAGTAATCGACATTGGTTGACGAACCAATTGTCGAGGAGAATAGGGTGAAGAGAGTTTATCTTCCATGTTAAGTCACAACCTCTCCAACCAGACGTAGTCCTTGTGCAGAAGGACAAACTGGTCGAACAAATACCCTGTCGCCATCGAGCACCATTGGTCACCTCTGCTACCCACATTTACATTCGATCTGCTTTTTCGTTTATGTAAATTGTCTCGATGCATGTTTTAGTTTCCATTCGGTACTTAGTTTTAGCTCGCTGTAGTTTGTTTGTCATTTGCTCCGCTGCTGGATTCTGAGAGTTTTGAGATTTCCGAAGAAATTTTAAAACTCCCATTCACCCTCCTCCGATAGACATACTTCGTTCCTACATGAATTAAGGCGAACACATATACTCCCTCTGTAAACTAATATAATACCTTTTAGAAATACATGTAATTTTTAATAAGTCTATTTTATGAGTTTAAGGGCATCTCCAACGCCGACCTTCAAATCTTCCGCAATCGTCCAAACCGTAGAAGCTATTCAACAGTCTGTGGACGAATACGGGAGAAAATTTGCGGTTTGCTGAAGATGCCCTAAGCAAGCGCGGTGTAGTTGACACGTAAAATAAACTCTCCTTGTGGAGCCGCCGGAGATGTTCCAAGGCGCAGATGGCCTTTGGAGAAGACGTAGAACGCAGGCCAATTCTATGTAGAAAAGAAGCGTAAAGTATTTATTTCCTTTTAGGGGAGAGGAAGCGGAAACCTAGAATTACGTCTTCAATTCATTGGGTAAACATCACGTATCCCTCCCTTTTACTGGCAGGGTAAAAACACATGGTATCTACCATACCGTCCTACACACGTCTTTTCTATTTTGTTTTCATCATCATATTATTCCAGGAGCACCGAAGAAGCCAGCGGCATTGCCAAACGAACAAGACGAGGCAGCGAGCGGCGGATTTGCGTCCCCAGCGGTGAAGATCCCCGCGGGCACCGGCGGCCTCGTCACCCCACGCAGCGTCGCGCCGACGGCCTCCGGTAGCGCCATCATCAGGTTCGATTCGCTGTCCCCACCGGCGCCTGGCCTGATTTGGTGCGACGGCGGCGGCGGCTCGATTCGGTGCGGCGGCAGCTTGATTCGCGGAGACTGCGGCCCGATTGCGACGGCGTGCAGAGTCCCCGCTCAGCGTCGGCCGTGCGAGGGAGCGGCGAGGTGACGTGCAGCGGCGGTCTGCTCCGCGTCGCGCACGTGCAGTCACGCGGGGATCAGGTACCGGATTGCAGGTCAGGGCCCTTCCCCACTCTCTGCTTCGCCTCTTGATTTCTGACGTGGGGGTTGTGGATTCGGGAGGGGGGATTCCTGCGGCGGCGCGCGTATGTACGACCGTACGATGAACTCGTCCACCAACGGAGTTCTGTACATGATCGGTCCCCCGTCGCAGCGCTGCTTGCTTAGTTTCTTCATCCTTCGTAGCTTGGTGAAATCACGAAGGGCGCAGGGTTGGCTAGGCCCCTGCGATTTACGGTTGGTGGTGATTAATTAGGCAGCGTAGTTACAAGGGTTGATGAACAATTGGATCGTGGTATTTGCAGAGGTCATCCGTCTAGCATGTCTGTTGTTGCTTGCTAGCAATTTATGTGAGTATTTCATGGATATCTTGTTTTTTGTTCGCAATGGAGGCTATTTGCAACTTCTCAGTGCTAGTGGACTGATATGAATTAATTAAGTTATGGTGAAGGATTGCCATAGGGTAGGGTTTGAGCGTGGAGCGGTCATTTATCATATTTTAGCAACTGACTACCAATTCTGATGCTAACTCATGGCAAAAAAGAACCTCTGCTGCCAGAGCCTTGGGCTACGTTCTCTAAAACAAGGGTCTCATCTTGGAGTGAGATATTTTGTGGTTTACTAGTTATCAGTTGGTCCAATGTATCGCGATGGTACTATTTTAATTATGGAGCAATTGTTTCTGAATCAGTGGTAGCTTGCGAGAAGCTTTGATGTTGTGACTTTGTCTTCGGGTATGCTGGTCCAACTATCATCCTGACTTTGTGTTGTTTCTTGTATATGCTGGCAGGTAAGAGATCAGATAGTACAGGCTTGAAATATGACTATAGTCCTATTAGTTTTTAAAATGAGGATTACTAAACATAAGCTTGCTAGTTGTACCTCACATATTCGTGGTTCCCTTTGACTGGTCGCAAACAAATGGTTTCTCTTTAGGATTATGTGATGATTAATAACAGTCAAATGCTATGTGGTTCAGACCCCCATAATGATCTTTTTTGTGGGGATTTTTCTGGAGTGTGCATAATGTTTGACCCGCAACTTACAAAATAATTGGGAGCACTAATACCTGCGCCTTATGTCTCTGAGCTTCGGCCGTGAATTGTGATTCATGTTTTCTCATACATGTGTCACATGGACTGGTAGATTGTTTCGATGTGTGATGTATCATGTCTTGTTAGATCAGATGGTACATTGTGTCTTGCTGTAGTTTCTTACATTGCGTGCATCATTTTATTTCTTGAATTTGCCTGGTTGGTATGCATTATTAGATGTAAGTGATAGAGATGGACTATTTGTTATTGGTTGCATTTGATAATTCATGGCTGTAATATGCTATTTATTTGCAGACTGCAGTAACCTACAGATTTCTGTGGTGGCAATTTCTCGTTGCTTGTGTAACATTATTCTCTACAGAAGTAAAGAATATATGGGCTGACTTTGGCATTTCATGGGAGGTTTTGAAGATGATGAACCGCCATCAAAACGGGCAAGAGCATCCTCAGTAGAATCAGCAACTTTGTCAGACATCCCCTGTTATTCGAAACCCACTAATCCTTTGGGAGGTACAATGGCTAGACCTTTGACTTCCCAAGGGAAAGAAGTTATGGTTGGCTCTAAAGGTTTAATTAAGAGGGATGAATTTGTGAGGATAATCACAAAATCTCTGTATACTCTAGGATATGAAAAAACTGGAGCTGTTCTTGAGGAAGAATCAGGTATAACACTGCATTCCCCACCAGTGAATGTTTTCAGAAAGCAGGTGCTTGATGGGAATTGGGACAGTGCAGTAGTTACCTTGAACGCACTTGATCTTCTGGACGAAAACATTGTGAAGTCTGCAGTATTTTTGTTATTGGAGCAGAATTTTTTTGAACTTCTGAGAAATGGCAATGTCATGGGTGCTATGAAGACGCTGCAAAGTGAAATCTCCCCCCTTGGCATTAACAGAAAAAGAGTTCACGAAATGGCAAGTTGCTTAATTTCTTCTCCGCAAAACGTCTTGGTTGGTTTTTCAAAGCCTGGAATTGAATCTTCTAACTCACGGTTTAAGCTCCTAGAGGAATTGCAAAAGGTGCTCCCCCCTACCATTATGGTACCTGAGAGGAGGTTAGAGAATTTAGTTGAACAGGCACTTACTGTACAACGTGAAGCTTGTTATCTCCATAATTCTGTTGATGGCCTGTCACTCTATATCGATCATCACTGTGGGAGAGATCAGATACCATCTCAAGCGCTGCAGGTCAGAACTCATGCTGGTGCCCTATTTCAGTGCTTGCATAGTTGCATTTATTACATGTTATTTGCATAGAGTATTCTAAATCAAGGTTGCACACTTGTCGGTTGACTGGACTGGTCATGCACCAATAGAAGCAGTAGTGTCTTCTCTTTCGTTTACTGCCTACTAGTAATTGTGTGCGTGCACGCACGTCCAGTCTGGCAGTAATATTAATTGTGTGTAATGCAATTAATATGTTTCCAAATTATTGATATGTGATGGATGGCTCAGATCATTTGGATTCACCAAACTCGTGCTTTTATAAGTAGTACTCCCTCCGTCTCGGTTATAAACCGAGACGGAGGAAGTAGTAGATAGATAGATAGTAGAGTATGTGTCATTGCTTTTATTTGATGTCTCATTAGAAGTTCTTTTCTATTATCTTCCCTTTCTCTTTGGATTGTATATGTGCATGCAGCTGCGAGCGCGTATGTTTGACCACTTGTATACTTTGGTTTTGCTGTTGTTGGATAGTTGAAGTGTAAAACATAGTCATCTTAACCGAAGAAGCAAAAGTCCACTTTACTTACAATATATGCATAACATATAAGCCTCTCAACTCTTGAGCATCTCTATAGTGCCATCCCTCCCCCCCTTCTGGTCTTTCTATTCGAATATTTTTACAATATATGTTTAGGTTCCAAAGCGTACACACAAATTGAGATTGCATGAGGAAGTATTGGACTTGCTGTTTCTGTATGGACAACTGGCTGAGAAAGATAGATGTTAGCTGAGTGCGATTTTTCTATTCAGGGAAACATCCTATCAGCTGAGGGTCCTGATGTGCCTTTCATTCCTAGTGTAAAACAGTAAATGCCTGTTATGTTTTGTGTTGCATGATGACACACTGCATGCATATCTTACCACTTGTACTACTAAAGCAGAAAGTAAAATTATTGCAGGTTTTGTGTGCACACCGTGACGAAGTATGGTTTCTCCAATTTTCGAACAATGGGAAGTATTTAGCATCGGCATCAAATGATAAAACTGCAGTCATATGGAAGGTATCTATGCTTCTGACTTTTGACATTCTTAATTGGTGTTAACAGTGCAGTCACTTGCCCCTTACTTTCCAGTTTTGCACCCCATGTGAAAACTGGAAATTGCACTCTCATTCATGCTTGGCTGCTCACCTGCTATTTGTTCTGTCTGAAAAATTGTTGTCCAGAATATTTTGTTATTTGTGCAAATGAAAGTGAAAGATACAGGATTGCCTTTTTTACATGATTAGTTTCATCGGAGCCTATTTGTACAATGTTTGGCTTCAGCACCAAATAGATTTGATTAATATGTTTGTTAGTTTTACTCCATGATCGTGTGACCAGACACTTTTCTCTTGGCCTGTCACCGTTGAACATGGAAGTGTATTTCTTCTGGTTACACTTCAATGAACAACTCCACAACCCTAGAGCTTTGGTCTCTATGCATGTGAGGAATGGTTAGCTTATCTGAAAGGTGTTCTGATTTTTTTTGGTGGTCACACACTTATTGTCGCTCCTTATTTTAAAATGTCAAAACTTATCTGCATAAAATTTCCATTATTTCCTTCAACACTTGAACCCATTCGAGACCCAGATGAACATGAACCCGATTTTCTGTTTTCCTCTTCCGCATTGTTCCAGGAAGCTAGCTGCATTCCACGCGTATGTGTGTTTACTGATAATGATGGTGAAGGTTACATTTTCACGATCACCTCGATAGTTGATGCAGCACAAAACAGTCTTCTCCTTGCTTGCAGTAATGTGAGTATTCGTTATCCTAGGTTGATGAAGATGGAGAACTATTGCTGAAGCATACATTGACTGGTCATGAGAAACCAGTGATGATGGTTGCATGGAGCCCTGATGATTGCCAGCTTCTCACATGTGGAATGGAAGAAGTCATCCGGCGCTGGGATGTTGAATCTGGCGAATGTATTCATGTTTATGAAAAATCTGGCGTTGGTCTGTTGTCATGTGGTTGGTTTCCAGATGGAAAGCAAATATTGTCTGGTTTAAATGATCAAAGCCTTTGCTTGTGGGATTTAGATGGAAAACAAGCAGATTGCTGGGAAGGGCAGAGGTCAACGAAAACATCTGATTTTGCTGTCTCAAAAGATGGCAAACTTATAATAAGCACCAGTAGAGATTCCGCAATTCTGTTATTCAATAGGGACACAAAACAGGAGAGGCTGATTGAAGAGGAGCATACAGTCACTTCATTTTCTCTTTCGGAAGATGGTGATTTCTTGCTTGTAAATCTTATAAATGAGCAGATTCATTTGTGGAACATAAGGACTGATCCCATTCGAGTTAAACGGTACACTGGCCATAAGCGCAGCCGGTTTGTGATAAGGTCATGTTTCGGTGGATCTGAGCAGGCTTTTATTGCCAGTGGAAGCGAAGACGCAAAGGTATGATATATTGACTGTGGATGCAAATAAATCAATAAATTATGTTGTCCGCATCATTTCTATTATTTATTACTCCATCCCATAATATAAGATGTTATTACAACCAATATGTGAGTGTTGTTATGACACTTACATTATGGGACCGAGGGAGTAGCTTCCAGATAAATGCTACTCCCTCCGTTCCTAAATATAAGTCTTTTTAGAGATTCCACAATATGGACTACACATGGAGCAAAATGAGTGAATCTACACTCTAAAGTAGGTCTATATACATCGGTATGTAGTTCGTATTGAAATCACTAAAAAGACTTATATTTAGGAATGGAGGGAGTAGATTCCAGAAACTTTGAAGTTATATTTGCTATCTTGCAAGCCAATGTTACTGGAGAACCTAGTGACTGAACTGGAAAAGCTGCCTTCTACTGTATATCTAATAAAGCATAACAGTATATACAACATTTGTGACATTTTCAGTGTCATTGGTTCAGTTTGACAACTCCGTGTCATGCAATTTTCTTAATTTGCCAGGTCTATATCTGGCACAGAGCTAGTGGAGATGTTATCGAGACCCTGTCTGGCCACTCGGGTGCGGTCAACTGCGTAAGCTGGAACCCTACAAATCCACATATGCTTGCATCTGCAAGCGATGATCATACCATTCGCATATGGGGGCTAAAGAAAGCCACCGTGAAGCGAAGGGACGCAGGCAGCAGCAGCGGCAGTAATGGGATCCACATGAACGGCAGCGCCAACGGCAACGGTTTCGTTCACCAGTGCAACGGGAGCCGCAGCAAGTGACAATGACATGCAGCGCTTTGCTTTCCTTCCTCCAGGAAGAACACCCTAGTCCAGCACCGGTGTAGCGGGGGAGCGGAAAACCTGCTTGGTTTTATGCACCGCCTCCCTTGTTCCATCGTGTGTCACAATTGTCACATTTATTTCTCAATTCAAAGATGGACACAAATTCAAATATTGTTTGGCGCTTAAATTAGCTTTCTTTCCTCTAATTTTGTGATGGTCGTGATGGCACCGTAGTGATGAATCCATTTCATATTTTCCCTGATTTCCTCAATTCAATGTCAAACGAAAATAAATTATGAAATGTGCACCTGGGCACATCTTGCGAAATACGGGAAATCATAGGAATTCACAGGAACACTGTCCTGGGAAATTCATTGCCAATGCCAAACCAAAATGCGACGAGAGCAGATCGACAGAATTTTATGGGGCGTAGTACGCGGCCATCGGCTTATCTTTTTAAAGACTCGTTGGGTCGTGAGCCATCAGGCGGCTGACCGGCGTCGACCACCACTGCAACTGTGCTAATGTTGCAGAAACATTTGCAATATAGATTGTGTTGCAGCTCAACAGAGATCATGTTGCATAAGCGTCTCAAAGTTTTTTTTGCCACAAATCATGTTGCCATTTTTTTTGCAACAGAGATATTGTTGCGAAACGACTACACTTTTTTTTTGCAACAAAGACCATGTTACAGAACTTTTTTGTAACAAAAATCATGTTGCAAGAACTGTTTTCGTGGCGGCGCGATTGTTGTGGCTAAGCTCAAGGAGCGGCTGCCATGGACGTCGTTCCTCCTTCAGGACACTGGCGGTGTTGGACGGCGGGGGACCCCACCTTCGCAGTTTGCTTCGTTTGGCGGTGTAGTTAGTTGTGCACCGTGCCACTCCGTCGAGCGCGGCAGCGACCGCAAACCCCGTCGTGCTTCCTCGCTGTTGGCTACCGAGGCGCCAACCGTCGTTGTCCACATTTCCCCTGCTTCCACGACAAAGACGCAACCCAAATTAGCGCATGATCTCACAACAACGTACAAGAACACCGATAAGAGATCGCGGGAGTAAGGCTTTGTTCTGCAAGAATCGAAGGGGGTTTCTAAGGAAGAAGATGACTCGGTGGTGGAGAACATGTGAATGATGTTTTGCTGGGTTAAGGATGGGTGGGCCCCGCATGGGACACGTGTCACGTGCTAGCGGCGGCGGACCCCCATGCTGGATCAAATGGAAACATGTTTGTTTCATCGCAGGTAATGGAATCAGGTGGGTCAGCTTGGCGGCCGCATGCAGCGAATGGATCTTGGCAGCTGAATGCAGCGAATCATATATTTTGGAAAGAAGAGAGTTGGGAGCTTCATAGGCTGGAGCACCCCACAGTATCGCATCAAGATGCATGAGCAGCAATAGTAGGTGCCCATGCCGGCGATGATGGTCCCGATGGATGGCAGCAACGGCGAGCTAGAGATGGAGACTTTGCTCAAGGTGCCGGCCTACATCTTTGGGGTTAACAGGCCGAGCATGGCGCGGAAGGTCGTGCTCACCAACGGTACACGGCATAGCGGCAACCCTTATCCACTCATGGACCTATCTGACTCCATCTCTTCTTCCGCCATGGATCGGAGCTCGACCATGCCCGCTGGTGCCTTCGCAGTTGTAGTAGAAACTAGAGAGAGGGAGCGAGGGGGTGCCTGTGTCGGACGATGTCCTGACCAACGCGGGTTCCATCATCGTCGACGAGGTAACGTGGTTCTTAGTCGTGCTCAACCAAACTGAAGGAGAGAGACCAACAATGATGAATCTGGTTGAGAAAGGAAGCGTTTTACTGAGGGAGATGGGCGTAATCAGATTTTGCCAGGGACGTTATCTGATTACACAGGATCTGGTTTTGGCTAAGCTCAACCAAACAAAAACTAACGTAATTAGGCCTACCGTTATCGGGTTACGTTGCAAATCCCTGAACCAAAGACCTACTAATCCATCGGATAAATGCCTCCGCATAACCCTTCAACCCTGACTTTTATTGATAAGACGAATGTCTACTATGCATGGTTAACAAGCGTTTCCTGAAACATCTATACCTTCTCATGAGCCTTCTGGACAAGATCCTGAGCGCTTCTTCCGATGGACTTAAGCTCTTAGGTACTTCTTCCGTCCCATAATATAAGATCGTTTTCGATACTACACTGTAGTGTCCAAAACGGTTTTCTATATTATAAGACGGTGGAAGTAGTATATAGTGAATTTAAGGAATAGCATTGTACGGAGCCACCCACCTCAATGGTGATTTTCTTTCTTTCTTGATTCTTGAGGCTACCTCAATGCGTCCCAAAAAAAAGCTATTGTGCATGCGAAGACCCAGTTTTTTTTTTTTTCGAACACCCAGCTGACACGCAAGAGAGGGGGGCAGCTAAAGGGAAAAGGAAAGCAGAGTTACCTCGAATGCCTTCAGCCCAATACGCCCATAGCCTGTGGGCCTTCGAGCGGCTAACAAGCTCAGGCCCATATTCTCGAAGCTACCTTCCTAGGGTTTCGCTTCTTGTAACCCCCCAGTGCGCCCCCCTTTCTCCCACTTCCCCCACTCCCCACCACAAGACCGCCGCCGCCGCAGGAGGAGGAGGAGAAGCAGCAGGCGCGAGAAGGAGATCTCGCGAGGAGGCGACCGACCATGAGGGCCAAGGTAACCTCCCAATCCACACGCTCTAGTCCCCGGACACCTATCCTGTTCCTCCCGTAGATCCATGCGACGACCGCCATAGCTTTGTTCCTTCGTTCGTTCTTTGCCGAGCGGGGGCTATGATTACAAAGAGAGAGGCCCGAGTGGCTCGAATTCCTGGGAAACCCTAGCGAGCCGGCAGATCTCGCCGTCTCGCGCTCGTGCCCCCCGTTGCTGCTGCGGCTGCGATGGGGCGAGCGACTCTAGCCGGTCCGGGATGGAACGCGAGGTGCCGCCCGACGACGCCTGCGGCGGCGGCGATGGCGATGGCGGGGCATGTTTTGTCTCGTGTGACCTTAGATCGATTGATGTATCGTATGGGCTTAGGTATCTCGTGTTCCGGTTCTCCCGTACCGTGCTCGTCGTGCTTGCGCGCCCGTGCGTGGGTCGTCTGTCTCATTTGGGTTTCCCTGCCACGGTGAAGGTCGAATACACTTGATATGAGCCCTCGGATGTTGAATTAACAATTTGCTGAAGTACTCTGATGGTGTTCGATTATGTACTATGGTGATTGGCCCTTTCTGGTCGCCATATTGGTTCAAAACCTGCGAATTTCTTCTTCGGTTATGATGATTTAAGTAATAAGATGAATTGTCTTATCTGGCTGTAGTACCACATGTTTAATGTGTGTTGTAGACTCGTTAAATTTTGGATGTTGCAGACAATCTGTTTGTCTGCTCGCTATTGAACATTCCTTTTGGCCTTAGCAAATGATACTGAACATAGTTGCCAGCATCCAAGTAGATGAACGGTATTAGATAATTGACTAGCTCGTATGTTGAACGGAACTGGCTCCTCTACCGTGCTGAAGGCACGGCAGGGAGCTACAGTAGCCGCGCAGGGGGATTCAGAGAAGGCGCTGCAGGGTCCTGTAGCAATATGCACCGTAGCAGAGTTCATGTAGTAAATATGTACTGTAGCGGACCTCCTGTAGCACCATACTGTTCGCGAGTTCCTGTAGCGCGCAGTGAAAAATCACAGAGGCAATGCAGGCTACTGTAGCTCCCCTACCGTGCCTTCATCACTGAAAAGCGTTTTATTCTTGTATCTATCCAGTAGTTTGCTGGAAGCGTGAAGTGCTTATATGTTTGCTGTTTCTCTATTGAATAATTTATGTAATCATGTATCCTTCTTAACTTGGCTTATCTCTTGATTCAGTGGAAGAAGAAGCGCATGAGGAGGCTGAAGAGGAAGCGCCGAAAGATGAGGCAGCGATCCAAGTAGGCTGATGGAGGTGGTGATGGCGTGCTGTAGCTTGCAATGTGTGTCTTTCGCTGCGGCTGACTGCAGGCATACTTGCTTGGCATTTTGGCGCCATTCTTCTCATCTGTCAACTTCGCTTATTCCAGAAACCTGCACTTTAGTAGGCCTGTTATCGATGCTTTTAGTTGTATCAGGAGTTTTGCTATCATGACCAATCTATCGAACCGTATGAACTCTGTTTTGGAGCTTTATTTGCTGCTAATACTCGGCCATCAAGTACTTCATGCTTTTGCTTGTATCAACATTATTGTCTGAATGCTCTTATCTGCTGCGTGTAGAGTTTGATTTGCTGGGTGATGCTACCTGCTTCTTGATGGTTTAGGATTAGGATTTTGATCCCGGATGGCAGCCTGGTCTGAATGTGTGGACATGGATACATTCTGCTTTGGATGCTATAAGTCCTGCTTCTTGATTGCTTAGGATTGGGATTTTGATCCTGGATGACTGCCTGGTCTGAATGTGTGGACATGGATACATCCTGCTTTGGATGCTACAAGTCCTGCTTCTTGATTGTTTAGGATTAGGATTTAGATTCCGCATGGCACTGAATGTGATGACGTGGATACAGTTATTTCTTTGGATGCTGCAAATAAATCATTTTGGGTGTCCTGAGCATGCAACATTTCAGATGGGCTACATCAAAATGAGTGAATCTATGCTCTAAACTATGTCTAGATACGTTTGTATGTACTCTGTCCAGCGAAGAGTAAATGAGTAGTCTATGCTCTAAACTTTGTTTAAACTTTTTTTCTATGTATGTTTGTATGTACTCCGTCCAGCGAAGAGTGTACATTTGCCTTCAAAATTTATTCATAGAAGCGTGTATTTCTATATTTTCAATGCTTTAAAAGTTGTCCACAAAAGAGTGTATTTCTGTATTTCTATATTTTCAATGCACTTTTAAGTATAATTTCTTTTATCCTCACATGGTAAAAGACCAATAACATTCTACACATGGTCTTCATTTACAACATGTTTGGCTAGAATTTTCTTCATTTACAACGTGTTTGGCTAGAGTGAGGAAAGGAAATGGGAGTTCAGCAGGTGATTAGACGTGGGAAGTTGAATTTTAGTCTCAATCTATGTTTGAATTTTAGTCTCAATCTATGTTTGGTGTGTGATTGAAATTAATAAAGGAAATTTGAGAAAAAATAACTTCACACGTGAATTAACAAGTGGAGGCTGGGAAGAGATACGTGGGAATTAACCTCCTTAATTTCTTTCCCCATTCCACCTCAATTCCCTTCCCTCCAACCAAACAAATGTCACCTTAAATTTCCATTCCCTACCTCTAATATCCTCAACCAAACAAGCTGTTAGCTTATTGGGGTTGGCTAATTAAGGAGAAGAGAGATGGTGGCTTGCATCTTTTCTGTGATTCTTTACTCCATTTTATAATTTGGCCTAAAATTTTTATATGTACACTTTTATCGGACGAAGGGAGTAGTCTGAAATCTCTAAAAAGACTTATATTTATATGTTGTCCATATTAAAATTTCTAAAAAGAGATATTTAGGAATAGAGGGGGATGACACAAGCTATTGCAATACGGCATGTATGCAGCAAATGAAATCTCAGACTTGCTAACTTCTTTTTTTCTCGAGGGTATGCTTAGACGTACCATAGTTTTATATAAGGCATAATGTCAATTACAAGAAACTATAGCTCGCTGCAAACAACGAAGGTAGAACACACACCACTCCCTGGTAAGACCAAATACGGCCGCCATCGCAAAGCAGCAACAAACAAAAGCGCCTGTTCTAAGCTGATACACAACACCGTGTCACGATTGACACCAGATGCCTTCGAAGACCATCCATAGAGCTTATCTTGATGCACCACCCACTCTAAATGCCTAAGAGGGAGAGGCAAGGGATGGCAGGACTCGATCCGATCCGAGGAAGACATTGTCATGGACACACCGGTGATGGGTGTACATAGCACCCCCGAGGATTAGGAAAGGACCGCACGCAAGCGCCGAAGGAGTACATCAAGGAAAGCAACCATGTCTCCAAACACCATGCTCCCAACAGAGGATGACGCCGAGGACGCTGCTATCGTGCCGATCCAACTCCGAATCGAGTCTTTCGCCCGGAGACAATCACCAACTCCAATAGAGCGAGGGAAATGACAAATATACCTCGGCGACGCCTCTAAGGAGGAGAATGACAGCCCGGCCGCCGACCCGGCAAAAGTGAAGCAAGATTTTCGTCCGCACGCCGCCCATCTCCACACCTTCAGGGACTTGGCGAAACCGTCCAACTATCCACAAACCGCTGCCACTGCAACACCTTATCGACGTAGCCGCAAAGCCGAGGGTTGGTGAAATGATCTAGATGATGACTAGGGGGGGGGGAGGGTGAATAGGCATTTTAAAACATTTACGGATTTGGCTTTATCCTAATGCGGAATTAAACTAACGGATACTTCTCAAGCACAAATCCTAAATATGCTAGGCTCAACTAAGTGCACCAACAACCTATGCTAAACAAGATAGGCACTTAAGGAAACTAGCAAGCACAAACTATATAACAAGATATGAAAATGTAGGAACAACTAAGCAATTCAACTAGCACAAGATATATCAATATGAGCAAGTATGAATTGCGGAAAGTAAAGGCTGTGGGTATGAGATAACCACAAGTGAGTCGGGGACGCAGATTTATCCCGAAGTTCACACTCGTGAGAGTGCTAATCTCCGTTAGAGCGGTGCCGAAGCTGAAGCTCTGGGCGTCACCAAGTGACTCACCGTATTCTCCCTTCCGAGCCACCCCCAACGGATGAGCCTCGGTTCACTCAGGGTTGGTCTTGAAGGCGACGACCACACCTTTACAAACTTCTTCGGAGCACACCACAACCACGGAAGCTTCCGGAGGAACTTGACCACCTAGGCCACTTCACACCCTTCCCCGGAGCACACCACAAAAGGAAGCTTCCGGAGGAACTTGACCACCTAGGCCACTTTACACCCTTCCCCGGACCACACCACAAAAGGAAGCTTCCGGAGGAACCTTGGCCACCTAGGCCTCTTCACGAACTTGTCAAAGATATCACCAAACCATCTAGGAGGCGAAGCCTCCAAGAGTAATAAACTCACGGGCTCTCACTCGAACAAATCGACGCGGGGATCTCAAACCAATGCAACAAATGCAATGCAAGGTCAAGCAACAAATGCTCAACTCACTCTCTGAATCTCACAAGATGCAACTCAAGAAAGTAGGAGATTGAAGAGAGGGGATGCAATGGAGGAAATCAACAAATGACTCCAAGATCCATCCACAAATACCCCTTCACATAGAGGGGAGATAGGGGTTTGGGAGAGGTGGTATGATGCTCAAAATGATGTTTAGAAAGTGTATGAACAACCCCCCAACCGGTGGGAGGAAGGAGCCCTTAAATAGCCAAAACCCAAAACTAGCCGTTGGGGCTCGGGGCAGTTCCTGGACACCCCGTGCCCACGGGGGTTTATACCCCGTGCCCATGGAGTCCCGTGCGCACGGGGCCCCATGCCCACGGGGGTCAAAAACCCCGTGTCCATGGGGTACCCAGAACTGCCTGCAGCAGCCCACTAAAACAGTGATAACTTTGGCCTACGGACTCTGTATTCGATGATCTTGGGCTCGTTTTGACGCTATGGAAAAGCCCAAGGTACTCATATAGAGAACCACCCAAGATCAACAAGAAAGAATGATGCAAGTAATGCAAAGTTTGAGCTCTTTACATGTGACGTGATCAAGCTACTTGCCCGAAAGTCCCTCTTGATAGTACGGCTATCAAACCTATAACCCGGTCTCCCACCAAGCACTATGAGACCGACAAAACTAGGAAAACCTAGCTAAGTTATACCTTTGCCTTGCACATTCAACTTGAGATTGATGATGACTTTGATGCTTGCCTCAAGTTGGAATCTTTTTCTTGTCCACAATCACTTGGTGAAGATACTCGAAATGTTTCCTCATATTGCAATGAGGGAGGCCTTAACTTAAGCCCATCTTCACATGCACATTTATCATGATGTGGACCGCAAGCTTCAAAGCATATAACCTCCGGCTTCTCATCTTGCACTTGGAGTCCTCGAACCTGATGACCATCACCACTTGATGTCATCCACACATAGGCTACTCGAAATCTCTCTTTTGATGCAAGCCCATGAGAAGCACCTAACCCACATAGACATAGAAAGCACATAGCATGGGTTAGGTAACAAAGCACAATTCACAATTACTTACCATACCACTAGATCACCTGATCCCACGTGATACAAATATTGCACTTTGTGAGTTGACCATCTAGATAATCTTCGAGCTTCATCTTGGTCAACCAACATCTTTACTTCATGCCCCATCTTGGTTTCTTGAAAGCCACAATGAACTCTTCATTTCCCTTCATTGCTCCAAGACTATATCACCAAAGACTCTTTCATGGCCATATCAAGTTCCACTATGAATATCATCTTGGTGACCACATGCTCTTCTAAAACTCCATCGTAATCTCTTGAGAGGCATAATGAATTCTTCACTCTAGTTGCTTGCTTCAATCAACGGAAAACCCAACACATGAGATTACCATGATCTTGTCTTGAAACCATAACTTGAATTCTTCTATTTGATTATTCTCTCAAGCTCTTGATCCTTAAAAGCCCACATATGTCAATCTTTGAGATCCTCTAACGAACTTCACCTTGAATATATTTGGTTAGACATTAAAATCAATCTTGATGGCTTCAACATAAATCCCCAAATACCAACTTGAAACCTCACTAGATATGTGACCTCGAGTGCCAAAACCTAGGCCCCATGTGCACGGGGGTTAGGGACCCCGTGCGCACGGGGTATCCAGAGAGTTGACACTCGACCCCGTGCACACGGGGGTCAGGAGGCCCGTGCGCACGGGGTATCTAGAGAGGGATACCATGAGGAATTCTTCGAATGTTTTGTTGGCATTTTCCCACATAAATCCAACATGCTTGATGCATCACTATGGGACATTTGTTCATATAGGATTCAATGCACTTGATGCTCCATAGGAATTGCCCATGAATACCAAAGCTTAGAGCAAATATATCTTAATATATGTGGACTTCATCCTTGATTCCATATAATATCCTTGATGCACCATCTATGGACAATAACTTCAAATATAACTCAGTGAAAACATTAGTCAAATAGAGATTGTCATTAATCACCAAAACCACACTTAGGGGCTACATGCCCTTTCAATCTCCCCCATTTTGGTAATTGATGACGATCTCAACAAGAGGGTTATATAAGGAATTTAAAACAAGTATGCAATCTATTCGAGAATAAATTGTATAAGTGAGGTAGTTTTGATAGCCTCAAATATAACAAAGATAGTTGATGTTATCAAAACCGGTTGTACTAGCATCGAAATACTACACAAGAATTTGATGCTAGCAGAACCACACTATATAGAGCAAACTCCCCCACAATATATGCATGTGAAAGAACTTGGTGGAGTTTTCTCTGTATACACATCCATGCAACAAGCAAACACAACAAATGTAGATATGCATGAATGACAAGAACCAACCTACTTCTCCTAAACCCTCTAAACTTCTTCCCCATTGGCATCAAATGCTAAAATGGAAGAAATTGAGAAGGACAATATAGTATGAGGTCCTCCTTAATTTGTGCATTTCTCAAATGTGAGTGGAATCAAATGCATATACCCATTTATGAATAAATGGAGGAGATCAAACTATATTGGGATCCATATAATGCAACAGGAAGATAAAACATGAGAGTCACACATTCAAAAGATCCAAAGAACATATTTTGGCCAAGATATACGGGAAGTATCCAATAGGATCATCATGCTAAGAATGGCTCCAAAATATATCCAAAAACTCATGAGTGCAAAGATATAAGAAGTACATACAAATCCTCTTACCGGATCCATCAAAGAATAAAAAAAAGAGACAATTCCAATGACCGATAGAAAACGAACATATATCAAAGGAAGATATGCACTTTCTCATGTGTATAAGTTTCTTATGTGGAAAATAATCATCAAGATGAGCATCCACAAAAAACTTGCACACACAAAAATGTACAAAAGATAAAAACTTGATATCCATGAATGAATCCATTATTATCCAAACTTGATCTTTAGCATAAGAGCTTTGTCACATGGCACATGGCACAAGGCACATGGCATAAATTGATCTCATTTGCATAAAAATGAATTACTAAGCATGAGAGAAAATACCACAATCAAATTGAGTGTTTTTGCAAATTTATCAATATTGCACATAAGGGCACTTTGAGGAATTGGTATGCAATACATTGCTTAATTGGCATATTTGGGATAAGTGAACCATGAGCATGGTTTTAGAGATCCCCATGATATGGTCCTTCTCAAATTGCTCATAGATGCAAAAAGGAGGTTTAAGATTTTGCAAGAAACACAAACTCAACAAGTACTAATCATGCCAAGATGCAACATACACAATGTTGCCTCTAATTTAAATAAATGCATGAAGTGAGTACTTGTTATCGAGAGAGCATTGGTTCAAGGGGCCATTGATCTAGTACGCGAACATGAGGGACTTGATCTTGTTCTTGGATAGGCACATGATCTCCCATAGCATCTTGCTCTTGTGTTGGGGGTGATGACTTCCCTTGTGGTGGATCCACAAGAGGGGCTCTTACTCCTTCTTCTTCTACATGGACATGGGGTGTTTCTTGTGGAAGAATATGATCGATCCCCATTGTACTTGTAGCTTCGGATGGAGCCTCATCACCTACAACACTTGAAACAAATTGCTCCGCATGGAAGGCGTTATTTTCATCACACTCCACATTCACCGTTTTCTCAATACATCCCGTGGATTTATTGAGAATACGGTAAGTGTGGGAGTTTGATGCATATCCAACAAATTGACCCAAATTTTAGTTAACCGGGTTTTCATGGTGAGAATGGAACACTTACAACCGAACCGGGTTTTCAATTATCTTCTCCCTCAAATCAAAGAATCAACCAAGCTTTGCTCTAGTAATTTTCCACGGTGTCTCCACCTTCCTCTTGAATAAGCCAAGCATCCAATGCTTCTCCAAAGTACCTAAAACACATTAAGGTACAATTTGGTCCCCAAACATATTGGGTCCGAAGTAGTTAGTCCAACTACAATACATAGGGCAAACTCCACATTAAATATGTGCACATGGATATGAACTCGAAATTCATGCACATTTTTAACCATTAAGGATATGATGGAGTTTACCCTATAGAGACGATCAAGTAGAGCAAGCAAGGCATGAAGAAGTATATAAATTAATATACATGCACAAGCCTACCAAGATCCAAAGAGATACAATTTGGACAAGAGAACACATACACGATGCGCCAATAAAATCACAAAGCACTCAAGTTGCCCAAATTATATCGAAGTGATGAATCTACACAAGATTGCACACAAAGAACAACATATGAACTAAGAAAAAACCAATGAGCATAGGATATACACTACACACATATTCAAAGGTTTATATCACTCAAGTAGATCATAGATAGTGCAAGTAGTGAGATAAGGCAAGATGAAGCACGAGCCGAGAAGAAGATGATCATAAAGTTCTACCACATGAAGAAATACCAATTGTAAGAGAATAACAATGGTATTTGGAATTAACACTGAGTGGTAGATTCCAAAGATGCACAAGATCAAAATCATAATCGAAGGCATAAGAAAAGAGTTTCATAGTGTACTTGGTCGGGTGGGCATTTGTGCCCAAAGGACCCCGTGCACACGGAGGTGAAAAGACCCTGTGCGCACGGGGTATCCAGGGAGTTACGCAGTACCCCGTGCGCACGGGGGTCAAAAGACCCCGTGCACATGGGGTACCCAGAAAGTTATGCAGTACCCCGTGCACATGGGGGTCAGAAGATCCCGTGTGCACGGGGTATCCAGAACTTTTCTGTTATAACTTCCTGGATACCACGGCAAGCACGCTATAAAGGCAAATAAAAACTAACAAGAGATAATTAATGGATACTTTGATAACTTGAATTTCAAATGAGCTTGACATACCACATAGTGACTAGATAATATTGAATATCAATACTAGGTGGTATTACTCATATTCACATTTTGGGTTTGTGATGTGCACAAAGCATAACACTCCCCCATAATGTGATGATCCACTAATATCTCACACAAGC